>NC_090351.1:38739427-39056684 GCF_035084215.1 Heptranchias perlo | reverse complement strand
TCTACCTCCCTTTTAGACCTCAGAAGACTTATCTTGATCCCCTTCCAACCCAGCTCCTGACATTATAACGACTCCCTTTCCCCAGGATGCCCTTCTCTCTTAAAAACCGCCATAATTTCTTTTACAACTATCACCCTCTATCCCCCTGTTTCTTCTCTAATGTCTCCAAACGCATTGTCACCACACAACTGCGTGCTCATCTCGCCTATTACCCCCACCTCACCCCCAATCAAATCTCCTCAATCTGGTTTCTGTCCTACTTACTGTACCGGGACAGCAGGTCAAAGTCATCAATGACGCCCTCCTTGACCGCTCCAGGTCCTTTGAGATGGTCAACTATTCCATTCTCCTCCACCTCCTATCATGTGGTTATATTCTAGTCATTGCTGTAATGTGGGCGAGTGCAGCAGTCAAGGTCCCACAAACGGCAGTGGGATGAATGGCCAGGAAATCTATTTTGGTGATGTTGGTTGAGGGAGAAATATTAGTCCAGGACACCGGGGAGAACTCCCCTGCTCTTCTTCCAATAGTGGCCGTGAGGTCTTTTACATCCATCTGGACAGGCAGACAGAGCCTCGGGGACGTAACAGTAACAATATTACAACCTGAGGTTTGCTGTATTAACAGTGTCATAACTATTGGTGTTTATAGAAACAATATCAAGTGTTCCCAAGGCAGTGCAGCGTGGGCTAGATACAGAGTAAAGCTCCCTCTACACTGTCCCATCAAACACTCCCAGATCAGGTACAGCATGGGTTAGATACAGAGTAAAATTCCTGCTACACTAGCCCATCAAACACTCCCAGGGCAGGTACAGCACGGGTTAGATACAGAGTAAAGCTCCCTCTACACTGTCCCATCAAACACTCCCAGATCAGGTACAGCACGGGTTAGATACAGAGTAAAACTCCCTCTACGCTGTCCCATCAAACACTCCCAGATCAGGTACAGCACGGGTTAGATACAGAGTAAAACTCCCTCTACGCTGTCCCATCAAACACTCCCAGATCAGGTACAGCACGGGTTAGATACAGAGTAAAGCTCCCTCTACATTGTCCCATCAAACACTCCAAGGGCAGGTACAGCATGGGTTAGATACAGAGTAAAGCTCCCTCTACACTGTCCCATCAAACACTCCCAGGGCAGGTACAGCACGGGTTAGATACAGAGTAAAGCTCCCTCTACACTGTCCCATCAAACACTCCCAGATCAGGTACAGCACGGGTTAGATACAGAGTAAAGCTCCCTCTACATTGTCCCATCAAACACTCCAAGGGCAGGTACAGCATGGGTTAGATACAGAGTAAAGCTCCCTCTACACTGTCCCATCAAACACTCCCAAATCTGTATCCCTGTTGGCTCTGTATTGATTTCATGAATATTTTCATTTGAACAGTGATTGCCGGTGACATCACTCGAGATGAATTGCCTGGAGTGCGACTGAACAGAATGTGTGGCAGCGATAAATTAACAGGCAAGGCTCAAATCTCCGAACACCCTGATTACTAACTTACATCTGCCTCGGTAATCCTTCTTCACATTCAGTGCTGAGTAACTCGTACATGCCTCCCGTCAGCGCTGTATTCCCTGTTCCAGCTTGTCAGCATTTCTGAACTGAAGAAAAGTCGTCTTTTTAACTGGGATTGGAGGTTATCAATATGCAGCAATCAGATCATTAGGAGACAGGACTAAATGTTGTTTGAATCTACAATCAGATGTTAGTTCTCCAATATTTGTTGCACAGAATTTTGAGGCAGGAACATTTTAAGATGAGCTGATGGTTTCTGGGAGTCACGGTTACAAAGTACGGTTTATTTTTGCATTTATCCCTATTTAAGATAATCGGCAAAAGAGCCAGAGCGGAGATGAGGAGAAATTTTTTTACGCAGCGAATTGTTATGATCCGGAATGCGCTGCCTGAAAGGGCGGTGGAAGCAGATTCAATAGTAACTTTCAAAAGGGAATTGGATAAATACTTGAAGGGAAAAAAATGACAAGACTATGGGGAAAGAGCAGGGGGAGTGGAGCTAATTGGATAGCTCTTTCAGAGAGGTGACACAGGCATGATGAATGGCCTACTCCCGTACCATACCATACTATGAAGTTATATATAGTAAGCTGCTAAAATGCAACTTTTATAAACTTTTTATTTTCCTCATGGGAACTTTCTGAAGCAAGTTCGTCTGTTGTCCCATGTGAAAGTTTATTTTCATCCAAACCAATTGCAGCCATTTTATTGAGATAAGGAGGATGTGTCCAGGCTGAATTGATTAACTGGTTTTATTTCTGTAACTGCACTTTTGGAATTGCAGTTGGAACACCTCCGCATAATTCATGCTCAGTGGTTTATAGGCAACTCCAAACACTCACTCATTCAGCGCAGAACAAAAACTAAATGGACCAATTCAAAAGAAATATCAGATCAAACAGATTAACTGCCCATCCCCGTTGGTTGATCGAAGATATTTTTAAAGCCGCACAGGAGCAGTTACCTCAAAATAATCGTTTATTTCACCTTAAAAGTCACAGCCATGGAAACGTAGTTATTTTTAAAATTCTACACATTGCAATCTGGTTCTGAAAATATTCCATTTTTAATTTTGTGAACATTCACTGCACTGATCTCTGCTCCTGGCTTCTCAGCCACGGTTCCCCTCTCACAGCCCTGGACAAGGTACAAGAACACGTTTGTTCTCCGACAGACAATCTTTCCCCGACAGACAATTTTTTTTCCGACAGACAATCTTCCTCTGACAGAAAGTCTTTCCCCGACAGACAATCTTTCCCTGAAAGACAATTGTTCCCTGACAGACAACCTTCCTCCGACAGACAATCTTTCCCTGACAGACAATTTTTCCCCGCCAGACATTCTTTCCCTGCCAGACAATTTTTTTCCGAGAGACAATCATTCCCCGACAAACAATCTTCCTCCAACAGACAATCTTTCTCCTACAGACAATCTTTCTCCTACAGACAATCTTTCTCCTACAGACAATCTTCCTCCAACAGACAATCTTTCCCCAACAGACAATCTTTCTCCTACAGACAATCTTTCTCCTACAGACAATCTTCCTCCAACAGACAATCTTTCCCCAACAGACAATCTTCCTCCAACAGACAATCTTCCTCCAACAGACAATCTTTCCCCAACAGACAATCTTCCTCCAACAGACAATCTTCCTCCAACAGACAATCTTTCTCCAACAGACAATCTTTCTCCAACAGACAATCTTCCTCCAACAGACAATCTTTCTCCTACAGACAATCTTCCTCCAACAGACAATCTTTCCCCAACAGACAATCTTCCTCCAACAGACAATCTTCCTCCAACAGACAATCTTTCTCCAACAGACAATCTTTCTCCAACAGACAATCTTCCTCCAACAGACAATCTTCCTCCAACAGACAATCTTTCTCCAACAGACAATCTTCCTCCAACAGACAATCTTTCTCCTACAGACAATCTTCCTCCAACAGACAATCTTTCCCCAACAGACAATCTTCCTCCAACAGACAATCTTCCTCCAACAGACAATCTTTCCCCAACAGACAATCTTCCTCCAACAGACAATCTTCCTCCAACAGACAATCTTTCTCCAACAGACAATCTTTCTCCAACAGACAATCTTCCTCCAACAGACAATCTTCCTCCAACAGACAATCTTCCTCCAACAGACAATCTTCCTCCAACAGACAATCTTTCTCCTACAGACAATCTTTCTCCAACAGACAATCTTTCTCCAACAGACAATCTTCCTCCAACAAACAATCTTTCTCCAACAGACAATCTTTCTCCAACAGACAATCTTCCTCCAACAGACAATCTTTCTCCAACAGACAATCTTTCTCCAACAGACAATCTTCCTCCAACAGACAATCTTTCTCCTACAGACAATCTTCCTCCAACAGACAATCTTTCTCCGACAGACAATCTTCCTCCAACAAACAATCTTTCTCCAACAGACAATCTTTCTCCGACAGACAATCTTCCTCCAACAAACAATCTTTCTCCTACAGACAATCTTTCTCCAACAGACAATCTTCCTCCTACAGACAATCTTCCTCCAACAGACAATCTTTCTCCTACAGACAATCTTTCTCCTACAGACAATCTTCCTCCAACAGACAATCTTTCTCCTACAGACAATCTTCCTCCAACAGACAATCTTTCTCCTACAGACAATCTTCCTCCAACAGACAATCTTTCTCCTACAGACAATCTTTCTCCTACAGACAATCTTTCTCCAACAGACAATCTTTCTCCAACAGACAATCTTTCTCCAACAGACAATCTTTCTCCAACAGACAATCTTTCTCCGACAGACAATCTTCCTCCAACAAACAATCTTCCTCCAACAGACAATCTTTCTCCTACAGACAATCTTTCTCCTACAGACAATCTTCCTCCAACAGACAATCTTTCTCCTACAGACAATCTTCCTCCTACAGACAATCTTTCTCCTACAGACAATCTTTCTCCGACAGACAATCTTCCTCCAACAAACAATCTTCCTCCAACAGACAATCTTTCTCCTACAGACAATCTTTCTCCTACAGACAATCTTCCTCCAACAGACAATCTTTCTCCTACAGACAATCTTCCTCCAACAGACAATCTTTCTCCTACAGACAATCTTCCTCCAACAGACAATCTTTCTCCTACAGACAATCTTTCTCCAACAGACAATCTTTCTCCTACAGACAATCTTTCTCCAACAGACAATCTTCCTCCAACAAACAATCTTTCTCCTACAGACAATCTTTCTCCGACAGACAATCTTTCTCCAATAGACAATCTTCCTCCAACAGACAATCTTTCTCCTACAGACAATCTTTCTCCTACAGACAATCTTCCTCCAACAGACAATCTTTCTCCTACAGACAATCTTCCTCCAACAGACAATCTTTCTCCTACAGACAATCTTTCTCCGACAGACAATCTTCCTCCAACAAACAATCTTTCTCCTACAGACAATCTTTCTCCGACAGACAATCTTCCTCCAACAAACAATCTTCCTCCAACAGACAATCTTTCTCCTACAGACAATCTTTCTCCTACAGACAATCTTCCTCCAACAGACAATCTTTCTCCTACAGACAATCTTCCTCCAACAGACAATCTTTCTCCTACAGACAATCTTTCTCCTACAGACAATCTTTCTCCTACAGACAATCTTCCTCCAACAGACAATCTTTCTCCTACAGACAATCTTCCTCCAACAGACAATCTTTCTCCTACAGACAATCTTCCTCCAACAGACAATCTTTCTCCAACAGACAATCTTTCTCCTACAGACAATCTTTCTCCTACAGACAATCTTTCTCCTACAGACAATCTTCCTCCAACAGACAATCTTCCTCCAACAGACAATCTTCCTCCAACAGACAATCTTTCTCCAACAGACAATCTTTCTCCTACAGACAATCTTTCTCCAACAGACAATCTTTCTCCTACAGACAATCTTTCTCCAACAGACAATCTTTCTCCTACAGACAATCTTTCTCCTACAGACAATCTTCCTCCAACAGACAATCTTTCTCCTACAGACAATCTTCCTCCAACAGACAATCTTTCTCCTACAGACAATCTTCCTCCAACAGACAATCTTTCTCCTACAGACAATCTTCCTCCAACAGACAATCTTTCTCCTACAGACAATCTTTCTCCTACAGACAATCTTTCTCCAACAGACAATCTTTCTCCAACAGACAATCTTTCTCCAACAGACAATCTTTCTCCGACAGACAATCTTCCTCCAACAAACAATCTTCCTCCAACAGACAATCTTTCTCCTACAGACAATCTTTCTCCTACAGACAATCTTCCTCCAACAGACAATCTTTCTCCTACAGACAATCTTCCTCCTACAGACAATCTTTCTCCTACAGACAATCTTTCTCCGACAGACAATCTTCCTCCAACAAACAATCTTCCTCCAACAGACAATCTTTCTCCTACAGACAATCTTTCTCCTACAGACAATCTTCCTCCAACAGACAATCTTTCTCCTACAGACAATCTTCCTCCAACAGACAATCTTTCTCCTACAGACAATCTTCCTCCAACAGACAATCTTTCTCCTACAGACAATCTTTCTCCAACAGACAATCTTTCTCCTACAGACAATCTTTCTCCAACAGACAATCTTCCTCCAACAAACAATCTTTCTCCTACAGACAATCTTTCTCCGACAGACAATCTTTCTCCAATAGACAATCTTCCTCCAACAGACAATCTTTCTCCTACAGACAATCTTTCTCCTACAGACAATCTTCCTCCAACAGACAATCTTTCTCCTACAGACAATCTTCCTCCAACAGACAATCTTTCTCCTACAGACAATCTTTCTCCGACAGACAATCTTCCTCCAACAAACAATCTTTCTCCTACAGACAATCTTTCTCCGACAGACAATCTTCCTCCAACAAACAATCTTCCTCCAACAGACAATCTTTCTCCTACAGACAATCTTTCTCCTACAGACAATCTTCCTCCAACAGACAATCTTTCTCCTACAGACAATCTTCCTCCAACAGACAATCTTTCTCCTACAGACAATCTTTCTCCTACAGACAATCTTTCTCCTACAGACAATCTTCCTCCAACAGACAATCTTTCTCCTACAGACAATCTTCCTCCAACAGACAATCTTTCTCCTACAGACAATCTTCCTCCAACAGACAATCTTTCTCCAACAGACAATCTTTCTCCTACAGACAATCTTTCTCCTACAGACAATCTTTCTCCTACAGACAATCTTCCTCCAACAGACAATCTTCCTCCAACAGACAATCTTCCTCCAACAGACAATCTTTCTCCAACAGACAATCTTTCTCCTACAGACAATCTTTCTCCAACAGACAATCTTTCTCCTACAGACAATCTTTCTCCAACAGACAATCTTTCTCCTACAGACAATCTTTCTCCTACAGACAATCTTCCTCCAACAGACAATCTTTCTCCTACAGACAATCTTCCTCCAACAGACAATCTTTCTCCTACAGACAATCTTCCTCCAACAGACAATCTTTCTCCAACAGACAATCTTTCTCCTACAGACAATCTTTCTCCTACAGACAATCTTTCTCCAACAGACAATCTTTCTCCTACAGACAATCTTTCTCCTACAGACAATCTTCCTCCAACAGACAATCTTTCTCCTACAGACAATCTTCCTCCAACAGACAATCTTCCTCCAACAGACAATCTTTCTCCTACAGACAATCTTCCTCCAACAGACAATCTTTCTCCTACAGACAATCTTCCTCCTACAGACAATCTTTCTCCAACAGACAATCTTTCTCCTACAGACAATCTTTCTCCAACAGACAATCTTCCTCCAACAGACAACCTTTCTCCAACAGACAATCTTCCTCCAACAATCTTTCTCCTACAGACAATCTTTCTCCTACAGACAATCTTCCTCCAACAGACAATCTTTCTCCTACAGACAATCTTCCTCCAACAGACAATCTTCCTCCAACAGACAATCTTTCTCCTACAGACAATCTTTCTCCAACAGACAATCTTTCTCCTACAGACAATCTTTCTCCAACAGACAATCTTCCTCCAACAGACAATCTTTCTCCTACAGACAATCTTCCTCCAACAGACAATCTTTCTCCTACAGACAATCTTTCTCCTACAGACAATCTTTCTCCTACAGACAATCTTCCTCCAACAGACAATCTTTCTCCAACAGACAATCTTTCTCCTACAGACAATCTTTCTCCTACAGACAATCTTTCTCCAACAGACAATCTTTCTCCTACAGACAATCTTTCTCCTACAGACAATCTTCCTCCAACAGACAATCTTTCTCCTACAGACAATCTTCCTCCAACAGACAATCTTCCTCCAACAGACAATCTTTCTCCTACAGACAATCTTCCTCCAACAGACAATCTTTCTCCTACAGACAATCTTCCTCCTACAGACAATCTTTCTCCAACAGACAATCTTTCTCCTACAGACAATCTTTCTCCAACAGACAATCTTCCTCCAACAGACAACCTTTCTCCAACAGACAATCTTCCTCCAACAATCTTTCTCCTACAGACAATCTTTCTCCGACAGACAATCTTTCTCCTACAGACAATCTTCCTCCAACAGACAATCTTTCTCCTACAGACAATCTTTCTCCTACAGACAATCTTCCTCCAACAGACAATCTTTCTCCTACAGACAATCTTCCTCCAACAGACAATCTTCCTCCAACAGACAATCTTTCTCCTACAGACAATCTTTCTCCAACAGACAATCTTTCTCCTACAGACAATCTTTCTCCAACAGACAATCTTCCTCCAACAGACAATCTTTCTCCTACAGACAATCTTCCTCCAACAGACAATCTTTCTCCTACAGACAATCTTTCTCCTACAGACAATCTTCCTCCTACAGACAATCTTTCTCCAACAGACAATCTTTCTCCTACAGACAATCTTTCTCCAACAGACAATCTTCCTCCAACAGACAACCTTTCTCCAACAGACAATCTTCCTCCAACAATCTTTCTCCTACAGACAATCTTTCTCCGACAGACAATCTTTCTCCAATAGACAATCTTCCTCCAACAGACAATCTTTCTCCTACAGACAATCTTTCTCCTACAGACAATCTTCCTCCAACAGACAATCTTTCTCCTACAGACAATCTTCCTCCAACAGACAATCTTCCTCCAACAGACAATCTTTCTCCTACAGACAATCTTTCTCCAACAGACAATCTTTCTCCTACAGACAATCTTTCTCCAACAGACAATCTTTCTCCAACAGACAATCTTTCTCCAACAGACAATCTTTCTCCAACAGACAATCTTTCTCCGACAGACAATCTTCCTCCAACAAACAATCTTTCTCCTACAGACAATCTTTCTCCGACAGACAATCTTCCTCCAACAAACAATCTTCCTCCAACAGACAATCTTTCTCCTACAGACAATCTTTCTCCTACAGACAATCTTCCTCCAACAGACAATCTTTCTCCTACAGACAATCTTCCTCCAACAGACAATCTTCCTCCAACAGACAATCTTCCTCCAACAGACAATCTTTCTCCTACAGACAATCTTCCTCCAACAGACAATCTTTCTCCTACAGACAATCTTTCTCCTACAGACAATCTTTCTCCTACAGACAATCTTTCTCCTACAGACAATCTTCCTCCAACAGACAATCTTTCTCCTACAGACAATCTTTCTCCTACAGACAATCTTCCTCCAACAGACAATCTTTCTCCTACAGACAATCTTCCTCCAACAGACAATCTTTCTCCTACAGACAATCTTTCTCCTACAGACAATCTTCCTCCAACAGACAATCTTTCTCCTACAGACAATCTTCCTCCAACAGACAATCTTTCTCCTACAGACAACCTTTCTCCTACAGACAATCTTCCTCCAACAGACAATCTTTCTCCTACAGACAACCTTTCTCCTACAGACAACCTTTCTCCTACAGACAATCTTTCTCCTACAGACAATCTTTCTCCGACAGACAATCTTCCTCCAACAGACAATCTTTCTCCTACATGATCGACACCACAAACTGCCGGCTCACAGTGGAAAGGATATCCAAGAAGATCGCGCATATAGACACAGACATCAAGTTTTTACAGAGCTGCAAGAAAGCAGACAAGATCCCGAAAGGACTCCAGATCACGAACCCGCTCAGGTCCACATACAACTCGGATTACGCTGAGAGACTCTGCCGTCGTACCTCTCGCACACTCCGCAACCATCTCGTACACCAACTCTACAGCAGACGCCGCAACCTCGAAACTAAGATAGAGTCCATACTCTCAACCTGTACTCAGGACACAGCAGACCAGCTACGAGATACCGCCAAACAGACGAGGCAACGGAACTACGCTGCCTACATGAAAACCAAGAGCAGGAAGCTTGAGAAACTCGGCATCACCACCAGCATCGACCAAGCTTCCCCTGGTACCACGGTTGCAACCACAGGGAAGTCTATCGTCAATTTGTCCGACCACACCCTTCAACCATACGAAATCGAAGTTCTCAGCCGAGGGCTCAATTTCTGCCCCACTACCAAAATGGACCCCGTTAGTCTCGCGGCAGACACAGAGGAATTCATCAGGAGAATGAGGCTCCGGGAATTCTACCACAAACCCCAAGATTTCAACAGCGAACCCAATGAGACAATCAATGATCCGGAACAGCAGACAGAGGGATCCGCGGTACAGCAACCGAAGAGGAAAGAGTCAAACTGGACTCCTCCGGAGGGTCGCTGCCCTCAGCTGGACATGTATGCCCAAGCTGTCAGGAAATGCGTCAATGCCAGATTCATCAGCCGCACTCAGAAGACAGTCCAGAATGTCACCCGAGCACAACGCAACGCCATCAATGCTCTCAAGACTAACCGCAACATCGTCATCAAACCAGCGGACAAAGGAGGAGCCATCGTCATACAGAACAGAACGGACTATTGCAAAGAAGCATACCGACAACTGGACAACCAGGAACACTACAGACGGTTACCCGCAGATTCGACCAAAGAACACACCCACCAGCTCAACAAACTGATCAAGACCTTCGATCCAGACCTTCAAAGCATCCTACGCACTCTCATCCCACGTACTCCCCGCGTGGGAGACTTCTACTGCCTCCCAAAGATACACAAAGCCAACACACCCGGACGTCCTATCGTATCAGGCAACGGAACCCTGTGTGAGAACCTCTCTGGATACGTCGAGGGCATCCTGAAACCCATCGTACAGGGAACCCCCAGCTTCTGTCGCGACACTACAGACTTCCTACAAAAACTCAGCACCCACGGACCAGTTGAACCAGGAACACTTCTCACCACGATGGACGTCTCGGCACTCTACACCAGTATCCCCCACGATGACGGCATCGCTGCGACAGCATCAATACTCAACACCAACAAAGCCAATCTCCAGACGCCATCCTACAACTCATCCGCTTCATCCTGGATCACAATGTCTTCACCTTCGATAACCAGTTCTTTACCCAAACACACGGAACAGCCATGGGGAACAAATTTGCACCCCAATACGCCAACATTTTCATGCACAGATTCGAGCAGGACTTCTTCACTGCACAGGACCTCCAACCAACGCTATACACCAGATACATCGACGACATTTTCTTTCTATGGACCCACGGCGAAGAATCACTGAAGAGACTACACGATAACATCAACAAGTTCCATCCCACCATCAAGCTCACCATGGACTACTCCTCAGAATCAGTTTCTTTCTTGGACACACGAATCTCCATCAAAGACGGGCACCTCAGCACCTCACTCTACCGCAAGCCCACGGACAACCTCACGATGCTCCACTTTTCCAGCTTCCACCCCAACCACGTCAAAGAGGCCATCCCCTATGGACAGGCCCTGCGAATACACAGGGTCTGCTCAGACGAGGAGGAACGCGATGGACACCTACAGACGCTGAAAGACGCCCTCGTAAGAACGGGATATGACGCTCGACTCATCGATCGACAGTTCCGACGGGCCACAGCGAAAAATCGCATAGACCTCCTCAGAAGACTAACACGGGACGCAACCAACAGAGTACCCTTCGTCGTCCAGTACTTCCCCGGAGCGGAGAAACTACGCCATGTTCTCCGCAGCCTTCAACATGTCATCAATGATGACGAACACCTCGCTATGGCCATCCCCACACCTCCACTGCTCGCCTTTAAACAGCCACCCAACCTCAAACAGACTATCGGTAAAAGGAATTCTAAAGTGTGGAATTTTGTTCAAAGCAAACAAAAGTACAAAAAAAAGAGACACAAAGGCCCTGATATTAATTCTGAGGTGGGAAGAGAGCAGGGGTTGTGGGGAGGGGAGAGGGGAGAGATGTAGCTGCGGGGAAACCTAGAAATACAGGTTTCTCGGAAGTGACTTGTTTTAAATTTTTCAAATCGGTTTCCCGCCTGCAGCCAGCCGGATTGAGAGGCTGTGGGGTGGGAAGGCCTGCAGCACCCGGCCGCAGCCGGGGATCGGAGAGGAGGGAGGGAGGGAGGGAGGGAGGGAGGGAGAGATCGCGGGTCGTGGAGGACATTGGTTGTGGGGGGGGGGGGGCGCGTAGAGGACATCGGGAGGGGGGACAGGGAGGAGACCGGGGAGGATGCAGGAGGGGGTCTGATGTTGGGAGGAGATCCGGGGTGGGGAGTTGGACATCAGGCATCGTGGGAGGGGCGGGGGTTGGTGGGAGTCGGACATAGGGGGGGTCGGATCGTCGGGGGGGAGGGGGGGTGGTTATCGGCCAATCGAGGGGGTCCGATCACGGGGATGGGAACAGATAAGCTTGGGGGCCAAGGGGAAGCACTCCTGCTCCTTGTGGCCCACAAACAGTGCTGGAAAGGCCCTCACCTGTTCTATTCAGCCATTCTCACCTCCCTTCAGCTGCTGGGTTTCCTGAGGTCCGGAAAATCCGGCCCCCCAGGAGATAAATGGGAAACAGAGGTTAAATTTGAGGCAAGGAGCCTCTTCGAAATGTTTCAAGGGCCGACCTGCCTCCGTTAAAACCGGAAGCTGGAAGTGGGTTTCTGATATTTTTATTTTTAACCCCCTCCCACACCTCTCCCCCACCCCACCCGTCATGGGGGGCTAAAATTACCCCCAAGAACTCTGTGTAACTATATAAAGAAAAACAATTATATTAAGATTACTGGCAAAAGAACCAGAGGAGAGATGAGGAAAAATGTTTTTACGCAGCGAGTTGTTCTGATCTGGAATGCGCTGCCTGAAAGGGCGGTGGAAGCAGATTCAATAATAACTTTCGAAAGGGAATTGACTAAATACTTGAAGGGGAAACAATTTGCAGGGTTATGGGGATAGAGCAGGTGGGTGGGGACTAATTGGATAGCTCTTTCAAAGAGCCAGCACAGGCATGATGGGCCGAATGGCCTCCTTCTGTGCTGTATCATTCTATGATTCAATGATTCTATGAAAAGCATGGCTCAGATGGAAATAAAGCATAAAACAATGCACACAGTACTGGGAACAAAAAGACTCATGGAAACACTGAGACCGAAGCCTGCACTGGGTAATAGCTGGTGTCAAGATGATTTCTTTTATCCTTTGAAATCTAACCGAGACTCAAACATCCTGGGATTCGTCAGGGCGATGTGCTGTTTGTGTTTTATTGAGAAACCAAGGGCACCAGTAAAAGAGAAGAAATAAAGCAAGAGGTACAGTGAGGCACAGCTTGGGTTTTCAAATTCCCTAGATTGTGGGAGGGAGGGAAGATTGAGGGAGATCCAGGATGCTTGGGAATGAATGAATTGGAATCGGAAACTGCGGTCTGGAATTGTTTGCGATATTAGAGGACGAACATTTAACATCTGACGTATTAATATAACCTTCATCTATCCCCTACTTCAGCACATGCTTCAAACCACTTATTTTAAAAAGGTTTACAGCCCCACTAAAATAGCAGGCAAGGGAACGTCAGACCAACCTATTGTGTTCATCCACGCAACATTTCTAAGCTTGTGTGATGAATCATAGACACTACAGCACAGAAGGAGGCCATTAAGCCAATCGAGCCTGTGTCACTGCTAGCCCTTCAACTACAGCTAATCCCATTTCTCTGCCCTTTCCCTGTGTGCTTTTATATTCTTCCTCTTCGATTTTCCAATTCTCTTTTGACCGATGTATAGTTTCTGCCTCAGTAGCCATTTGTGGTGAAGCATCACCTGATCCAATAACCCGTAGGCAAGGGTGTTAAGGGTTACGGAACCAAGGCAGGTAGATGGAGTTAAGATACAGATCAGCCATGATCTCACTGAATGGCGGAACAGTATCAAGGGGCTGAATGGCCTCCTCCTGTTCCTACGTTCCCTCTGTGCGCAAAGAATTCTTCTAATTACCCTCTATCACTTGGTCCAGTGGCACCACTCTTGCCTGTAAGTCAGAAAGTTGGGAGTTCAAGCCCCACTCCAGGGCTTAAGTACATAGCCTAGCCTGAAACTTCAGAGCGATTAATCTATTCCATGACTCCAATACCCTTCCTATGATTGGAAGCAAGCCGTGCTAACTGTGGCTGAGCAAATTGAGATAAGAATGTTGCATTTTTCCACGTTGGATTATTTATTGGATTCTTTCCACTGGGTTACCATTGCTCTCTGCCAGCGACAGGAATATACATTATACTTTGGCAAGCCAACGACATTAATGAGCATCTCAGACTAGTTTCTGTTAAGCAAAAGGAATGTTAATATGACACTAGAACTGAAAGGTTATAACAATCAGAAAAGACTGAACACGCTGGGGCTCTTTTCTCCAGAAAAGAGAAGGCTGAGGGGTGACCTTATAGAGGTCTTTAAAATTATGAAGGGGTTCAGTAGGGTAGACGCAGAGAAGATGTTTCCGCTTGTGGGGAAATCCAGAACTTGAGGCCATAAATATGAGATAGTCACTAATAAATCCAATAAGGAATTCAAGAGAAATTTCTTTACCCAGAGAGTGGTGAGAATGCGGAACTTGCTACCACCAGGAGTAGCTGAGGTGAACAGCATAGATACATTTAAGGGGAAGCTAGATAGGTACATGAAGGAGAAAGGAATAGAAGGTTATGCTGATAGGGTTGGATGAAGTTGGGTGGGAGGAGACTCATGTGAAGCATAAACACCAGCATAGACCAGTTGGGCCGAATGGCCTGTTTCTGTGATGTAAATTCTATGTAACTCTTTGCTAACATCTATCGAATGCAGTCATTGGATGTCAATCTCTTGAGTAATGTCCTTGATAGCTGTCTGAACAACCAGTTAATTTCCAGTTATCACAGACTGTACAATAACAGTTGAGGACACAGTGTATGTGATTCACGTCCTGGGGTCTTTTGGGATTGTGATTTTGATTGACAGCTTTGTCTGGGATGGAAATGTGGGTCAGGTCTGTGAGGGAGGCAGGGCCTATGATTCTACTGAAGGACAGCTTTGTGGCAGATGCTCCCACCTGCGGGGCTGAAATTTGACCGTTAACATGGAAATTACAACCCAGAAACAGGACATTCGATTCATCCATCCGTGTTGTTGGTGTTTACCCTCCACACAAGAAGTAGGACTAATCCCAAAGATGACAGAAATGTGAGAAAAACGTGACAACGGAAAGTAAGGTTTTGTAGACAGATATTACGTGCAGATATAATGGCCCAGAATTTGCTCGCAAATGAACGACGACTTTAAGGGCGCTCGCTGGTACTAATGTGTAAATCATCCAGCAACTTGTGGTGAGGAAGAGATACCCCGTGAATTGCGAATCGCCACAAGCTGCTAGACAATTTGCACCTCTCCGCCGTTAGCTTCCCGAAAACGGCATCTCACCCTCAACCCTCCCCCCTCCCCGTGAGTTTCAAGAAATTGCTACATTTGCGCACTAATTGCCAATTAAACTCACCGCAGAAAGTTTGGGCTGGTACTTAACAGCGTAAGGGCCATTTTAATGAGGAGGTTTATGTTCCTGCAATGTCACTCAACCTCTCCAGCCCAGAAAGGGAACAATTGAAACTGTGGAGTCTCATTCCTGCAGGTAGTAAATTGTTGTTAGAGATTTTTAAAATTTTACATTTTAAATTTTAATTTTTCTTTCTTTTCCTTCCTGTCTCTTTTTTCTGCCTCTCTTAATCCAATCTTTTTTTCCCCTCTCTTTACTTCTATTTCTGTACCTGATTTGACTCCAATTCACTCTATTTCCCTCATCCGTCTTTCCTCTGTTTCTTTCTCAATCCTTAAAACTCATTGATTAAGGAGACATACTGTTGGTCCCATCGTTCACTAAGGTCCCAGGTGCACCGATGCTCTTGTCACGGCCGTTATCAGCTCGAACTTCCAGCAAGTTACGACGCAAATTATATTCAAGCTGAAGGTTGAGGCAAAATGTCTAACCAATGGGGCACGGCGCGAGATACCCCACTCCAGCAAATTCTACGCTAATATTTTTAATACATTATAGACATGTCTGCACCCCTGGATCTGTCTGTTCCTCGACACTGTTACGAATCTTACTGTTTGGGGTAAACTTTCTTTCACTATTCTTCTTCTGCAAAATGTACTGCTCCACATTTCTCTGCCTTGAAGTGCACCTGCCACCAACCTGCCCACTCCACCAACCTGCCCACTCCACCAACCTGCCCACTCCACCAACCTACCCCCTCTCCTCCGTGCAAACTCCGCATTTTCCCACACACTTTGCCGCAACCCCTAATTTAGTGTCATCAGCAAACCTCAATATCGTTCCTCCTGTGCTATGTCCAATCATTTGTTAATGGAAAACAAAAAAGGTCCCAACACAGATCCCCACATCCCACCAATCCAAAAGACCGCCTTAGGAATATAGGAACAGGCGGAGGCCATTCAGCCCCTCAAGCCTTCATTGAGATCATGGCTGATCTGTATCTTAACTCCATCTACCCGCCTTGGTTCCATATCCTTAATACACTTGGCTAGAAAAAAAATCTATCGATCTCAGATTTAAAATTATTAATTGAGCTAGCATCTAATGCTTTTTGTGAGACAGAGTTCTACACTACTACTACTACTACTACTACTACTACAACAACAACAACTTGCATTTATATAGCGCCTTTAATGTAGTAAAACATCCCAAGTCGCTTCACAGGAATGATTTTCTAACAAAACTTTGACACTGATCCACGTAAGGAGATATTAAGACAGGTGACCAAAAGCTTGGTCAAAGAGGTAGATTTTAAGGAGTGTCTTAAAGGAGTAGAGAGAGGTAGAGAGGCGGAGAGGTTTAGGGAGGGAATTCCAGAGCTTAGGGCCTAGGCAGCTGAAAGCACGGCCGCCTATGGTCATGCGATGAAAATCGGGGATGCCCAAGAGGCAAGAATTGGAGGAGCGCAGAGATCTCGGAGGGTTGCAGGGCTGGAGGAGGTTACAGAGATAGGGAGGGGGCGAGGCCATGGAGGGATTTGAACACAAGGATGAGAATTTTAAAATCGAGGCGTTCCCAGATCGGGAGCCAATTTAGGTCAGCGAGCACAGGGGTGATGGGTGAACGGGACTTGGTGCGAGTTAGGATACGGGCAGCAGAGTTTTGGATGAGCTCAAGTTTATGGAGAGTGGAAGATGGGCGGCCAGCCAGGAGAGGATTGGAATAATGAAGTCTGGAAGTAACAAAGGCATGGATGAGGGTTTCAGCAGCAGGTGAGCTGAGACAGGGGTGGAGACGGGAGATGTTACGGAGGTGGAAGTAGGCGGTCTTGGTGATGGAGGGGATCTGTGGTCGGAAGCTTATCTATCACCATTTGCATGAAGAAGTGTTTCCTAAAGGCCTGGCTCTGATTCTCAGGTTATGTGCCCTTGTCCTAGACTCCCCCAACAACGGAAAAAGTTTCTTGAGTCCTTGAGCCGGATAGAATTATTGAAAGTACAGGAGGCTATTTAACCCTTTGTGTCCAATGCAGTTGTTTGCTTGTCAATATGCACTATCAAGATGGATTATCGAACGCCCCCTGAAATTTCCATGATATTTTTCATCCATCTATCCCTTCTTTCGAGTGAGCGTGCCTTAGATCGCTGGATAGAAATACAGAGACAGCAGATGACCTTCCAGAGCAGGTCCGTCCCGCAATTCGACCAGTGAAAACCGATTAATTGGGCTTGCACTTCTAGATGTTGACCGGGATATTGCGGCGAGTTGTAGGGAGGTTATTGATAGACTAGCGACAAATAACCGGTGTGGACTTGGCCCTTTCGAGTTTCTGTCTGACAAGACTGTTTTTTTTTGTTATCATTTGCTTTATTTGAATTGTTAGATTAATGGAAGTAATAATGGGGGCAATTTTAGCCCAACCCGCCCGTTGGGAAACTGAAGAGATCGGGTGCACACTGGTTTTACACTCCGCCCGATTTTACTCTCCACTGAAGTCAATGATGTAATATCGGGCGGGGTATAAAACTGGGGTTCCACCCGATCCCTTGGGCTTCCCAGCACGGCGAGTTAGGTTAAAATTACCCCCAATGTTTCTATTTGAATGCGGGACTTCAGTTGTGTGGAGAGACTGGAGAAGCTGGGACTGGGACTCAAAAAAGTACCTGGACCTGCACCTAAAGTGCTGTAAGCTGCAGGGCTACGGACCGGATGCTGGAAGGTGGGATTAGAATGGGCACCTGGTTGTTCTTCGAGCCGGCGCGGACACGATGGGCCGAATGGCCCCCTTCTGTGCTGTATCTTTTCTATGGTTCTATGGTTCTAAACTGGAACTGCTCTCCTTACAGCAGAGAAGGTTAAGGGGAGATTTAATAGAGGTGCTCAAAATCATGAAGGGTTTGATAGAGTAAATAGGGAGAAACTGTTTCCAGTGACAGGAGGGTCAGTAACCAGAGGACACAGATTTAAGGTAACTGGCAAAAGGGGGAGATGAGGGGACATTTTATTTACTCAGCGAGTTGTTATGATCTGGAATTCACTGCCTGAAAGGGCGTTGGAAGCAGATTCAATAATAACGTTCAAAAGGGAATTGGATAAATACTTGACAGGGAAAAAATGACAGGGCTCTGGGGAAAGAGCAGGGGAGTGGGGCTAATTGGGTAGCTCTTTCAAAGAGCCGGCACAGGCACGATGGGCAGAATGGCCTCCTTCTGTGCTGTATCATTCTATGATTCTTGAACCTAATTATGAAACTCGTATTCAAAAGTAGTTTTGTTTGATCTGGCAAACACCCTCCCGAAAACACTCCTAATCACCACTAATACACACCTATTACACACAAGAGTGATTCCTAGCATTCCATTGGAAACACTCATTCCCTAAAGTGCAAACAAGCAGCTCTTATGAATTATCCTTCGCACGGGTTTGCCGATATCCAGTTCAATCTGTGACTCTTCCAGTCCCTCCATCCCTGGTTCTTTTATTTTTTTGACCTTTGTTTATTGTCAAACTGGCAATTCATGTCAACTCAGCTTGGCCCTGCAGGCCTCCATGGGTTGTGTGGCTCATCAAAGCTCTAGGCCAGTCTCAAGCAACCCTGTCAGTCTATCCAAACTGCATGGAAGTTCAGAGCTGTGCCCCAGAAGAGACGAGCACAGCCGGGGCAGTGACTGTGGGCCCTGCACGCTCTCCTCTATGGCTCGGTTGGCAAACGACATCGGTTGTGCAAGAAAAACACAACGTCGGGTTAAACGTGTGAGCTGACGACACCCAGCTCTACCTCACCACCACCCCCCTGTCTTTGACTTGTCACACTGCTTGTCCGGCATCCAGTACTGGATGAGCAAATATTTCCTCCAACTAAATTTTGGGAAGACCTCCCTAGCCGCCGACTCCATCCTTCTCCCTGGCCACTGTCTGAGGCTGGACCAGACCATTCGCAACCTTGGCGTCCTATTCAACCCAGAGATGAGCTTCCGACTACATATCCGCTCCATCACAAAGATTGCCTACTTCCACCTCCGTAACATCGTTGTGGGTTCAAGTCCCATTCCAAGTAAAGAACTCTGGTACCTTGCTTGAAGGCCCATTTCTCATATGTGAGACTAGACAGTCGCTGTGGACTGAGAGTGTCGTCAGGCTACTTAATGTCACATTGCATGAGGACAGGATTCCCAACGTTGATCACTGTTCTGCAGGGGGAGCCCTGGCTCCTTAATCCAGGTCCTAACGTGAGAACAAAGAGACGAGCCCCCACCGTGAATCTAGCTTTCCTCTCCAGGGTGCTCAGCGATAGGTTGGCAAAGGACTTTCTGCAACAATTTCCCTCTTTTTTCTTCATGTCCCACTCCAGAGACTTGAGCCCATAATCCAGGCTGACGCTCCCAGTGCAGTACTGAGGAAGTGCTGCACTGTCGGAGGTGCCGCCTTTCGGATGAGACATTAAACCGAGGCCCCGTCTGCCCTCTCAGGTGGATGTAAAACATCACATGGCACTATTTAGAAGAAGAGCAGGGGAGTTCTCCCCGGTGTCCTGGCCAATGTTTATCCCTCAACCAAAATCACTAAAACAGATTATATGATCATTATCACATTGCTGTTTGTGGGATCTTGCTGTGCGCAAATTGTCTGCCGCGTTTCCTACATTACAACGGTGACTACACTTCAAAAGTACTTCATTGTCTGTAAAGCACTTTGGGACGGCCTGTGGCCACGAAAGGCGCAATAGAAATATAAGTTCTTTCTTTCTTTCTTTTACCGAGAAACATTAACCAGATGGTCCTGAGTTCAATCTCTGGTCTGTACTGAGTTAGCTGGGGCAGTAGCTGAGCCACTAGGAATGGCTTCTGCCAGGGCTCTGACTCTAGAACAGTGATCAATGTCATTAATCCTGTCCTCACCCAATGTGTAGACATTAAGTAGCCTGACGGAACTCTCTGCCAACAGTGACTGTCCAGGCTCACATATAAAGAATGGTCCTTTAGACAATGTACCAGAGTCCTTTGCCTATGTGGTTCTTTCATTCATTTAGAAACCCCAATGGTAGCCCCCGAGCCCATATATATAATTACACGTTCTCATACCCAACCTCCAGATAACGCCATTCAAAACCTACCATCGCAAGTCTCAGATCTTCCTCGTCCGCTATATGACAGGTTGCCGTAAAAGTGTTGGAAGGACATACAAAGGGCAGATTGCAATGCGCCAATCACCTTGATGTTCTAGGTGTCCCAGTCCAACACCATGTTCCAGACTCACTCATCACCAACTCCTTAATCCAGGTCCTCATGTGAGGACAAAGAGACGAGCCCCCATCGTGAATCTAGCTTTCCTCTCCAGGGTGCTCAGCGATAGGTTAGTGAAAGACTTCCTGCAACTGTTTTCCTCTTTTTTTCTCTCCAAAAACCCACCTGAGTCTTGGACCTGGATTTCACACATAAGAAAATTTGAACAGGAGGAGGCCATTCAGCCCCTCGAGCTTGTCCAATGAGATCATGGCTGATCTGTGACCTAACTCCATATACCCACCTTAGCCCCATATCCCTTAATACCTTTGGTTAATGAAAATCTATCAATCTCAGATTTACAATTAACAATTGAGCTAGCATCAACTGCCAGTTGCGGAAGAGAGTTCCAAACTTCTACCACCCTTTGCGTCTAGAAGTGTTTCCTAACTTCACTCCTGAAAGACCTGGTTCTAATTTTTAGGCTATTGTCCCCTAGACTCCCCAACCAGCAGAAATAGTTTCTACCCTATTAGATCCCCTTAGGACTGAAGGAAGCACTTCCAATACATTGTTAGAACTTGTGAACCATGAAGGAAAACCATTTGGAGGCAAAGAGATGAAACAATTTCTCGCCCTAAAATGACACTGGGCCGCAGTCCACAAATCTTTTGGAACAGACGCTGGGAATTAAAATGAACGAGTAAAGTATTAAAGTTTTCAATCAATTTATTATTTCTGCACGTTTGTTGTGGCTTCGGCAGTGGTGTGTGAGGTGATGGAATTAGGACATTTTTGGAGCGATAAATTCCTGAGAGAACTAGATTGAAGAGCTGGCACTAGACGCGATGGACCAAATGGCCTCCTTCTACGAACATACGAATTAAGAGCAGGAGTAGGCCATTCGGGCCCTCGAGCCTGCTCTGCCATTCGATAAGATCATGGCTGATTTGATTGCGACCTCAGCCCTACTTTCCCGTCTACCTAATACGAACATCTGTACTGTAAGATTCTATGATCTGTTAAAAAAAATTACAAATCCATGGACTTTAGTCTTGGGAAAAAATTTAAACTAAAATATGACTGAAATTTGGGAACAAAAGACTCGACTAAAACTGAGACCAAATAAAACAAAACCATAATGCAAGGCCTGGAGCCCAGAGTAGAATAAAAATTAAAGATATTTCTAACACTATTTTAATCTCGCTCTCAATCATCTACCAGCAGATATTTGTTAAGAGGCAGACAGTGGGAATCACCAGCCTGAAGTACAACAGCCGGAGGAGTATTAAGTGTGCTGCAGTATCATTGCGGGGGTTATTATCACTGCAATGGGAGTGTTACTCATTTTCCAGGTTCACACATCAATAATGGTGCAGGAGGCCCACAGCCACCACCTCCCCTCACCGTGGCCTGTGCCCCAGCGAGAAGTCAGTGCCTGCGGGTGAGACACTGGAGGAATTTGTTTTTTGAAAGCAAGACAACAGAAAATCTATTCTCAACTAAATATGTAGAATTACCGAGACGGTCAGCCTTACGATGTGATTGTTTCACTTTCTTTTCAAAACATAAATCACTGACAAATTCTATTTTTATGTTATTGCCACAAGTTGACTGGCTGAGCATTAATCCCTGATGGAGGGCTGAGTGGATTTTGATGGAATACCAGCACATTTTAGGGTCCCGATCCAAACTCCTTTTCACACATCATCTACCGCGTCCAGCATGGATTCAGACCTTTAACGTCAAGCTCATGAAATATCTGACTTCTTGGCCACTATTTTGATCTATAACTTTTGTTTCTGCACTTATCAAGGTCAGGCATGACAGCACGCTGCATCTGACCTGGGAGTACTTGACGAAATGAGTAACAATATTTAGCAGTCCCAGTTAGATACAGAGTAAAGCTCCCTCTACACTGTCCCATCAAACACTTCCAGGGCAGGTAAAGCGCAGGTTAGATACAGAGTAAAGCTCCCTCTACACTGTCCCATCAAACACTCCCAGGGCAGGTACAGCATGGGTTAGATACAGAGTAAAGCTCCCTCTACACTGTCCCATCAAACACTCCCAGGGCAGGTACAGCACGGGTTAGATACAGAGTAAAGCTCTCTCTACACTGTCCCATCAAACACTCCCAGGGCAGGTACAGCACAGGTTAGATATAGAGTAAAGCTCCCTCTACACTGTCCCATCAATCACTCCCAGAGCAGGTATAGCACGGGTTAGATACAGAGTAAAGCTCCCTCTACACTGTCCCATCAATCACTCCCAGAGCAGGTATAGCACGGGTTAGATACAGAGTAAAGCTCCCTCTACACTCTCCCATCAAACACTCCCAGGGCAGGTACAGCACGGGTTAGATACAGAGTAAAGCTCACCAGTTTGTGCTGACATATGAGCAGGTGTGTACTTTAGACTTGCACCCTCTGGGAATGGGGTTAACACTGACCCAACTGATTTCACACACAACCCCTTCCATCTGAGTCCTGTTCAAAGTAGTGATTCTTCCCTTTCTTTATTCCTTCCATCCCCCAAAGTCTCCTATCCTCTCCTGAAGGCTCTGACTCTTTCTGGGGCATTGGTTCCATGGGCACCGGCACTTCTTAAATGGCACTTTTCACATCCCAGCCTGGACGATGAGTGTTGGGAGGCTATTTAACTATGAGAAGCATCCCAGCCAAGCCTGATCCTGTCCTCACCAGACACCCACCTGCACACGCTTTCCAATGGGGGAAGGGAGGTCACTGGGATGTGATCAGGGGCAGTAACCCTGCCTGATTATTTCCTCATGAGTCAGAAGGTCGTAGGTTCAGGTCCCTCTCCGGAGACTGAAGCCCATAATCCAGGCCGACACTCCCAGTGCCAGTACTGAGGAAGTCATCCTTCGGATGAGACATTAAACCAAGGCCCCGTCTGCCCTCTCATGTGAACATAAACGATCCCTTCGAAGAAGAGCAGGGAAGTTCTCCCCGGTGTCCTGGCCAATATTTATCCTTCAACCAACATCACTAAAACAAATTATCTGATCATTATCTCATTGCTGTTTGTGGGATCTTGCTGTGCGCAAATTGTCTGCCGTGTTTCCCTACATTACAGCAGTGACTACACTTCCAAAGCACTTAATTGGCTGTAAAGCGCTTTGGGACGTCCTGTGATTGTGAAAGGTGCAAAATAAATGCAAGAACTTTCTTTTTCCTTTTCCCCCAGGCCAGGAGCACTGTGGCCAACTCTGACCCCAACTGACCCCAGCTGGGACCAGCGAACTCAGCACAGACCAGGGAAGGAAGGTGGGACCTTTCCAGCATATAAAGTTCAGTCCCGCATCAGGGAGTGCAGTTAGCAGCTCAACCACCAGGAAGCAATTTGTTCTTTTTCCAACATCGGGTATGGTAGCATAGTGGTTATGTTACTGGGCTAGTAATCCAGAGGCCTGGACTAAAATCTAGAGTTGTGAGTTCAAATCCCGCCACGGCAGCTGGTGAATTTAAATTCAATTAATTAATTAAATTCAATTGATTAAATAAAAATCTGGAATTAAAATATTAGTATCAGTAATGATGGTCATGAAACTACCAGATTGTTGTAAAAACCCATCTGGTTCACTAATGTCCTTTAGGGAAGGAAGCCTGCTGTCCTTACCTGGTCTGGCCTATATGTGACTCCAGACCCACAGCAATGTGCTTGATTCTTAATTGCCCTCTGAAATGGCCTAGCAAGCCACTCAGTTGTAAAATCTCGCTACGAAAAGTCATAATAAGAATAAAACCGGACGGACACGACAACGGCAAAACACCAAGCCCAGTCGACCCTGCAAGGTCCTCCTCACTAACATCTGGGGACTTGTGCCAAAATTGGGAGAGCTGTCAAGCAACAGCCTGACATAGCCATACTCACAGAATCATATCTTTCAGCCAACGTCCAAGACTCTTCCATCGCCATCCCTGGGTATGTCCTGTCCCACCGGCAGGACAGACCCACCAGAGGTGGTGGTACAGTGATATACAGTCAGGAGGGAGTGGCCCTGGGAGTCCTCAACATTGACTCTGGATCTCATGGCATCAAGTCAAACATGGGCAAGGAAACCTCCTGCTGATTACCACCTACCGTCCTCCCTCAGCTGATGAATCAGTCCTCCTCCATGTTGAACACCACTTGGAGGAAGCACTGAGGGTAGCAAGGGCACAAAATGTACTCTGGGTGGGGGACTTCAATGTCCATCACCAAGAGTGGCTCGGTAGCACCACTACTGACCGAGCTGGCCGAGTCCTGATAGGACATAGCTGCCAGACTGGGCCTGCGGCAGGTGGTGAGCGAACCAACACGAGGGAAAAACTTACTTGACCTCGTCCTCACCAATCTACCTGTCGCAAATGCATCTGTCCATGACAGTATTGGTAGGAGTGACCACCGCACAGTCCTCGTGGAGATGAAATCCCGTCTTCGCACTGAGGACACCATCCAACCAGAACAGATCTAGCAGCTCAAAACTGGGCATCCATGAGGCGCTGTGGGCCATCAGCAACAGCAGAATTGTATTCCAGCACAATCTGTAACCTCATGGCCCGGCATATTCCTCACTCTACCATTACCAACAAGCCAGGGGATCAACTCCTGGTTCAATGAGGAGTGTAGAAGAGCATGCCAGGAGCAGCACCAGGCATACCTAAAAATGAGGTGCCAACCTGGTGAAGCTACAACTCAGGACTACATGCATGCTAAACAGCAGAAGCAACATGCTATAGACAGAGCTAAGCGATTCCACAACCAACGGATCAGATCAAAGCTCTGCAGTCCTGCCACATCCAGTCGTGAATGGTGGTGGACAATTAAACAACTAACGGGAGGAGGAGGCTCTGCAAACATCCCCATTCTCAATGATGGCGGAGTCCAGCACGTGAGTGCAAAAGACAAGGCTGAAGCGTTTGCAACCAGAAATGCCGAGTGGATGATCCATCTCAGCCTCCTCCCGATATCCCCACCATCACGGAAGCCAGTCTTCGGCCAATTCGATTCACTCCACGTGATATCAAGAAACGGCTGAGTGCACTGGATACAGCAAAGGCTATGGGCCCTGACAACATCCCAGCTGTAGTGCTGAAGACTTGTGCTCCAGAACTAGCTGCGCCTCTAGCCAAGCTATTCCAGTACAGCTACAACACTGGCATCCACCCGACAATGTGGAAAATTGCCCAGGTATGTCCTGTCCACAAAAAGCAGGACAAATCCAATCCGGCCAATTACCGCCCCATCAGTCTACTCTCAATCATCAGCAAAGTGATGGAAGGTGTCGTTGACAGTGCTATCAAGTGGCACTTACTCACCAATAACCTGCTCACCGATGCTCAGTTTGGGTTCCGCCAGGACCACTCGGCTCCAGACCTCATTACAGCCTTGGTCCAAACATGGACAAAAGAGCTGAATTCCAGAGGTGAGGTGAGAGTGACTGCCCTTGACATCAAGGCAGCATTTGACCAAGTGTGGCACCAAGGAGCCCTAGTAAAATTGAAGTCAATGGGAATCAGGGGGAAAACTCTCCAGTGGCTGGAGTCATACCTAGCACAAAGGAAGATGGTAGTGGTTGTTGGAGGCCAAGCATCTCAGCCCCAGGGCATTGCTGCAGGAGTTTCTCAGGGCAGTGTCCTAGGCCCAACCATCTTCAGCTGCTTCATCAATGACCTTCCCTCCAGCATAAGGTCAGAAATGGGGATGTTCGCTGATGACTGCACAGTGTTCAGTTCCATTCGCAACCCCTCAGATAATGAAGCAGTCCGAGCCCGCATGCAGCAAGACCTGGACAACATCCAGGCTTGGGCTGATAAGTGGCAAGTAACATTCGCGCCAGATAAGTGCCAGGCAATGACCATCTCCAACAAGAGAGAGTCTAACCACCTCCCCTTGACATTCAACGGCATTACCATCGCCGAATCCCCCACCATCAACATCCTGGGGGTCACCATTGACCAGAAACTTAACTGGACCAGCCATATAAATACTGTGGCTACGAGAGCAGGTCAGAGGCTGGGTATTCTGCGGCGAGTGACTCACCTCCTGACTCCCCAAAGCCTTTCCACCATCTACAAGGCACAAGTCAGGAGTGTGATGGAATACTCTCCACTTGCCTGGATGAGTGCAGCTCCAACAACACTCAAGAAGCTCGACACCATCCAAGATAAAGCAGCCCGCTTGATTGGCACCCCATCCACCACCCTAAACATTCACTCCCTTCACCACCGGCGCACTGTGGCTGCAGTGTGTACCATCCACAGGATGCACTGCAGCAACTCGCCAAGGCTTCTTCGACAGCACCTCCCAAACCCGTGACCTCTACCGCCTAGAAGGACAAGGGCAGCAGGCGCATGGGAACAACACCACCTGCACGTTCCCCTCCAAGTCACACACCATCCCGACTTGGAAATATATCGCCGTTCCTTCATCGTCGCTGGGTCAAAATCCTGGAACTCCCTTCCTAACAGCACTGTGGGAGAACCTTCACCACACGGACTGCAGCGGTTCAAGAAGGCGGCTCACCACCACCTTCTCAAGGGCAATTAGGGATGGGCAATAAATGCCGGCCTCGCCAGCGACGCCCACATCCCGTGAACGAATAAAAAAAAAAGTGGGGAAACCATAAGCGGGAGAACATGTGTTAATTTGTACATTAAAATGCATTCTCCAGCTTGTTACTGCCCCTGACATTAAAAAGCAGAATCGCAGCCAGAGAGAGCAGGGGAGGGAGGGGGTTGGGGAGAGGGGGGTACCCAGCAGCTGAATTTAGTGCCAGTAAAATCAGTGAAGCAAGTGGTCATTAAACAAGTGCTGTGGAACAACATTAAACAGGGGCTTTCACAAACAGTGACTAACGAGCGTTCGAAACTCTGATCTAGGGACACGTCAGTCATTGCCTGTCACCGTGTCACATGATGTGTGTCTAATGTCACAGCTCAGGAAGTGTATTCATGGGATCTTGAGCAGTGTGGGTACGTGGCGGAGGCAGTCTTTATTCTCTGCGATGGTACACCTGCTTTGAAAGTCCATGTTGAGACTTGTAAGGGCTGTCACTGGTACAGGGCTGGCAATGATCTGACAGATTTATTACAAAACCCCTGATGCCTTTTCTTTTTAAATTCCTAAAATCTTGATCCTTCCTTTTTGCAGAGAAACACTGGGCTTCTCAACCTGAAAGGAGGCATCTGTGAGGTGAAATTACTTTCACTTAAATTGTGAGAGCAGGACAAAGGGACACAGGTAGAAAACAGCACAAGGTCATTTTAGGACTGATCCGTGGCTTCTTCGGCAGCACCTCCCAAACCCGCGACCTTCACCACCTAGAAGGACAAGGGCAGCAGGCGCATGGGAACAACACCACCTGCACGTTCCCCTCCGAGTCACACACCATCCCGACTGGGAAATATATCGCCGTTCCTTCATCGTCGCCGGGAGAACCTTCACCACACGGACTGCAGCTGTTCAAGAAGAAGGCTCACCACCACCTTCTCAAGGGGCGACTAGGGATGGGCAATAAATGCCGGCCTTGCCAGCGACGCCCACATCCCGAGAATAAATTTTTGAAAATCTTTTTGTAATTATTCCTCACATTAACAGTGATCAATGTGTGGAATAAATTTCTGGATAGAGTGGTGGAATCCAACATCATTTAAGAAACAATTGGATGCTTTGTTGGGAATGTTAGGATCACCCTGGATGGATGAATCAAGGTGGCCCTCAACCATAATTATCTTGTGATCTTGTAAATGCTGTGTCCTCTGTCTTCATTATAAATCTCCTTTACTCTCGTGAAAATATATGGCAGCGAAGTCCTCGGAGCTGCTCCCACTCTGCCGGCTTCAATTTGCTGGAGGTGTGGTGGGAAGGGCAGCTACGAGGAATTTCTCGGCTTATTCCTCTCCCAAGTTTCTTACTGACTTTTTACATAGAAACTGGAGCAGGCCATTCATCCCCTCGAGCCTGTTTACATATTATATCACACTCTCACACTCACACATATGAATTCACACTCTCACACATGTATATACAGACACGTATACACACACACCCACAATTACGTATACACACACATGTATACACACTCGCACACACTTACACACTCTCACACGTGTATATACAATTACATACATATACACACACACGTATACACACTCGCACATGTATACACACTTGCACACATACAAACACACTTTGTGAATGCTTATTTTACCTCCCCTTTCATATGAACATATGATAATGATGGACTGGAAAAGACTCACTGGTCCACCTAGCCTGTCCCATATAGTTGTGATGCCCTGCATCACGATACAGACACTCCCCACCCACCCGGAGCCGTGTGATCTCCTGGGAGGGGCAAAAATCAGATTAAAACCCAGGACAATTAGGGGGAAAAACTAGAAAATTCCTCTCTGCCCCCCTTAAGCAATCAAAACTAGTCCAGGAGATCACAGTGGCCCCAATTTACGTTACAGGATACCTATCTCGTGTATAAGGTATTTGAAAATTTAATCATTCATTACAGTAAATATAAGTCTGCACACTTTCAAAATTGCAAAACTAAAAATAAAGTGTAAAAAGGATTTTAAACATTTTAAGTTGCACTTTGACATTATCCCAGACCTGTCAGACAACCAAAAACACAGGGTATGTTTTTAAGTAACTCTAGGAGCATAAGCACAGCCTCTTACACAGACCATGAGTGGGCAGCGAGAATGAACCTGCTGGGGTTTCGGACAGTCGAGGATAGGCAAAGGAATGTGCCAGATATTTAAAGTTTCCACAACACTTTCTCTAACTTTATCCTTATTCAAAAGTCCCAGAAACATTGTACCAATTCTACCAGAGAAAGAAGAGGGAGGGGCAGAGAGAGAGAGGGAGGGAGAGAGAGAGGGAGGGAGAGAGAGAGGGAGAAAAAATAATCTACCCACCAATTTGTCCAACACAGTCACAGGATTGTAAAACAAAAGGACTGGAAGCAGGAGTGGGGCTAATTCAGCCCTCGGTGCCAATACAGGCATTAAAGAATCCTTGGGTTTATTTAAAAGAACAATCACAGATATTATGTGGAGAGACTGGAGAAGCTGGGGTTGTTCTCCTTAGAGCAGAGAAAGTTAAGGGGAGATTTAATAGAGGTGTTCAAAATTATGAAGGGGTTTTGATAGAGTAAATAAGGAGAGGCTGTTTCCACTGGCAGGAGGGTCGGTAACCAGAGGACACAGATTTAAGACAATTGGCAAAAGAACCAGAGGGGAGATGAGGAGAAAACATTTTTACGCGGGGAGTTGTTATGATCTGGAATGCGCTGCCTGAAAGGGCGGTGGAAGCAGATTCAATAATAACTTTCAAAAGGGAATTGGATAAATATTTGAAGAGGAAAATTTAGCGGGGCCATGGGGAAAGAGTAGGGAGGGTGGGACTAATTGGATCGCTCTTTCAAAGAGCTGGTACAGGCACGATGGCTGAATGGCCTCGTCCTGTGCTGTATGATTCTATAATTATACACCATTTCAAGTGAAACTTTTGAAAACACATCCAACTTTGCCACTGATTAACATCTTCCCAATAAACTTAAAAGAAACCTCTTATTCACCCCCGCCCCCCCACAGATGAGGACTAAACTGTGGGACTGGTTGCTCCCCAGGCCCATTTCTCACACAACCAAATACATTGCAATCTCTCTCTTGCAGTCAACACTCAAATAACCTTGGAAGTTTCAGGCAGCAATAGGAGACGGTTTTATAACCTTTCACTTAGCATCAAACTTGCCATTTAACGGTTGTCTCATTTAGCCGGTCACAAGGTAGGAATATGCAGCTTGGACCATCCCGCAAACAAGATTTTATCCATTTTTTTTGCATAACATGAAATGGGAGCAGCGAATAATTTATGGGCTTGGATTTTCGATGCACTGATTCCCCCGTTACGGCTCTTCAATCAATAGATTCGCATTTAAATCGGATCCAACCGAGCAATTTGGCAGCAAATTACAATCGGAGCTGGAAATCACCAAGCCCCGTGTTTGAAGTTGCCCCTATTGGTGAAATCTGTCCCCCAGGAGTCAGTAATTGCCCCTCTCTCTCTCTCTCTCTCCCCTGTTCCAGTTTCATTCTCCCCTCTTACCTGTTGTCTTGACCTCAACGCGAGGGTATCAGAGACACTTCGCCCCTTTAAATCCTCCCAACAGCATCATCCTGGCCTGAAGATTAGCAGCAATGTCGAGCTCTCCACTTCCTCAGACTCCCCTTGTGTGAGTAACTTGGGGATATTTGCCCCCCTTACCCCACCACGGTTGGATTTTGGGGGGTTGGTTTCTGCTTGTACCTGGAATGACTGGAGAGACCTCTTCAAACTTTCAATATTCCACAGCGGCGGCGCCTCCCCCAAAGTCTTCACTTTATCTCCAGCAGAAGATCGACATGATCGAAAACAAGAAAAGGACGAGGAAGTCCGGCAGCAACTTCTTGTTTAGATGTGGTTGGTATTTGTAGTTTGTATCTGTATTTCCTTGTGTTGCTGGATGTTACCGCTGTGGACTGCGATTGCTGGCACTGTATGTGTCTGTGTGCTGTTTGAGATGCTGATCTTGGAGATATTGTGTGATCTGTGGTTAGAGGGAGAGTGAGAGAGAGCTGGGCTTGGCTAGGCTACTCTGCTGATGCTGCCTTTCGTTCTACAGGGACCCCATACTCCAAATGCTTAGGCTACAGTGCCACCCAGAGCTCGTCTTGGCAAAGCGTAGACAGCGACAGGAATCCTACCTGGTGACAGGGGCAAAGATTTATTGACTCGGGTGGTAAGGCGTCACCCCTGAACTGAAGGGTGGAGGGAGCCAGAGTACCCGGGCGGCAGGTCACTAACGTGTGCAATAAAACCCGCAGTTTTAAAAAAGGGGGAAAGAAAATTGACCCATGAGTTTGTGGAGATCCGAAAACAAAATAAGAAAGAGAGGAACTCCCATTCTGTGTCTCAGAGTCAGAAGGTTGTGGGTTCAAGTCCCCGCTCCAGAGACTTGAGCACATAATCTAGGCTGACACAGTACTGAGGGGGTGCTGCACTGTCAGACGTGCCGTCTTTCGGGTGAGATGTTAAACCGAGGCCCCGTCTGCCCTCTCGGGTGGATGTAAAAGGTCCCACGGCCACTATTTCGAAGAAGAGCAGGAGAGAGCCCCCCTGGTCTCCTGGCCAATATTGATCCCTCAGCCAACATCATGAAAGCAAATGATCTGGTCATTATCACATTGCTGTTTGTGGGATCTTGCTGTGCGCAAATTGGCTGCTGCGTTTCCTACATTACAACAACGACTACACTTCAAATGTACTTCATTGGCTGTAAAGCACTCTGGGACATCCTGAGGTCATGAAAGGCGCTATATAAATGCAAGTCTTTCTTTCGATTTTTGACTAACACTGTTCCAGCAGCTGTCATTTTAAAACTCAGTCTTTGTGCAGATGGAGTTTAGCGGCCAATTAAAGTCCTATACTGATCCAAGATTGTGGTCTCCCTGGTAACAGGCTTGGGTTGTGGTTGTGTTGCTAGATTGGTAATCCAGAGGCCCGGACTAATAATCTAACAGAACGTGAGTTCAAATCGCACTGTCGGAGTTTGAGAATTTGAATTCAGTTTAAAAATCTGGAAATAAAATTTACTGGTATCAGTAAAAGTGACCATGAAGCTGTCAGATTGTCCTAAAAACCCAACTGGTTCACTAATGCCCTTTAGGGAAGGAAAATCTGCCATCCTTACCCAGTCTGGGCCTATAAGTGACACCAGCCCCACACCAACCTGGTAGACTCTCCCTGTCCCTCTGTAGTGGTCTAGCAAGTCCTTCAGTTGTATCGAAACTGCGACAAAGAATAACATGATTAAATCTGAGATCGATGGATTTTTGCTAGCCAAGGGTATTAAGAGATATGGAGCCAAGGTGGGTAAATGGAGTTAGGATACAGATCAGCCATAGAATCATAGAATCACAGAAAGGTTACAGCATGGAAGGAGGCCATTCGTCCCATCGAGTCCACGCCGGCTCCATGCAAGAACAATCCAGCTAGTCCCATTCCCCCCCACACCCCCTCCATCCCTGTAGCCCTGCAAATTATTTCCTTTCGATCTCATTGAATGGCAGAACAGGCTCGAGGGGCTGAATGGCCTCCTCCAGTTCCTATGTTCAAGGAGAAGGCCCACCGCCATCTTCTCAGGGTAGGGTTGCCAACCCTCCAGGATTGTCCTGGAGTTTCCAGGAATTAAAGATTAATTTCCAGGACACTGCTGCGAGCAAAAACCCAGGGAGAAAAATCCTAGAGGCTTTATAAAAAATTGTGTGGATTTATTTCATTTTCTTTGAACACTTTTGTCTATTAGTTATAAATATATTGGAGTTGGGAAATATGGCTGTTTGACAGTCAAGAACCATCCAATTGAGTAATGAGGATCCATTCACTTTCCAAATTGGTGGTGTGCAGTGATGATGGACATGTTGGGCGACCAATGGCGGGAATGTGGGGGTGGGTCGCCATGTGACGAAACCTCCAGGAATGCATCCAACCAGAGTTGGCAACCCTATCTCAGGGCAACTAGAGATGGGCGATAAATGCCGGCCTTGCCAGCGATGCCCACATCCCACGAAATAACATACAAAAAAAAGAATATAACCAAACTCTATGATTGGTTCAAGTTTTGTTTCACTGACAGCTCCCTTTATGAATTTGAGAGGTCGGGCAATAAAAATGCAGGATTTTCCCAGTGATGTTTTCCCGGGATATAAAACAGACAGTTTTGCTTGATTCTGGGCAGTTAAAGAATCTCGTAAGAACAGGTAGCTTAAAAATCTCAGAGAAGGAATCAAGAGACCGGTCGAAAAGGATCAGCCAGGTTGATGCAACCGAAAGATAACAAAATACTCAGTGTGTTTAGAAGTCAGTTGATTCAATCAGTTCTTAGCACTTCAATCTCTTATTATTTTATGTACTTGTGGATATTTCCTTAATAAGTTCATTTCACATTTTAAACTTTTGAATTGAGGTCTCATGTGATATTCTACCACCTTTTGAAAGACTAGAAGTGGAAATGTAATACAGTCCAGCGTCTAAAAAAAGCAATTACCAAACCTGGCTTGCTGTTAGTGTACCTGGGTGTGATAACCAAAACCTACCTAGATCTCAAGGTAAGGATAGACACTCCTGAAGGTTTGGGAAGTTGGAGTTTCACCCATGAAAGTGATTTAAGAAATGAGAGCTGAAATAAGAGGATTAGAAGGACAAGGAAAGGAGAACGTCCTTTCCAATCTCCCTTTTTGTAGCTTTCCCGTATTCTTTATAATTCTCCTGATTTTCTTTTATATTATCTGCCCTGTAAGTGCTAAATGCTTCTTTTTTAAGTTTCAATTTTCATCTAATCTCCCTATTCACCCATGGAATCCCAGCCTTTGATGCACTCCCATTCTCCCTTATGGAATGTATTTGATTTGTACCCTTTCCATCTCCAGTTTAAATTATTTCCCATTACAGTTATCTACAGTTCTAGTTACCCGCTTTTCCTTCTGTTTAATCGGGGTCCGGTCAGTTTTTGTCTCATCGCAGTTTGACCTTTCCAGTTGAATACCCTTGTTCTTGACCTTTCCATTCTTACACTGAGCCTAGTCATATTGTGGTCACTGTTTCCCAAAAGTCTATCTCCTCGTAGGCCACTGACTTACTAAACTTCATTACTCAGATCCAGCTCAAACAGTGCTTCCTTCCTTGTTGGAGTAGCAACATTTGACTGAGAACTGTATGTAACGCAATGTACTGTATCTGTAATCTGTAATGACTGTAATGCAATGAGGCACCTTAGGGTGTCATGAACTGTATGCACCATGTATGGTGTGTAACTGTATTGTTTGTATCGGGACTTTTGGATTGCACTGTATGTAACGTTACAAATTGTGTGACCTGTATTACATTGTTTGAAGTGTGATTCGAATTGTATTGTATGTACCCCTACAAATTTTATGAATAAAGTATATTTTTGAAACAAAAAAAACATTTGACTGAGAACAGTCCTGTACACACTGCAAAATAAAAACATTCCTTTTCTCACCACAGGCAGTTCTCCTAACGCAGTCTATTTTTTGGAAAATTAAAAATCTCCTACAATTATAGAATCATAGAATCTTACTGCACAGAAGAAGGCCACTCGGCCCATCATACCTATGCCAGCTCTTTGAAAGAGCCATCCAATTAGTCCCACTCCCCCCGCTCTTTCCCCATAATTTTCCGTTTTCAAATATTTATCTAATTCCTTTTTGAAAGTTACTATTGAATCTGCTTCCACCAGCCTCTCAGGCAGTGTGTTCCAGATCTGGACAAAATCCAGGCTTGGGCTGATAAGTGGCAAGTTACATTCATGCCAGACAAGTGCCAGGCAATGACCATCTCCAACAAGAGAGAGTCTAACCACCTCCCCTTGACATTCAACGGTATTACCATCGCCGAATCTCCCACCATCAACATCCTGGGGGTCACCATTGACCAGAAACTTAACTGGACCACCCATATAAATACTGTGGCTACAAGAGCAGGTCAGAGGCTGGGTATTCTGTGGCGAGTGACTCAACTCCTGACTCCCCAAAGCCTTTCCACCATCTACAAGGCACAAGTCAGGAGTGTGATGGAATACTCTCCACTTGCCTGGATGAGTGCAGCTCCAACAACACTCTAGAAGCTCGACACCATCCAGGACAAAGCAGCCTGCTTGATTGGCACCTCATCCACCACCCTAAACATTCACTCCCTTCACCACCGGCACACCGTGGCTGCAGTGTGCACCATCCACAGGATACACTGCAGCAACTCGCCAAGGCTTCTTCGACAGCACCTCCCAAACCCGCGACCTCTACCACTTAGAAGGACAAGGGCAGCAGGCACATGGGAACAACACCACCTGCACGTTCCCCTCCAAGTCACACACCATCCCGACTTGGAAATATATCGCCGTTCCTTCATCGTCGCTGGGTCAAAATCCTGGAACTCCCATCCTAACAGCACTGTGGGAGAACCTTCACCACACGGACTGCAGCGTTTCAAGAAGGCGGCTCACCACCACCTTCTCAAGGGCAATTAGGGATGGGCAATAAATGCTGGTCTCGCCAGCAACGCCCACATCCCATGAATGAATAAAAAGATCATAACCGCTCGCTGCGTAAAAGAAATTCTCATGTCCCCACTGGTTCTTTTGGCAATTACCTTAAATCTGTGTCCTCTGGTTACCGACCCTCCTGCCAGTGAATGCAGTTTCTCCTTATCTACTCTATTAAAGCCCCTCATAATTTTGAACACCTGCATTAAATCTCCCCTTAACCTTCTCTGCTCTAAGGAGAATAATCTCAGCTTCTCCAGTCTCGCCACATAACTGAAGTCCCTTGTCCTAATTCTAATAATTTATTTTTTGAAGTATTCCTGTACTTGTTTAATGGCCTAACAACAGTGAGAGATGGTAATTTCTTTTGTTTCAGGATGTATTTGATTAGTAAACTCCCCAATCACCAGAGACAGCTTCAAACAAAACAAACAACATGTATCTCCAAATTACATTGTGCACAGAATTACAGACAGTCAGCAGTGAGATATTGGCTAGAATCTAATCAAGGGATTTGGATGCTTTATATATAGAATCACGGCTACTTTGGAGTGTAGAAACATAGGAACAGGAGGAGGCCATTCAGCCCCTCGAACCTGTTCCAACAGTCAATTAGATCATGGCTGATCTGTATCTTAACTCCATCTACCCGCCTTGGTTCCATAACCCTTAATACCCTCACCCAACAAAAATCTATCAATCTCAGTTTTGAAATTTTCAATTGACCCCCGGCCTCATTAAAACCCTCAGCTTTTGGGGGAGAGAGTTCCAGATTCCCACTCCCCTTTGTGTGAAGAAGTGCTTCCTGACATCACCCCTGAACGGCCGAGCTCTAATTTTAAGGTTATGCCCCCTTGTTCTGGACTCTCCCACCAGAGGAAATAGTTTCTATCCACCCAATCAAATCCTTTAACCATGTTAAACACTTCAATTTGATCACACCTTAATCTTCTATATTGATGTGAATACAAGCCTAGTCCGTGCATCGTGTACTCATAATTTAACCCTTTCAGCCCTGGTATGAGCGTGTTAGAGATTGGAATCTAATCGAGGGGTTCGGGGGGTTTATATATAGAATCACAGATACCCGGGAGTGAGTTACAGACAGTAAGTTTGAAGATGATGAATGAAAAGAATGTTTACACTGAGATCAGAGAAACACAGGAATTGAATTTGTTTACAGTTTTTTCAGTTTCCGCATTGATCAAAACTTCTCTCTAATCCTCCTACTCCCGAAACAAGAGGGGCAGGAAAACGGGAGCATGAGCCGGTCCATTTACAGCCGTAGTGTCACTCTGTACAGAGGGAGTGCTCTATAAACAGGGAGTGTTCTATACACAGGGAGTGCTCTATACAGAGGGACTGTTCTATACAGAGGGACTGTTCTATACAGAGGGACTGTTCTATACAGAGGGACTGTTCCATACAGAGGGACTGTTCTATACAGAGGGACTGTTCTACACAGAGGGACTGTTCTATACACAGGGAGTGTTCTATACACAGGGACTGTTCTATACAGAGGGACTGTTCTATACACAGAGACTATTCTATACAGAGGGACTGTTCTATACACAGAGACTGTTCTATACAGAGGGACTGTTCCATACAGAGGGAGTGTTCTATACACAGAGGGACTGTTCTATACAGAGGGACTGTTCTATACACAGGGACTGTTCTATACAGAGGGACTGTTCTATACACAGAGACTGTTCTATACACAGGGACTGTTCTATACAGAGGGACTGTTCTATACAGAGGGACTGTTCTATACAGAGGGACTGTTCTATACAGAGGGACTGTTCTATACACAGGGACTGTTCTATACACAGGGAGTGTTCTATACAGAGGGACTGTTCTATACAGAGGGACTGTTCTATACACAGGGACTGTTCTATACACAGAGACTGTTCTATACACAGGGAGTGTTCTATACACAGGGACTGTTCTATACACAGGGACTGTTCTATACACAGGGACTGTTCTATATGGAGGGACTGTTCTATACAGAGGGACTGTTCTACACAGAGGGACTGTTCTATACAGAGGGACTGTTCTATACACAGGGACTGTTCTATACACAGGGACTGTTCTATACACAGGGACTGTTCTATACACAGGGACTGTTCTACACAGAGGGACTGTTCTACACAGAGGGACTGTTCTACACAGAGGGACTGTTCTATACAGAGGGACTGTTCTACACAGAGGGACTGTTCTATACACAGGGACTGTTCTATACAGAGGGAGTGTTCTATACACAGGGACTGTTCTCTACAGAGGGACTGTTCTATACAGAGGGACTGTTCTACACAGAGGGACTGTTCTATACACAGGGACTGTTCTACACAGAGGGACTGTTCTATACACAGGGACTGTTCTACACAGAGGGACTGTTCTATACACAGAGACTGTTCTATACACAGGGACTGTTCTACACAGAGGGACTGTTCTATACACAGGGACTGTTCTATACAGAGGGACTGTTCTATACACAGGGACTGTTCTACACAGAGGGACTGTTCTATACACAGGGACTGTTCTATACAGAGGGACTGTTCTATACACAGGGACTGTTCTACACAGAGGGACTGTTCTATACACAGGGACTGTTCTACACAGAGGGACTGTTCTACACAGAGGGACTGTTCTACACACAGGGACTGTTCTACACAGAGGGACTGTTCTATACACAGAGACTGTTCTATACACAGGGACTGTTCTACACAGAGGGACTGTTCTATACACAGGGACTGTTCTATACACAGGGACTGTTCTATACAGAGGGACTGTTCTACACAGAGGAACTGTTCTATACAGAGGGACTGTTCTATACACAGGGACTGTTCTATACACAGGGACTGTTCTATACACAGGGAGTGTTCTATACACAGGGACTGTTCTATACACAGGGACTGTTCTATACACAGGGACTGTTCTATACAGAGGGACTGTTCTATACACAGGGACTGTTCTACACAGAGGGACTGTTCTACACAGAGGGACTGTTCTATACACAGGGACTGTTCTATACACAGGGACTGTTCTATACACAGGGACTGTTCTACACAGAGGGACTGTTCTATACAGAGGGACTGTTCTATACACAGGGAGTGTTCTATACACAGGGACTGTTCTATACACAGGGAGTGTTCTACACAGAGGGACTGTTCTATACACAGGGACTGTTCTCTACAGAGGGACTGTTCTATACACAGGGAGTGTTCTATACACAGGGACTGTTCTATACACAGGGACTGTTCTCTACAGAGGGACTGTTCTACACAGAGGGACTGTTCTATACACAGGGAGTGTTCTATACACAGGGACTGTTCTATACACAGGGAGTGTTCTACACAGAGGGACTGTTCTATACACAGGGACTGTTCTCTTCAGAGGGACTGTTCTATACACAGGGAGTGTTCTATACACAGGGACTGTTCTATACAGAGGGACTGTTCTATACACAGGGACTGTTCTATACAGAGGGACTGTTCTATACACAGGGACTGTTCTATACAGAGGGACTGTTCTATACAGAGGGACTGTTCTATACAGAGGGACTGTTCTACACAGGGGGACTGTTCTATACAGAGGGACTGTTCTACACAGAGGGACTGTTCTACACAGAGGGACTGTTCTATACAGAGGGACTGTTCTACACAGAGGGACTGTTCTATACAGAGGGACTGTTCTACACAGAGGGACTGTTCTATACAGAGGGACTGTTCTACACAGAGGGACTGTTCTATACAGAGGGACTGTTCTATACACGGGGACTGTTCTATACAGAGGGACTGTTCTATACACAGGGACTGTTCTATACACAGGGACTGTTCTACACAGAGGGACTGTTCTATACAGAGGGACTGTTCTATACACAGGGACTGTTCTATACAGAGGGACTGTTCTATACACAGGGACTGTTCTATACACAGGGACTGTTCTATACAGAGGGACTGTTCTATACAGAGGGACTGTTCTATACACAGGGACTGTTCTATACACAGGGACTGTTCTACACAGAGGGACTGTTCTATACAGAGAGACTGTTCTATACAGAGGGACTGTTCTATACAGAGGGACTGTTCTATACACAGGGACTGTTCTATACAGAGGGACTGTTCTATACACAGGGACTGTTCTATACACAGGGACTGTTCTATACAGAGGGACTGTTCTATACACAGGGACTGTTCTATACACAGGGACTGTTCTATACACAGGGACTGTTCTATACAGAGGGACTGTTCTATACACAGGGACTGTTCTATACAGAGGGACTGTTCTATACACAGGGACTGTTCTATACACAGGGACTGTTCTATACAGAGGGACTGTTCTATACACAGGGACTGTTCTATACACAGGGACTGTTCTATACAGAGGGACTGTTCTATACACAGGGACTGTTCTACACAGAGGGACTGTTCTATACACAGGGACTGTTCTATACAGAGGGACTGTTCTATACACAGGGACTGTTCTATACACAGGGACTGTTCTATACAGAGGGACTGTTCTATACAGAGGGACTGTTCTATACACAGGGACTGTTCTATACAGAGGGACTGTTCTATACAGAGGGACTGTTCTATACACAGGGACTGTTCTATACAGAGGGACTGTTCTATACACAGGGACTGTTCTATACACAGGGACTGTTCTACACAGAGGGACTGTTCTACACAGAGGGACTGTTCTATACAGAGGGACTGTTCTATACAGAGGGACTGTTCTATACACAGGGACTGTTCTATACAGAGGGACTGTTCTATACACAGGGACTGTTCTATACACAGGGACTGTTCTACACAGAGGGACTGTTCTATACACTGGGACTGTTCTATATGGAGGGACTGTTCTATACAGAGGGACTGTTCTATACACAGGGACTGTTCTATACAGAGGGACTGTTCTACACAGAGGGACTGCTCTATACACAGGGACTGTTCTATACAGAGGGACTGTTCTGTACACAGGGACTGTTCTATACATTATGGATCATATTTTCTCTATTCATTTCTACCCAGTTTCCCCTGGGGATGAGCACAAGATACAAAACCTTTCCAGCTCACTGATGGTTTAATGTGTAACGAGACCGTGTGTTGAACCCGACCAACCAGAATGCATCAGCCCGCAATGTTAACTAGCCCACAACCATTGGCCTTCGTGCTCCTCGGCCGGGGGAGGTGTGCAGCCAAGGTCACTTCGTACCCCCACTAGCCAGTGAGCCCCACTGGAAAGTGTGCACTTGTGCATGTACATGTTTGTCTGCATGTGTGTGCATGTGTATGTTTGTGTGCATGTGCGTGCATTTTTGCCTGCATGTGTGCATGTGTGTGCATGTGAAGTCAATGGAAATAAAAGTCGGAAGAGATGTAAAATGGGCTGCCGACTCGCTATCGCACAAAGTCAAGATCAACCCCACCGCCTTCACAAGGGAAAAAGGAAAATCTAAAAATCAAAAGGAATCTGTGTTTGAGCAGAGCCAACCGTTCGAAGAGCTGCCTGTTTGGTTCTTGATATTCTGCTGCCACCGTGTGGTGCTTTTGTGAGTTGCCGGTGACAATGAACAACTCAACTCCTCGTTTTCTATATTTTATCTTTGAAAAAATCTCCTGCATCTTTTCTATAATTATTTGGAATTTTTCAACAGCTGCCAAAAATCGGTAAGAAGAATATAAATGGAGGAAATTTGGCAGAAATCGGAGAACAAAATAATTCTGTTGCATGGATTGAAAGGACCGTGTGTGATGAGGAGCATTGGTATCATACAATCATAGAATCATAGAAAGGTTACAGCCCGGAAGGAGGCCGTTCGGCCCAGCGAGTCCGTGCCGGCTCTATGCAAGAGCAATCCAGCTAGTCCCACTGCCCCGCCTTATCCTCGCAGCCTTTGCACATTTTTTCGTTTCAAGTACTTATCCAGTTCCCTTTTGAAGGCCATGATTGAATCTGCCTCCATCAGTGTTCACTCAGTGAGTGTGAGTGTGTGTGGTAAGGAGCATCAGTGTTCACTCAGTGAGTGTGAGTGAGTGTGGTAAGGAGCATCAGTGTTCACTCAGTGAGTGTGTGAGTGTGGTAAAGAGCATCAGTGTTCACTCAGTGAGTGTGTGAGTGTGGTAAGGAGCATCAGTGTTCACTCAGTGAGTGTGTGTGTGTGGTAAGGAGCATCAGTGCTCACTCAGTGAGTGAGTGTGAGTGTGATAAGGAGCATCAGTGTTCACTCAGTGAGTGTGAGTGTGAGTGTGGTAAGGAGCATCAGTGTTCACTCAGTGAGTGTGAGTGTGAGTGTGGTAAGGAGCATCAGTGTCCACTCAGTGAGTGTGAGTGAGTGTGGTAAGGAGCATCAGTGTTCACTCAGTGAGTGTGAGTGAGTGTGATAAGGAGCATTCTCTTGTGAATATGTGCACGTTTGTGTGCAAAAGGCAGATTCGTTAACAGGAATATTTTCGGAGCGAGGCGAGAGTGCAGGTTTTGGGAAGCTGGAAGCTCTGTGTCCAATCAAAAGACAAAGGTCCTGACACTCAGCTGCCTTTCCTGGGCCCAGTGCTTGCCGACATTATCGACTACCCACATTGCTCTGGTAACGTCCTTTCTCTCCCTTTCAAAACTGTCCCCTGCTCAAAGAGCCCACCCTTGACCCATTCATCCTTTCCATCTACCAGCCCACCTCTAGCCTCCCCTTCCTCGGTAAGGTCATTGGATGTGTTTTCACCTCCTCCCACACTGCTCACCTCACCTATAACTAACTCCCTGTTCAAATCCCTTCAGTCTGGTCAAAGTCCCTAACAACATTCCCTGTGACCGAGTGCTGGACTTCCTTGTCCTCCTTGACCTCTCTGTGACCTCCTACATGGTCGACCATGCCACTCTCCTCCACGGGAATGCCCTTGATTGGCTGCACTCCTACCTGTCCCAATTCAGCCTGCACATCTCCATCAATACCCTCTCCTTCAGCTCCTGCACTGTCAACTCCAGTGTCCTCCAAGGATTCATCCTCGGCCCCTGCTTCTTGCTGGCCCTCAGTGATGTTATTTGCTGCCATGAGATCAGCTTCCATAAGTCGCCGGAAGACAATTGAGATGTTTAAGGATATCATCTCTACTTTACTTCCCAAATATGGCTCAGTGGGCAGCACTCGTGCCTCTGAGTCAGAAGGTCGTGGGTTCGAATCCCAATCCAGAGACTTGAGCACATAATCCAGGTTGACACTCCCAGTGTAGTACGGAGGGAGTGCTGCACTGGGAGTGTCTTTCAGATGAGATGTTAAACCAAGGCCTCATCTGCCCTCTCAGGTAGATGTAAAAGGTCCCAAGGCACTATTTTGCAGGAGAGTTTTCCTCGGTGTCCTGGGCCAATATTTATCCCTCAACTAACATCACTAAAAAACAGATGATCTGGTCATTTATCTTATCGCTGTTTGTGGGAGCTTGCTGTAGGCAAATTGGTTGCTGCATTTCCTACATTACAACAGTGACTACACTGCAAAAAGTACTTCATTGGCTGAGAATGAGGTTGGGACGTCATGAGGTTGTGAAAGGCGCTATATAAATGCAAGTTCTTTCTTTCTTTTAGCTACCTCCACCTTCCTTAGAGCAGCTTTCACAGCCTCCAGCACCAAAGATTGCGGTTCTTTGTCGCTGTAGCAAGGCCTCCAAGGAGTCACGAACCAAATGAGGGAGCCTGAGGGGCCAGACACCATCGAGCAGATTCCTCCCAAATCTATACTTTCACACCTCACTTCCGTGTAAGGCAGAAGAATAGCGAAGTCCTGTTTAACGGCGAGCAGCAGCCCTTTAAGCGCTGCTGGTTGGCACAATTTTTGCAACTCCCAGCCGACCAAAATGGAGCCCGCCTCCCTGGGCACAGGAAATGAAGGAGAGGGGCCTTTGGGTGCTGATCGGCCTGCTCTTTGTTTTTAACACTGTGTGTTTTTATTTGAGGGATTGGATCTCCCTACAAGTTGAGAAGTGAAGAGTTGTGGAGAGCAGATGGTGGTAAAAAAGCACCTGCTTCACATTCAAATAAAGTCACTGCCCTGCTTTGCCTGAATATATTCAAGCAGGTAACAAAAGCCTGAAAGTTTCTCAAATATTGTCCTCTAATTCCGGCCTCTTGCGCATCCCCGATTTTCATCGCTCCACCATTGGCGGCCGTCCCTTCAGCTGCCTCGGCCCTAAGCTCTGGAATTCCCTCCCTAAACCTCTCCGCCTCTCTCTCCTCCTTTAAGACGCTCCTTAAAACCTACCTCGTCACCTGTCTTAATATCTGTAATGTGGCTCAGTGTCAAATTTTGTCTGATTACATATAAATACTGTGGCTGCAAGAGCAGGTCAGAGGCTGGGTATTCTGTGGCGAGTGACTCACCTCCTGACTCCCCAAAGCCTTTCCACCATCTACAAGGCATAAGTCAGGAGTGTGATGGAATACTCTCCACTTGCCTGGATGAGTGCAGCTCCAACAACACTCAAGAAGCTCGACACCATCCAGGACAAAGCAGCCCGCTTGATTGGCACCCCATCCACCACCCTAAACATTCACTCCCTTCACCACCGGCGCACTGTGGCTGCAGTGTGTACCATCCACAGGATGCACTGTGGCAACTCGCCAAGGCTTCATCGACAGCACCTCCCAAACCCGCGACCTCTACCACCTAGAAGGACAAGAGCAGCAGGCACATGGGAACAAGACCACCTGCACGTTCCCCTCCAAGTCACACACCATCCCGACTTGGAAATATATCGCCGTTCCTTCATCGTCGCTGGGTCAAAATCCTGGAACTCCCTTCCTAACAGCACTGTGGGAGAACCGTCACCACACGGACTGCAGCGGTTCAAGAAGGCGGCTCACCACCACCTTCTCAAGGGGCAATTAGGGATGGGCAATAAATGCCGGCCTTGCCAGCGACGCCCACATCCCACGAACGAATTTTTAAAAATTACACTCCTGTGAAGTGCCTTGGGACGTTTTACTCCGTTAAAGGTGCTATATAAATGCAAGTTGTTTTGTTCTTTTTTCTACATATAATATTGCAGTTTGACATTCCATTAGTCACATTGCTCCCTCCATCTCCGCAGTTAGAGGATGATTCACCACAGCGTCTCTCCTAGATTTCTGTTCTTTTCCCTTCCTGTACAAGTCTAGACAAACATTTAAATTTATTCCCAACCACCCCCCGCCCCCCAACTTTGGCCTTTTCAAAGCTAATTTCGAAACGGGGCAATGATGGGAATTTCGGGGAAAACCCGTGAGTTTGTTTCGAGTCGAACCTGTGGCAATTGGGTCGAGAGATTCCAACGGTTTGAATTATTCATGACATGCAGAGGCAAGACCCACAAATCATTGACAAGTATGTTCCCTCGAGTCATAAACATTCATAAGGATTCTTCCCAGCTACAAAGGCTCTGAAAATCTGACTTGGAGTTTTGCCAAATTATGAAACTCAATTCCTTTGGCATCTATTGCTTGTGGGGGCGGGGGAGGGGGATTTTAACCCAACGCCCCCAGTGGGAATAGGACGGGTGGACAGTTACAAACCGCCCAGGTTACTTACCCGCCCTTCACCCACCCAGATTCCACCGACCGCCATCTTAAACCCCGAGCTTCTGGACGGGCGTTTGAACCTCCCACCGCCCGTCCCCTGTCCCCCGCCCACCCCACACACTCAAAGCCAGCGGGCAACTTCTTTAAATATGCAGATCAGCGTCCAATTATGTCATCGGGCCCCGACTGCAATTTTAACTCAGACCTGAGCGAGGAGTCGCTGTGCCCTTCCTGCCAACAACAACTTGCATTTATATAGCGCCTTTAACGGAGTAAAATGTCCCCAAGGCGCTTCACAGGAGTGATTATCAGACAAAATTTGACACCGAGCCACATAAGGGGATATTAGGACAGAGGACTGGTCAAAGAGGTAGGTCTTAAGGAGAGTTTTTAAAGGAGGAGAGAGAGGCGGAGGGGTTTAGGGAAGGGAATTCCAGAGTTTAGGGCCGAGGCAGCTGAAGGCACGGCCGCCAATGGTGGAGCGATGAAAATTGGGGATGAAGAGAGTCGACACCAGCCGGGAAGATGAAGAGGCTCAAACAGGTATGTTTCCTTTATGGGGCCAGAAGGAGCAGGCATGCTCCTCCGGGCCTCACAGGGAAAACTTAAGCCTCACCTCCCATGGACTGCCCCCCTCCCCCCACACTTTTCCCTCCCGCAAGACCCCTTTCCCCCTGAGCGTGCATGGCTGCCTGATTTTCCGGAAGCCGGCAGGCGCTTCCCGCCCATCCCGGGCAGGAATTGGACCAGCTGCATGTTAATGAGGCCTGGGAATTAAAATAGCCGCGGTGTCATTCCTGATACAATGAGTGAGTCACCTCTCCAACCAGAAGCTGCCCGGATTTAAAATCATGGCCAGAGACTTCGGCAATATTTTACAGATAGGGATCAATGCAAATTTTAGAACAAGAAGGAAAAGAACTGTAAAGATTTGTTGGTTGTTTTTTATTTGATCCACTGCTGTGCCGTGGATTCCATCTTGAATATTGGAATCTAAAAGGGACTGTCAGAAACCATCTCACTTCAGATAACATCTGGGATCGGGACCTTGGACTCTACAGTCACACCATTAACCAGTGGGTTTACCCCCCCATTAACATTACTGGGGTTATACATCTATTGACTGTAGTACAATCGATCACATCTCCATTAATATTACTATAGTTTACACCCTCCACCTCCATTAACTGTAGTATAGTTCCACACCGATTAATGTTAGTAGTTTACATACCCCCGTTATCACACTCCCACCAATTGGTGCAGTCACACCCCGTTAACTGCAGTGCAATTTACACACACCTCTATTAACTGCAGTGCAATTTACACACACCTCTATTAACTGTAGTACAATTTACGCACCCCTATTGACTGTAGTACAAATTACACACCCCTATTGACTGTAGTACAAATTACACACTCCTATTGACTGTAGTACAATTTACACACCCCTATTGACTGTAGTACAAATTACACACCCCTATTGACTGTAGTACAATTTACACACCCCTATTGACTGTAGTACAATTTACACACCCCTATTGACTGTAGTACAATTTACACACCCCTATTGACTGTAGTACAATCACTCACATCTACATTAATATTAGTACAATTTACACCCTCTCCATCAACTGTAGTACACACCCCACGTTAACTGTAGTGCAGTCATACACTCTAGTAACTGTAGTACAGTCACACACCCTTGTAACTGTAGTACAGTCACACCCCCATTAACTGTAGTACAATCACACCGCTAATAACTGTAGTACAGTCACACACATCCAGTGACTGTAGTAGTCACACACCCCCAATACTGTAGCACAGTCACACATACCCCTATTAACTGTAGTACAATCACACACATCCTCAGTAACTGTAGTATTGTCACACCCCCATTAACTGTAGTACACCGACACTACAGCATGTCAATGCAGTTTGAGTTTCGGCGGGCTGGGACGGAAGGAAAATGTCTTTCTTCGTTGTCACTTGTTTATAAGCAGCAATCGGAGGGGTTCTAGCGGCCACGGGGGGAGGGGGGGCGAATGGTGACTGAAGGCGGAAGGGCTGCCTGAAAGGACTTAGTGACAGATCATCACACTCGAACGAGGTGCGAACAGCTGCTTGACCTTCCCGGACGAGTCCACGCGCTTAATACGGTTTAAGTGGCACCTCTGTAATTAAGTCCGATGGTGATGGCAAATAGTTAGCATCATTTGTCCGATACAGGCGGCCGCCCCAATGAACGGGGACGGTGTAAGTGGTGGGGACTGTAGTTGACAGCGGTGCCTGTGCTGCATCCAGCTGCTGCCTCAGTGCCAGGGTTTCGACAGTTACCCTGTTCCTGTGGGCAGTAGCTCACTCCCGCTGGTTGCTGTGAGCAAGTTTCCTATCCCGTGTCGTCACTTTATTGGGCTGCATGTTGGTGTTGCCCTTTTCCCCTCATCCCTCCCCTGAACCGGTAGTTCTGTGTTGCTAGACCCTAGCTACGGCCAAGCACAGCTACGCCCAAGATCCTTGCTCACCGTAACTCTGTGAGCATTGGTCAGTTATTGGTCAGCCTTCAGCTGCCTCGGCCCTAAACTCTGGAATTCCCTTCCCTAAACCCCTCCGCCTCTCTCTCCTCCTTTAAAAACTCTCCTTAAGACCTACCTCTTTGACCAGTCCTCTGTCCTAATATCCCCTTATGTGGCTCGGTGTCAAATTTTGTCTGATAATCACTCCTGTGAAGCGCCTTGGGGACATTTTATTCCGTTAAAGGCGCTATATAAATGCAAGTTGTTGTTGGCAGGAAGGGCACAGCGACTCCTCGCTCAGGTCTGAGTTAAAATTGCAGTCGGGGCCCGATGACATAATTGGACGCTGATCTGCATATTTAAACCCTATTAACTGTAGTACAGTCACACACCCCCTTTAACTGTACTAAAGTCACACTCCCTCCCCCAACAGATCTTTAACATCCACCAGAACCATCGGACGAGGAAATCACTCAAGACAATAAACAGAAGGAAGTAACTGAAAACGTCACGTAACCACATAAGGTTCAGAGGTCAGTCAAATGACTCTGCAAAAAAATCCTCAGCCCTTTCTGATAAAGGGCCACTGCCGGACACACAACTCCTCAATAACTGACCAATGCTCACAGAGTTACGGTGAGCAAGGATCTTGGGCGTAGCTGTGCTTGGCCGTAGCTAGGGTCTAGCAACACAGAACTACCGGTTCAGGGGAGGGATGAGGGGAAAAGGGCAACACCAACATGCAGCCCAATAAAGTGACGACACGGGATAGGAAACTTGCTCACAGCAACCAGCGGGAGTGAGCTACTGCCCACAGGAACAGGGTAACTGTCGAAACCCTGGCACTGAGGCAGCAGCTGGATGCAGCACAGGCACCGCTGTCAACTACAGTCCCCACCACTTACACCGTCCCCGTTCATTGGGGCGGCCGCCTGTATCGGACAAATGATGCTAACTATTTGCCATCACCATCGGACTTAATTACAAAGGTGCCACTTAAACCGTATTAAGCGCGTGGACTCGTCCGGGAAGGTCAAGCAGCTGTTCGCACCTCGTTCGAGTGTGATGATCTGTCACTAAGTCCTTTCAGGCAGCCCTTCCGCCTTCAGTCACCATTCGCCCCCCCTCCCCCCGTGGCCTCTAGAACCCCCGTGATTGCTGCTTATAAACAAGTGACAACGAAGAAAGACATTTTCCTTCCGTCCCAGCCCGCCGAAACTCAAACTGCATTGACATGCTGTAGTGTCGGTGCCGATTTGCGCACAGCAAGATCCCACAAACAGCAATCAAACAAATGACCAGATAATCAGTTTGTTTAGTGATGTTTGGTTGTGGGATGAATATTGGCCAAGACACCGGGCAGAACTCCCCTACTCTTCTTCGAAATAGTGGCCGTGGGATCTTTTACGTCCACCTGAAAGACCAGGTGGGGGCCTCAGTTTAACGTCTCATCCGAAAGGCGGCACCTCCAACAGTGCAGCACTCCCTCAGTACTGGCACTGGGAGTGTCAGCCTGGATTATGGGCTCAAGTCTCTGGAGTGGGACTCGAACCCACGACCTTCTGACTCAGAGGTGAGAGAGTGATACCAACCGAGCCCCGGCTGACACCTAGGGGGGAGTTTTAACCCTTCCCCGAAGACAGGCAGGAGAGGGTTAATTCGCTAAATATGTGAAACCCGACCCCAAACCTCAGCTAATGCGCCTACTTCTGGTTTACCCACAGTGGGTTTCGGGGCGACCAAGTAAAACTGCTCTGGAGAGGCGGGTCCGCCATCATAATATTTAAATGTGGCTCCGTCCCTCTGATTTTGGAATCCATTTGAATTTAACATCTGGGAGGCGTGTTTCCCAGGGCTCGGGAATCCCAGCAGCTGAAGGGAGGCGAGAGATGCCGGATCCAGCAGGACCGTGCTTTTCCAGCACTGTTTGTGGGTCAGGAGGAGCAGGAGCGCTCCCCCCGATCAAATCTTCTGCCGCGATCTCCCTCCCTCCCCGTGATCTGCCCCCCAGCAATCTGCACCCCTCCCTGCGATCTGCACCCCTCCCCGCGATCTGCTCCCCCCCCCAACGATCTGACTCCAACACCCCCCCCCCCCATTACGCCCCAATCTTCTCTGATTGCTGCGGACCACACCCAAGGGTTCCCGGCTGTGGCCATGTATCGCAGGCGGGAAACAGAGTTAGATTCGGCTGGACTTCAGCCTTCCCGGCATTTCTGGGTTTCCCACCGCCCCGCAAACCCCGCGACCTGATCCCTCCCCACCTCTCCGTAAATATTGGGGCACTAAAATCTGCAACTATTTGCAGGAGATCCCCAGAAGTGTGTCAATATTTGCTGGTGATCCCCGCACATTTTTTTCTATTCATTCATGGGATGTGGGCGTTGCTGGCGAGGTCGGCATTTATTGCCCATCCCTAATTGCCCTTGAGAAGGTGGTGGTGAGCCGCCTTCTTGAACCACTGCAGTCCGTGTGGTGAAGGTTCTCCCACAGTGCTGTCAGGAAGGGAGTTCCAGGATTTTGACCCAGCGACGATGAAGGAACGGCGATATATTTCCAAGTCGGGATGGTGTGTGACTTGGAGGGGAACGTGCAGGTGGTGTTATTCCCATGTGCCTGCTGCCCTTGTCCTTCTAGGTGGTAGAGGTCGCGGGTTTGGGAGGTGCTGTCGAAGAAGCCTTGGCGAGTTGCTGCAGTGCATCCTGTGGATGGTACACACTGCAGCCACAGTGCGCCGGTGGTGAAGGGAGTGAATGTTTAAGGTGGTGGATGGGGTGCCAATCAAGCGGGCTGCTTTGTCCTGGACGGTGTCGAGCTTCTAGAGTGTTGTTGGAGCTGCACTCATCCAGGCAAGTGGAGAGTATTCCATCACACTCCTGACTTGTGCCTTGTAGATGGTGGAAAGGCTTTGGGGAGTCAGGAGGTGAGTCACTCGCCGCAGAATACCCAGCCTCTGACCTGCTCTTGTTGCCACAGTATTTATATGGCTGGTCCAGTTAAGTTTCTGGTCAATGGTGACCCCCAGGATGTTGATGGTGAGAGATTCGGTGATGGTAATGCTGTTGAATGTCAAGGGGAGGTGGTTAGACTTTCTCTTGTTGGAGATGGTCATTGCCTGGCACTTGTCTGGCGCGAATGTTACTTGCCACTTATCAGCCCAAGCCTGGATGTTGTCCAGGTCTTGCTGCATGCGGGCTCGGACTGCTTCATTATTTGAGGGGTTGCGAATGGAACTGAACACTGTGCAATCATCAGCGAACATCTCCATTTCTGAACTTATGATGGAGGGAAGGTCATTGATGAAGCAGATGAAGATGATTGGGCCTAGGACACTGCCCTGAGGAACTCCTGCAGCAATGTCTTGGGGTTGAGTTGATTGGCCTCCAACAACCACTACCATCTTTCTTTGTGCTTGGTATGACTCCAGCCACTGGAGAGTTTTCCCCCTAATTCCCATTGACTTCCATTTTACTAGGACTCCTTGGTGCCACACTCGGTCAAATGCTGCCTTGATGTCAAGGGCAATCACTCTCACCTCACCTCTGGAATTCAGCTCTTTTATCCCTGTTTGGACCAAGGCTGTAGTGAGGTCTGGAGCCGAGTGGTCCTGGCAGAACCCAAACTGATCTTCGATGAGCAGGTTATTGGTGAGTAAGTGCCGCTTGATAGCACTGTCGACGACACCTTCCATCACTTTGCTGATGATTGAGAGTAGACTGATGGGGCGGTAATTGGCCAGATTGGATTTGTCCTGCTTTTTGTGGACAGGACATACCTGGGCAATTTTCCACATTGTCGGGTGGATGCCAGTGTTGTAGCTGTACTGGAACAGCTTGGCTAGAGGCGCAGCTAGTTCCGGAGCACAAGTCTTCAGCACTACAGCTGGGATGTTGTCGGGGCCCATAGCCTTTGTTGTATCCAGTGCACTCAGCCGTTTCTTGATATCACGTGGAGTGAATCGAATTGGCTGAAGACTGGCTTCTGTGATGGTGGGGATATCGGGAGGAGGCCGAGATGGATCATCCACTCGGCACTTCTGGCTGAAGATGGTTGCAAACGCTTCAGCCTTGTCTTTTGCACTCACGTGCTGGACTCCGCCATCATTGAGGATGGGGATGTTTGCAGAGCCTCCTCCTCCCGTTAGTTGTTTAATTGTCCACCACCATTCACGACTGGATGTGGCAGGACTGCAGAGCTTTGATCTGATCCATTGGTTGTGGAATCGCTTAGCTCTGTCTATAGCATGTTGCTTCCACTGTTTGGCATGCATGTAGTCCTGAGTTGTAGCTTCACCAGGTTGGCACCTCATTTTTAGGTATGCCTGGTGCTGCTCCTGGCATGCTCTTCTACACTCCTCATTGAACCAGGGTTGATCCCCTGGCTTGTTGGTAATGGTAGAGTGAGGAATATGCCGGGCCATGAGGTTACAGATTGTGCTGGAATACAATTCTGCTGCTGCTGATGGCCCACAGTGCCTCATGGATGCCCAGTTTTGAGCTGCTAGATCTGTTCTGAATCTATCCCATTTAGCACGGTGGTAGTGCCACACAACACGTTGGACGGTGTCCTCAGTGCGAAGGCGGGACTTTGTCTCCACGAGGACTGTGCGGTGGTCACTCCTACCAATACTGTCATGGACAGATGCATCTGCGACAGGTAGATTGGTGAGGACGAGGTCAAGTAGGTTTTTCCCTCATGTTGGTTCGCTCACCACCTGCCGCAGGCCCAGTCTGGCAGCTATGTCCTTCAGGACTCGGCCAGCTCAGTCAGTAGTGGTGCTACCGAGCCACTCTTGGTGATGGACATTGAAGTCCCCCACCCAGAGTACATTCTGTGCCCTTGCTACCCTCAGTGCTTCCTCCAAGTGGTGCTCAACGTGAGGGAGGGCGGTAGGTGGTAATCAGCAGGAGGTTTCCTTGCCCATGTTTGACCTGATGCCTTGAGATTTCATGGGGTCCAGAGTCAATGTTGAGGACTCCCAGGGCCACTCCTTCCTGACTGTATATCACTGTACCGCCACCTCTGGTGGGTCTGTCCTGCCGGTGGGACAGGACTTACCCAGGGATGGTGATGGAAGAGTCTGGGATGTTGGCTGAAAGGTATGATTCTGTGAGTATGGCTATGTCAGGCTGTTGCTTCTCTAGTCTGTGGGACAGCTCTCCCAATTTTGGCACAAGTCCCCAGATGTTAGTGAGGAGGACTTTGCAGGGTCGACTGGGCTTGGTGTTTTGCCTTTGTCGTGTCCGGTGCCTAGTGGTCCGATGCCGGGTGGTCCGTCCGGTTTTATTCTTATGGAAGAGTTTGAAAACCATGGGTTTAAACCTCAGCCGGTTTACAAATCCTCATGAAAAATCCCTCCAACCACAGGACAACAAGGCCGACAGACAAAAATCAGACAAAATGTGCAGGCATTTCTGCAATAACATTGCTCTGCTACATTGTGCCTGTTCTGTCCGAATGGATGAATGGTTCATGAAGAGGTTACCATGAATACAGGAAGTTACACAGCATTATTTGCCAGCACATCACCCTTTTCCCCTTCACATGATACCAAGTCCCATGGTGAAAGTCTGCACTCAATCAAAAAAATATTATAGAATCTATATTCTCCAGCACAACAGAACATAGGAACAGGAGGAGGCCATTCTGCCCCTCCAGCCCATTCTATTCGATAAGAGCTAATCTGTTCCTCAACTCCATTTACCCGCCTTTGCTCCATGTCCCTTGATACCCTCACCCAACAAAAATCTATCCATCTCAGTCTTGAACTTTTCACTTTTGGGGGAGAGTTTTCCAGATTTCCACCACCCTTTGTGTGAAGAAATGCTTCCCGACACAAGGGACAGCAAGTCTGTGGAATGATGAGTTAATGGTAGTTGATGTCAGCTGTGGGTAAAGGTCATGGAGGAGGTGTGATGTAACGGCCTATGGCTAAGGGATAAAAGTGAGACTATGTACTGTGAAGTTAAGACCAGAAACTGATCGCCTCCCCGCCCCTACAGAGCCCAGCAACTGTAACGTAAGGTCTCCCGCAGCCTTTGCATTATCCCGTGTGCTGTCTGTGTGGATCAATTGCTCTAATAAACATATGAGCATTAAACTCCAGCATCTCGGCCTCTCATTCCTGGCACATGGACAAAGAAGGCAGACTTTGTCTGATTCAACAATTTTATTTTAAAATCCACAAGCTTTCGGAGGCTTCCTCCTTCCACATTCACCTGAGGAAGGAGGAAGCCTCCGAAAGCTTGTGGATTTTTAAATAAAATTGTTGGACTATAACTTGGTGTTGTAAAATTGTTTACAATTGTCAACCCCAGTCCATCACCGGCATCTCCACATCATCACTTTGTCTGATTCAACGGCATTAAAAAAAAACAGGTGTGAGAGAAGCCAACAGTTGAGGAGTCTTTTATAGACGAGCTGTGAAGTTTGCGGTCTCTGCAGAGCCAAGAGTGTGAAGATTAATTGAACGATAGTAACAGACATCACTAAACTCTTCCACAGAGCAGATACCATGGAGTGCTGACTTACCATTCAGTCAATGCCATGTTGTGTACATTGGAATTAGACCAATACAATCAAAGATCCCCCCGACCGCTCTTAATTTGATGCACCTCCTGCTACAGTACTGAGCCCAACCGATCAGTTTCAATTCCTGGCCTGGTGGAGTTATTGGACTTCAGTTAAAGCAGCAGTGGGATCTCTACAATTGGCTTCAGTGCCCCCCAGATCAGGGAGGGTAAAATCAGCCCGGGTTCCTACTCTGAGAATCACTATCCAGTGACTCCTGCTGCACAGTGCGTGTTTATGAATGTCGGGGTAAGGACAGGTTCAGCCCATAGAACCCCAAACCCCAGCGAGAGTCAGCTCACATTCATATAACATCTTTAACATAGTAAACGTCCCAAGGCACTTTCTGAATTCTGAATATGATTGTGTTGTGCTCTTTCAACACTCCCCAACTACCAATAGTCTAGATCACAAAATGGGAATTGTTCTCAAGAAATAAGAAACTTGCACCAAATCCCACTCACCCATCACCCCTGTGCTCGCTGACCTACATTGGCTCCCGGTCCAGGAATGCCTCGGTTTTAAAATTCTCATCCCCGTGTTCAAATCCCTCCATGGCCTCGCCCCCCTCCCTATCTCTGTAACCTCCTCCAGCCCTACAACCCTCCGAGATCTCTGCGCTCCTCCAATTCTGGACTCTTGCGCATCCCCGATTTCCTTCGCTCCACCATTGGCGGCCGTGCCTTCAGCTGCCCAGGCCCTAAGCTCTGGAATTCCCTCCCTAAACCTCTCCGCCTCTCTCTCCTCCTTTAAGATGCTCCTTAAAACCTACCTCTTTGACCAAGCTTTTGGTCACCCGTCCTAATATCTCCTTATGTGGCTCGGTGTCAATGTTTGTTTGATAATCGCTCCTGTGAAGCGCTTTGGGGATGTTTTACGATGTTAAAGGTGCTATATAAATGCAAGTTGTTGTTGTTGCTGTCTAGTCCACAGATGGCGAATAGACACTGAGGCAAAGTCATACCCTAGTGAGAGTCAACGTCTTCACAAGAGAAGGGGAGGGTAGAAAACCGGGAAACTAGAAATGAAAAGGGGAAGTTGAATTGTTTGAGATTCCTACATACGGTAAAGAGCGAGATGTGCACACTGAACAATTTAATAGTTCCTCTTTAACAATTCCAGTAAGACCAGTTAATCAACAAAAATAATTTAGGACCATTTATGACAAGATTTCTCTCTAATCGCAAACTTCAGTTCCTACCACAGCTGCAGTGTCCCATTGACAGGATTCACAGAGCAATCTAGAATTCCCCACTGACACTCAGTTCAGATAAACGTACTAGAGAGTGTGGTTTGGAATCCCTGACATGTGAAGGCTGAGGGACTCAAAAGAGGAACATTAACAATCTCAAATATTCCCTCATGACTGCCCAGTATGGTCCTGACTTGCTGCTCTAGGCAAGGTGGCAGTAGGGATACTACAATTAGTTTCACCAACCCTGGCCTAGGGAGGGATTAAAGTCAATCAGGGTTCCTGCTAGTGATCACTACCCAGAGAATCTTACTGGAAAATGTGTGGGTGGGTGGGTGTCGGTGAGGACAGGATTATGGTAGCTGTGATGCACCTCCATCTCTCCCCCCTCCCCCTAAACCTCTTCCTCACCCCTCCCCTGTCTACCTGTCCATCTCACCCTCCCCATCTCCCCTCCCCTCCACATTCCTTCAGCTACTCGCCATCTCCCCTCCCAACCCCCTCTCCCCTCCCCCTCCCCCACAGCTCCCTCTCCCTCTTTCCCATTGCACCCACACTCCCTCCCCTCCCCTCCCCTTCCATCCTTCTCCTATTCCCTCCTCCCTTTACCTCCCCTTTCTTCGCTCTCCTGCCACTTCCCCCCACACCTCCCTTGTCTCCCTCCACTCTCCTCCCCCCACATCCACTCTCACCTCCCCTCTCCCATCCTCCCCACATCATTAAAATGCCCTTCCCCATCCCTATCACCCACCCTTCTTCCCATCCCCAATCCCCACCTTCATCTCCCTTCCCCCCCCCCCACAGCCACATCTCTGCACCCCTCCATTCCCACACTCACTTCCCTCTACCAACCCCATTCCCTAACACCCACCTCCCAAACCCATCTCTCAATCCCCCTTGAGCCTCCCTACACCTCCATCGCTTCATCCCACACTTCCCCACCCAACCCCTCACCCCCTCTCTTCCCGCACCCCCATTTCCCATCACCTCACACGCAGCACCTCACCAGCTCCCTTCCCCACTCCCTCATCAACCATCCTCTCACCCGTCACCCCCATCCCCTCAGATCCCCATTGCCTCTCATTCCCCTCACCCCATCACCTCTCAACCCCTCACCCTGATTGCCACCCCCCCGACACCCCCACCTCCAATCCCCCATGCACCCTATTCCCCACCACCCCATATCCCCTCTATTCCCACCACCACCCCACATTCCCCCTCTCCCCCACTACCCCACATCCACCCTCTACCCCCCACCTCATATGCCCCTACTACATATCACCCCATATTCCCCTCTCTCCCCAAATCCCCTCTCCTCATAATCCCCTACTCCCCATAATTCCCAGTAAATTTCCCCCTCCATATTCCCCATCTCTCCCCATATTCGCTATCTCACCCCATATTTCCCCCTCGCCTCATATTCTCCCCACTACCCCATCTCTCCCCATATTCCCCCCTCTCTCTCCATATTCTCCCTCTCTCTCCCCCATATTCCCCCTCCCTCTCCCCATATTCACCCCCTCCCTCTCCCCATATTCCCCCCCTCTCTCCCCATATTCCCCCCCTCTCTCCCCATATTCCCCCCCTCTCTCCCCATATTCCCCCTCCCTCTCTCCCCATATTCCCTCTCTCTCTCTCTCCCTATATCCCCCCCTCCCCCCTCTCCCCATATTCCCCCTCCCCCTCCCTCTCCCCATATTCCCCCTCCTCTCCTCTCTCCCCATATTCCCCCTCCTCTCCTCTCTCCCCATATTCCCCCTCCTCTCCTCTCTCCCCATATTCCCCTCCTCTCCTCCCTCCCCTCTCTCTCCCCCACTCCCCATATTCACCCCTCTCTCCCCCACTCCCCATATTCCCCCCTCTCCCTCTCCCCCCCACTCCCCATATTCCCCCCTCTCCCTCTCCCCATATTCCCCCTCCTCCTCCTCCCACTCCCCATATTCCCCTCTCCCCATATTCCCCCTCCTCCTCCTCCTCCCACTCCCCATATTCCCTCTCCCCCACTCCCCATATTCCCCCTCTCTCTCTCCCATATTCCCCTCTCTCCCCATATTCCCCCCCTCTCTCCCCATATTCCCCCCCTCTCTCCCCATATTCCCCCCCTCTCTCCCCATATTCCCCCTCCCCTCTCCCCATATTCCCCCTCTCCCCCACTCCCCATATTCCCCCCCTCTCTCCCCATATTCCCCCCCTCTCCCCATATTCCCCCCCTCTCTCTCCCCCATATTCCCCCCTATCCCCCACTCCCCATATTCCCCCTCCTCTCCTCCCTCCCCCCTCTCTCTGTGCGCTCTCCCTCTCCCGGCGGGGGTTGGATGTTGCCGGGAGGCGGACCTTGCGCCTTTACGCGGTTGCCGGGCGGAGCGGGAGGTGCCCCGAGTTTGCGCTGCGCTGCTCCCCCGGCGCTGGGCGGGCGGGCGGACGGACGATGATCAACCGGGTGAAAGCGGCGGTCGCTCAGCTGGTCGGCGGCATCGCTTCCAGCCCCGGGAGCAGTCCGGACCCCGGCCCCAAATTCCCGTACTCCCGGCCGGCTTTCCTGCATCTGAGCGCCGAGGAATCGCAGCGATCGGCGGATCACAGCAGCAGACCCATCGTGGTACCCGGGCAGGGCAGGAGGAGGAGGAGGAGGCTGCTGCCCTGGGACTCGGGGTACGCCGAGTGAGTACAAAAACCCAGCACTGACCCTGCAGCAAAGCGGGGCACAGATCCAGCTGGATTTTTCTCTCTTAAATTGAGTCTTAAAACAAAAATTGCTGTGGGAGGGAGAGAGAGGAATCAGCATTGAACTTCCTCAACTCAACTCAACTTCAGTGGAGGAGCTGGGATTGTTGTCCTTAGAGCAGGGGAGATTTAACAGAGGTGTTCAAAAATCATCAAGGGGTTTTGATAGAGTAGATAAGGAGTGGCAGGAGGGTCGGTGAGCAGAGGACGCGGATTTAAAATAATTGGCGAAAGAACCAGAGGGGGAGATGAGAATTGTTTTTGTGCAGCGAGTTGTTATGATCTGAAATTTTCAAAAGGGAATTGGATAAAAACTTGAAAAGGATTCGTTTGCGGGGCTGTTTGGGGGAAGAGCAGGCGAGGCGGGGGTGGGAATGGGACTAATTGGATAGGTCCTTCAAAGAGCCAGCACGGGCATGATGGGCCGAATGGCCTCCTTCTGTGCTGTATGATTCTACCATAAGAAAATCTCACTGCCCAATGTTGCCGTTTAGTTTATTTGTAGTCATTTATTTTTTTTTTGTCAGCGGTTTCTGAGGAGAAAACAGCAAATGTTGGAAACTTGAAGTAAGTGCAGCGCAGATTTGCCAGAATGATACGGGGGGGGGGGGGTTAAAGGGTTAAATTATAAGGGCCGGTTGCATAAACTCGGCATTTATTCCCTTGAATACGGAAGATTAAGGGGTGATCTAATCGAGGTGTTTAAAATGATAAAGGGATTTGATAGGCTAGACAGAGAGAAACAATTTCCTCTGGTGGGGGGGATCAAGATCAAGGGGGCACAGCCTTAAAATTAGAGCTAGGCCGTCAGGAATTCAGGAAGCGTTTTTTCGCACAAAGGGTATAGAAATCTGGAACTCTCTCCCCCAAAAGGCTGTGGATGCTGGGGGTCAATTGGAGCTTTCAAGACTGAGATCGATAAGTTTTTGTTGGGTAAGGGTATCGAGAGATATGGAGGAGAGGCGGGTAAATGAAGTTGAGGTAAAGATCAGCCATGATCTAATTGAATGACGGAATAGGCTCGAGGGGCTGAATAGCCTACTCCTGTTCCTAAGTGCCCAACTCTGTGTGTGAGAGATAATGACAAGGGGGACGGACAGTTTTTCTGATGCAGCTGTTGTTTTTAAATGGGTTGGAAAGTATAAATATCGGGATGGTGTCCAAAGTTTTCTAATCTCTGTTGTTTGGAAGGGCAACGTCACAGTGTTTGACACTAAGAGGAAAGGGAAGAAAATATGTTTGTGCGGCATTTTCGTGCATCTCAAAGTGCTCTGTGTAGAGTGAATCACTCGGCTGTGGAAGCTGTTTTGTGCACAGCAAAATCCCACAAGCAGCAATGAGATGAACGACTTTTATTTTGCTGATGTTGGTTCAGGGAATAAATGTCGGCCACAGGGGACAATTCCCCTGCTCTTGTTCAAAATAGTTGCCATGCAACCTGTCATGTCCACCCGACAGCTCAGTCGGGGCCTCGGTTTAACGTCTCAGCCCGAATGACAGCACCTCCGTCAGTGCAACACCCCCTCATTACTGCACTGGGAGTGTCGGCCTGGATTCTGCACTCGTCCCAGAGTAGAGTTTGAACCCACAACCTTCTGACTCAGAGGTGAAACATTTGCAAGTGGGTTTGTGTAATGAATTGGCATCAGGGTGGTACCTTAGAATGCTTAACAAATGAGGGCGCAACTGGCTTAATGATTTAAACAACAACAATTTGCATTTATATAGCGCCTTTAACGTAGTAAAATGTCCCAAGGCACTTCGCAGGAGCGTAATCAAACAAAATTTGATACCGAGCCGCATAAGGAGATATTAGGACAGGGTGACCAAACGCTTGGTCAAAGAGGTAGGTTTTAAGGAGCGTCTTAATGGAGGAGAGAGAGGTGGAGAGGTTTAGGGAGGGAATTCCAGAGCTTGGGGCTGGGGCAGCCGAAGGCACGGCCGCCAATGGTGGAGCGATGAAAATCGGGGATGCGCAAGAGTCCAGAATTGGAGGAGCGCAGAGATTTCGGAGGGCTGTAGGGCTGGACGAGGTTACGGAGATAGGGAGGGGCGAGGCCATGGAGGGAAAATGCGCGCGTGTGTGTGTGTGTGGATGTCGGGTGAGTATTGGATCAGCTGAGGCTGGCAGAGGTCTGCTGACACTCACTGAAGAATGCAAGGCTGGCAGAGGTACTGGAGGGCAGTCAGTGCCCTTGGAACCCATACCCCAGTGAGAGTCAACAACACTTGTCCTGATGGGGACAAAAGTCTTTTCCCGTTACGTACTGAATTGGCTCCTATGGGAGTTTATCTGTAGATCTCCCTGGTGCAACCACATCATAGGAACATAGGAACAGGAGAAGGCCATTCAGCCCCTCGAGTCTGCTCCGCCATTCAATTAGATCATTGGCTGATCTGCATCTTAATTCCATTTACCAGGCTTGGTTCCATAACCCTTAATACCCTTGCCTAACAAAAATCTAACGATCTCAGTCTTGAAATTTTCAATTGACCCCCAGCCTCAACAGCTTTTTAAGGGAGAGAGTTCCAGATTTCCACTCCCCTTTGTGTGAAGAAGTGCTTCCTGACATCACCCCTGAACGGCCGAGCTCTAATTTTAAGGTTCTGCCCCCTTGCTCTGGACTCAGAGGAAATAGTCCCCTTAGTCTTCCACACTCGAGGGAATACAAGCCTGGTCTATGCAACCTGTCCTCGTAATTTAACCCTTTAAACCCCGGTATCATTCTGATCATCCCTTTAAATTTATCTTCTAAATTTGAGTTTGCACAATGCAGTGACGACACTTCTTCGCATCCCGAGTCCAAGCTCACAAGAAGCTGCCTGACTCACTGGGTGGGTTTTCCCAGGTGGATCAGTGGGTGGGTGACGACATTGGAGTGAAGCAATGATTCTCCGGTGATTATTTGCATTTTCACTGAATTTACAGCAGCAGCAAAAATAAATCGCCAGAAAATCAAACCAGGATCCCATTGATTTTTTTTTTTAAAAACATTTATTCACCCTTCTCTTTACAAGTTGGTTTATCACTTTGCTGACTGGTAGTTTTCCTGATCGCTACTTGTTCATTGGTAGGTGTCAGCCATGACTCAGTAGCACCCATGCCTCTGAGTCCCACTCCAGAGACTTGAACACGTAATCCAGGCTGACACTCCCAGTGCTGCACTGTCGGAGGTGCCGTCTTTTGGATGAGACGTTAAACCGAGGCCCCGTCTACCCTCTCGGGTGGACGTAAAAGATCCCATGGCACTATTTCGAAGGAGTTCAAGGGAGTTCTCCCCGGTGTCCTGGCCAATATTTATCCCTCAACCAACATCACTAAATAACAGTTGATTTGGCCTTTATCTCATTGCTGTTTGTGGGATCTTGCTGTGTGCAAATTGGCTGCCGAGTTTCCTACATTACAGCAGTGACTACACTTTAAAAAGTATTTCATTGGCTGTAAAGCACTTTGGGACTTCCTGAGGTTGTGAAAGCCGCTACATCTTCTATTGGTAGATTCTTTACCCATTCAGTTGCGATATGTTATTCTTTTTCTTAATATAATACTTGTGCCAATCAGGCCCAGAGTGCCGTGCACTTTGCATGTGTGACACTTGAAGGTGTGACGGAAGGGCAATATTTTGAGATGTGACTGTCGCAGGCTTAATTAAAGATTTTTAATTTGATAGCTCAGTTGTTGTTGCTGAGTACTCAGACTCGAGGAGCTTGGGGATATACTGCCATGTAATTTGGAAACTTCTCTAAGATCTGGTTTGGTGCAATGGATTTCTCCCCAGATAGTCAAACTACCATTAATAAAATTATATTTCACATGATACAGTTTTCTTCCCTTGTGAATATTCTAAGTTTGGGGATGACTAGATACAGTGGGGAGGGGCACGGAGGGAAGCAGCATCTCACAGCTGACTTTCCACACTTGGTGTTTGCTGTTACACTTTTAGGATTTTTACTCTTGATATTTTTACATGGAGTTTACAGCACAGGAACAGGCCATTCGGCCCAACTGGTCTATGCTGGTGTTCATGCTCCACACAAGCCTCCTCCCACCCCTCTTCATCTCACCCTATCAGCTTATCCTTCTATTCCTTTCTCCCTCATGTGTTTATCCAGCTTCCCCTTAAATGTATCTATGCTATTCGCCTCAACTACTCCTTGTGGTAGCGAGTTCCACATTCTCACCACTCTCTGGATAAAGAAGTTTCTCCTGAATTTCCTATTGGATTTATTTGTGATTATCTTATATTTATGGCCAATAGTTTTGGTCTCCCCCGCAAGTGGAAACATCAACAACAATCCGCTCGTAAAACGGTGATGGAATTTCCCCTTCATGCTTTGGATGATGAAAACCAAATGGATTGGCCTTGGTGTTCTGTACCAGAGGCTGCAGCACATCTCACTAAACAGTGGGCCAGAATTTACTGTAGCGGACGAACAAACGGCAGCTGTTGTTCGTTAGACCTGCCCTTGCCCGTATATTTTCTGTGAGCTTTTGCGCTGGAAGTTGCTTTAAATTAGAGACCCAAACAGCTCCGCACCCTCTAAAGGGCATCTGGGGACCTGTGTGAACAGGGCAAGCAACTGTGCGTCTCCTTAACCAGAGATTGAAGAATCGTTAATGAACAGCGCAGTCTGAACCAGGAAGTGTAAGTTCGAATAGTGAACTCAATGTCAAATCAGGTACAAAAAGCGAAATAAAGAGAGGGAAAGAAAGATTGGATTAAGAGAGAGAGAAAAAAAGAGACAGAAAGAAAAAGCTGGAATGAGATTCCACACTTGTATTAGTTATTATCAGTGCCAGAAAGGTTGCGTGGCAGTAATTAAGACTTATCACGCTGATAAAAACGGTACTTAGACTGGAAAGGACAAGCCCTAACTTTCTGTGACGAGCTTAGTTTGTATGTACCGCGTAAATACACCAACTTCACGCCGTTCGGTGTATTTCGACGGTGAGTCAGACGGCGAGATGCCACGTTTGCTAAGCTGATGGAGTTACGGTGCATCTCAAACAGCAACTTCCGGATTTTCGGGTTTAACCGCGCATCTGCTCCTCGCCTGAAGTTGCTGTCTGATTTGCGCCATAACCCTCACCGTTATTTTGACATCAAATTCTGGCCCATTATATTTAGTGAAAATCCTTTTCATCCTCATGGCAATAATGAGGCTGATTCAGAGCCTAACACAGGTATTTTGTCAGACCTCTGAGTTCACTGTTCTCTCTCCACTTTCTCTTGTATGGTTTACTTCAAAAATCAAAACTGTTTTATTAAAAGCTGATAAGGTAGAAGAATGGGTACCTGGGTGTGGGTTAGAGGCTGGAATCTTATTGAGGGGTTTTGGAGGAGCGTGGGTGAAAATCTTGGAAATGACAGAGGCAGGATCAAAAAAATGGACACCGAGCCAAAGGGGATATTAGGACAGGAGGTAGGTTTTAAGGAGAGTCTTAAAGAAGGAGAGGGAGGTGGAGAGGTTTAGGGAGGGAATTCCAGAGCTTAAGGCCTAAACGGCTGAAGACTTGGCCGCCAATGATGGGGTGAAGGGAGTGGGGGAGGCCAAAAATAAGCAGTGGAACAGTGAGTTTGTAGGGCTGGAGGAGGTTACAGAGGTAGGGAGGGGCGAGGCCATGGAGGGAATGGAACACACAGATGAAAATTTTAAATTTGAGCCATCGGACGTGGGTGGAGTTTGTGGTGGGGGGCTAGAGACGATGGCTTCAGTCTTCCCAGTGTATAGCTGAAGGAAATTGTAGCTCACCCAAGACTGGATGTCGGACAAAGAGTCTGACAACACAGAGGCAGTGGAGAGGTTAAGCGAGGTGGTGAAGGGGTAGAGCTGCGCATCATTCACGTGTCGTTGGTGTTAGCTGTGTGGCTCAGTGGGTAACCCTCTCGCCTCCGAGTCAGAACATTGTGGGTCCAAGCCCAGCTCCAGAGACTTGAGCTCATAATCCAGGCTGACACTCCGAATACCAATACTGAGGGTGTGCTGCACTGTCGGAGGAGATGTTAAACCGAGTTCCCGTCTGCCCTCTCTGGGTAGACATAAAAGATCCCATGGCACTACTTCAAAGAAGAGCAGGGGAATTCTTTCCTGGCCAATATTTACCCCTCAACCAACATCACTAAAACAGATGATCTGGTCATTGTCACATTACTGTTTGTGGGATCTTGCTGTGCACAAATTGGCTGCTGCGTTTCCTACACAAGTGACTACACTTCAAAAAGTACTTCATTGGCTGTAAAGCGCTTTGGGACCTCCTGAGGTTGTGAAAGGCGCTATATAAATGCAAGTTCATTCTTTTTACGTGTGGAACTTAACTCCATGTCACTGACTGCAGTTCAGTGTATGTGAAGCACTTTCAGATATTTGAGAAGAACAATAAAGTGATATACAAAGGCAAGTCTCTTTAACTGGGACTTTGCCCGAGAGATGGTGTTGGTTTGATTCGGCTGCAAATTCCTTATCGCGATACATTTTGATTCTGTGCTGAGGAGTTGTGTCATCTGTCCCTGCTCAGAATAATTTCTCGGTATTGCAGGGAGCTGTGAGAGGAAGGTCAAAGGACAGAGGAATGTTAATGGCACCGCATTGTTTCAGCAGGACCTTGTAATAGCTGATGTGGTCATTTGTTCTTCCCTCAGTGAAATGCCCCTTGTGATTCATTGCCCTGGTGACTCTGCCTCTTGCGGTTTCTCAAGTGTTCCTTAAGTTGGGCCACTTCACATAAATGGCAAATTAAAGCACCCCACCATCACCGCTCAATCATGTACTAGGTTTATATCAGGTGCCAGGCCCCCTGCTCTGATCCTTTTGGTAGGACAGGGATTGTCAGTGCACAGTGCTGGCTGGGACAAGTCTGTCTGAAGTCACTGCATTCGATTGAAGTTCCCTGTTGCAGGCTGGGTGAATGTGATTAGCAACAAAACCATCTACGTTTTACACACCTGAACATTATCCAGCAAATCCCCTTCAAGATCCTTTCTCCTCCCCCTCTCATTTCTCTCCCATCCTCTTTTTAAGGCACTGGGTCAGAAATTTGTTTTGGGCCGTTAGTGTGAAACGGGTGGTATCGCATCAGATGCCTGTTATACACCCAACCTGATAATCAGCTCTAATGAAGTCATAACTGGGGATGTATGATGGGCAGCTGATGCGAGATCGGCCGTTTCGCACTAATGGCCGAGACAAACTTCAACCCCACTGACTCTGAGGTACAGTGTGAAGAACAGTTGACCCGTCCCCTCCGGTACCTCACACAAGTACTTGCTCTTCTCGTGTGAGCTTAGACAGCGAGGCTAAAGCTTTCTGCTCAGTTGGCGGAGGAGATCTGGGCTGACACTCCCATCCCCCCCCCACCCCTGACTCTTGTAATAAATTGAATAGCCAGGCAGTGAAGGATAGAATACTAGAGCCTGATCTTCAGTTCCTTCCAAGCCTTTATTCACAGAGCTGAACATTACCCAATCCACACCCTAGATAAGCTTTCATATGAATGGATACAAGAGAGTTCCCGATTGATACCCACCACCTGAATACGATTAACACTCATTGATATAAATCATACGGATACAATTTAACAACTCTCCCCTGACCCTGTCCGTATTTCTAGACCCAGGGACGTTTAACGGACGGGAGGTGAGCTCTCCGGCTTTGGCCAAGGAGTCATGCCAGCCCGGGGTTGGAAATGTGTTGTAGACGGCCTCGGGAGGGGTTGCCAACCCTCCAGGACTGTCCTGGAGTCTCCAGGAGTTAACGGTTAATCTCCCGGACACTGCCGGAGCAACACCAGGGAGAAAAATCATCGGGTCACAAAAAGAATGGTGTTCTATTCATTTTCTTTGAACATTTTCATTTATTAGTTATAAAAGTATTGGAGATGGGGGAGAAAAGTTCTTGACTGTCATCCAATCGCGTAATGAAGAGTTTATGCGCCACGAAGATGGATATGTCGGGCGACCAATAGCAGGAACGTGGGGGCAGGGTGGTTGGAGGTGAGGGGTCATGCGATGAAGCCCTTCTTTTCCTTCTTTCTTTCTTTCAAACCATGGATGCCTCCTCCCCAGTGCACTGCGCTAATTGAAGCGCCCAATTTGTACTTGGTTGAGATCATTAGCACCCATTTATACAGTTAAATCCATCTCTGCTTTATGTGTGTGTGTGGTTGTGTGAGTGTGTGTGTGTGTGTGGTTGTGTGTGTGTGTGTGTGTGTGTGTGTGTGCTTTAATTGCAGTGAGAGCTGCTGACCAGGTTTGGAAGGGACAATGAGGCAGACTTTGTGAGGAGTTGAATTAATCTTTGCACGGTCTCGCTTGGCTGGCTGTGGGCAGAGACCTGTTATCTGTGGGCGGTATCGAGTTCACTATCAATGGAAAATCAGCTCCCACCCCCTCAGCTGGGACTCTGTTGGCGACAAAGCAATTCTTTAAATAGGTTTGAGAGGTGACGCGGGGTCTGAGAAACGCCACAACAGAGAGTAGTGTGAATAAAAACAACAATCTATTTATTTCTCGCTCTTTCCCCAAGCCACCGCATCACAGGATAGATTCAGATGAGGAAAGCCATTCCACCTACATTGGCTCATCCATCCAGAAAGAATGCAGTCCAACATCAAAATCTTGCATTTATATAGCGCCTTTAATGTAGGAAAACATCCCAAGGTGCTTCACAGGAGCGTAATCAGACAAAAATTGACACCGAGCCAAAGAAGGAGACATTAAGAGGGGTGACTAAAAGCCTGGTCAAGGAGGTAGATTTAAAGGAGCGTCTTAAAGGAGGAGAAAGAGGCGGAGAGGTTCGGGGAGGGAATTCCAGAGCTTAGGGCCTGGACGGCTGAAGGCACGGCCGCCAATCGTGGGGCAAAAGGAGTGGGAGATGCACAAGAGGCCAGAATTGGAGGAAAGCAGAGTTGGAGGGCTGGAATAATTTACAGAGATAGGAGGGGGCGAGGCCATGGACTGATTTGAAAACAAGGATGAGAATTCTAAAATCGAAGCATTGCCAGACCGGGAGCCAATGTAGGTCAGCGAACAGAGGGGTGATGGGTGAACGGGACTTGGTGCAAGTTAGGATACGGGACAGCAGAGTTTTGGATGAGCTGAAGCTTACGGAGGGTGGAAGATGGGAGACCGACCAGGAGAGAATTGGAATAGTCGAGTCCGGAGGTAACAAAAGCACTGACCAGGGTATTCCGAAGTCTTAATAGCGAGGCTATGGATGGATTTGAACAACTTTGTCTCTTTTTTTTTGTTCCGCCTCACTCCCTATTGCAGCATCCAACTCTCTCTGAAGTGATCCCCAAGTTTTCACTCCCACTGCTTCATCCAGAGAGCATTCCCTTGTGTGAAGAAGAACTTTCTAAGTTTATCTTTCCCAAGATTGAGCTTTCGACTAACGTCAGGGTTTATTTTGAGGTGGTGTCCCGGATCTACCTTTTCCATACCTTTTATATCTTATAAAAATCAAAATCACGAAGAAGGGTAAGGGGAGATTTAATCGAGGGGTTTCAATAAAGTAAATAAGGAGAAACTGTTTCCAGTGGCAGGAGAGTCGGTAACCAGAGGACACAGATTTAAGGTAATTGGCAAAAGAACCAGAGGGGAGGTGGGGAGACATTTTTTTGTTATGATCTGGAATGCGCTGCCTGAAAGCAGATTCAATAGTAACTTTCAAAAGGGAGTTGGATAAATACTTAAAGGGGAGAAAATTTGTAGGGCTATGGGGAAAGGGCAGGGGAGTGGGACTAATTGGATAGCTCTTTCAAAGAGCTGGCACAGGCACGATGGGCCGAATGGCCGCCTTCTGAGCTGTAAGATTCTTTGGTTTATGATTTACTTCTCAGTCACCTCCTTTCAAGGCAGAAAATCCTGATGCTCCCCATGCCTTCCTGATAACTCGGACCCCTGGAACAAGGAATCAGTCTCGTGGCTCGTCTCTGCACTGCCTCCGTGGCTTAACTATCTCGTCCGTCTTTCCGATGAGACATTAAAACGAGGAGGCCGTTGTCTGCCCTCTTGTGTGGACGTAGAAGATCCCGTGGCACTATTTTGAAGACGAGCAGGGGAGTTCTCCCCGGGTGTCCTGGGCCAATATTTATCCCTCGAACAACACCACCTAAAACACAGATGATCTGGCCATTAATGTTTGTGGGATCTTGGTGTGCGCCAATTGGCTGCCACATTACAACAGTGACTACACTTCAAAAGTACTTCATTGGCTGTAAAGCGCTTTGGGATGTCCTGAGGTCATGAAAGGCGCGATATAAATGCAACTCTTTCCTCCTTTCTTTCTCCGCCCTCTGCGGGCTGCTCCCACACTAAGAGTTCGAGTTTCTTGAATGTTTCTTCTGAGACTCACCCATTTGTCATTTTTCTGCTCCCCTGGAGCGATGAATACCTGCAGGACCGGTTTGGTCTGTGTGCGTAAAGCACGGCACAAGGTTAGAGTAGGTCACGCATTCAGTGAAGCAAAGCCTCCGTCATTCTGCCTGGCCTTGTGTATTCAGCTGACAGGCTCTCTTTAATGCAGCGAACTGGTGATCCAGGAATCTTATGCCTGGGGTTTTCTAGGATATAAGTATTATGGATATTTTTTCATCCCACTTGTTTACTTTTCTCCTCTCCTCTCCTGGAATTGTTGGGATACAGTCACATGGGTGTCAGTCACTCTCTGGTACTCAATGAGTGTCTGCAGGCTGCTCAACCATAGCAAGCATCACAGCCAAGCCTGCTATCTAGCCCCTCTCTCTCTTTATCTTTGTCTCTCAATCTTTCTCGCACTTTCTGACTTTATCTTTTTCTCTCCCCCCTCTATCCCTCCCCCTCCATCTCTCCCCCTCCATCTCCCCCCCTCCATCTCTCCCCCTCCATCTCTCCCCCTCCATCTCTTTCCCTCTTTCCTTCTCCCTCTTTCTCCTTTGTCCCTCTTTCTCGATCTTTCTCTCTCTCTTTCTTGCTTTATCTCTCGCTCTCCCTCTTTCTTCCTTTCTCTCACATCTTCTCTCACCCGTGTTCTAGCTCAGGGACACTAAGGCAATTTGTAGCCCCCCCCAGCTAAGATCAGATAATTCAGCACAGATCAGGATTAGGACCTGGGACCTCCTGGTCCACAGACCCCAGCTTCTCACTGGATAAAATCATGAACCAGGGAAGTGGGGGCTAACACGGTGGATTTGAGTTTTGTAAATGCTTTTGGTGGAAATTCTCGTGTTCCAAAGGTTAATGCTTTGAAGGAGTTTATCCACTTTAAACCTGCATGACCCAGCCTCTTGCACTACCTGAGGGACTTAGCTCCCATTTCTCGGGCTTGAGTATTGTAAGTGCTAAACGGTTATTATAGCTGAAATAAGAACAGAAAATGCTGGAGAAGCTCAGCAAGTACAGTACTTGCTCAAAAACTTTAACTCTTTTAACAACTTCCAGTTCTGACGAAAGGTCTTCGACCTGAAACGTTAACTCTGTTTCTTTCTCCACAGATGCTGCCTCACTTGCTGAGTGTTTCCAGCATTTTCTGCTTTTATTTCAGATTTCCAGCATCTGCAGTATTTTGCTTTTGGTTATTATAGCAGAATGGGTTTAATGTTTATAGAGGTGCAAACAGTGTCCAACTATCCCAGGGCATGCCAGTTAAAGGGGCATGAGCAGAAATGGAAGAGGGCCAGTTTTCATCGCTCCACCATTGGCGGCCGTGCCTTCAGCTGCCTAGGCCCTAAGCTCTGGAATTCTTTCCCTAAACCCCTCCGCCTCTCCGCCTCTCTCTCCTCCTTTAAGACGCTCCTTAAAACCTACCTCTTTGATCAAGTTTTTGGTCACCTGTCCTAATATCTCCTTATTTGGCACAGTGTCAAAATCTGTTTGATTATGTTCCTGTGAAGCGCCTTGGAATGTTTTACTGCATTAAATGTTCAAAATCATGGGGGGGGGTCTAGACAGAGTCGATAGAGAGAAACTGTTCCCGTTGGCAGAAGGGCCGAGGACCAGAGAACAGAGATTTAAGGTAATTGGCAAAAGAACCAAAGGTGACATGAGGAAAAACTTTTTTACATAGCGAGTAGTTATGATCTGGAATGCACTGCCGGAAAGGGTGATGGAGGCAGATTCAATCGTGGCTTTCAGAAGGGAATTGGATAAGTACTTGAAGGGAAAAACATTTGCAGGGCTACGGGGAAAGGGTGGGGGAATGGGGGACTAGCTGGATTGCTCTTGCAGAGAGCCGGCACGGGCCGAATGGCCTCCTTCTGTGCTGTAACGATTCTGTAATTCTATGATAAATGCAAGTTGCTGTTGTTTTATTATCGGGAACCTAGGGGAACAGCTAAGACCCACAGTGTAGGACAATGCCAAGATTGAAAAGAGTAGGAGAGACGGTAAGGTCAGTCGGGAAGTAGCTGTTAGGTGACACCAAGTTTGGATTTGAGAAGCTTGTAGATTGTAGGAGGGAAGGAGTGCTGTAGTTTTGAGGCGCTGGGACTGATTGAGTTAGAGTGAGGCGAGGTGCAGTGAGGCTAGATTTCAACAACAACAACAACAACTACTTGCATTTATATAGCATCTTTAATGTAGTGAAACATCCCAAGGCGCTTCACAGGAGCGATTATCAGACAAAGATTGACACTGAGCCAAAGAAGGAGACAATAGGACAGGTGATCAAAAGCTTGGTCAAAGAGGTAGGTTTCAAGGAGTGATTTAAAGGTGGAGAGAGAGGAGGAGAGGTTTAGGGAGGGAATTCCGGAGCTTAGGGCCCGGGCAGCTGAAGGCACGGCCGCCAATGGTGGAGCGATGAAAATCGGGGATGCGCAAAAGGCCAGACTTGGAGGAGCGCAGAGATCTCGGAGGGTTGTAGGGCTGGAGGAGGTTACAGAGATAGGGAGGGGCGAGGCCACGGAGGGATTTGAACACGAAGATGAGCATTTTAAAATCGAGGCGTTGCTGGACTGTGAGTCAGTGTAGGTCAGCGAGCACGGGGGGAGAATGGGACCTGATGCGAGTTAGGATACGGGCAGCAGAATTTTGGATGAGTTGAAGTTTATGGAGGGTGGAAGATGGGAGGCAGGTAAATAGTTTCAGCGGTTTGCATGGAGAACAACTCTTGGATCAACTTCACCCACGACCCTGCTCAGTTCTGTACGAGACTGAGATGGTCTCCTACAAGCAGCCCCAAGACAATCCATATTTCATGGCTGTGCAGAATCCAGATGAGATAAAAATACAGAACCAAGCATCGAAGGACTTCCCCATGTTCCTATTTTTCGTCTTCTGTGTTTCAGTTTCCAATTTCAAAATATGCTTCTCTTTCCATTTCTTTACATGACTGTCAGTTAATAGCGGTCACAAGTTTAATTTACGCAGGTGAATTGTTGTTGTCTTTTGAGACTCTAGATTATTTCTTGCTGGTCCATCGGCACCTCTAGCCAGTGACCTTCCAAAAAGAAAGAAAGTATGAACTTGCATTTATATAGCATCTTTCACGACCTCAGGATGTCCCAAAGAACTTTACAGCTAATAAATTACTTTTTGAAGTGTAGTCACTGTTGTAGGGAAATGTGGCTGCCAATTTGCACACAGCAAGATCCCACAAACAGCAGTGAGATTAATGACCAGATAATCTGTTTTAGTGATGTTGGTTGAGGGATCAAAAGTGGAGCACTCCCCTGCTCTTCTTAAAATGGTGCCATGGGATCTTTTACGTCCCAGGTGGGGTTTAACGTCTCATCCGAAAGATGGCACCTCCGACAGTGCAGCACCTCCCTCGGTACTGCACTGGAATGTCAGCCTTCGAAATATTGTCATGGGATGGGCTATGGGGAAAGAGCAGGGGAGTGGGGCTAATTTGGTTGTCCCTTTCAGAGGCACAATGGGCCAAATGGCCTTCTCTGTGCTGTATGATTCTACGATTATCAGAGTTTTCCAAGTCACAGTTTGTCTGTTGTGGCAGGGGGGCGGGGGGGGGCAATTGAAGTGGCCTATTTCCAACGGGTATGTGCTTCTCTTGCGGTCTGGAACTCACTGTAATGTTCGACCCAGGTAACTAGCCAAGGGTCACAGTGCAGGATCCAGTCAAGGTTGAAAGGGCAAGGTGAGAAGATGTGGTCAAACCAGGAAGCAGCGATCAGGTGACGCCAAGCTTAGATTCTAAAAAGCTAGTAAATTATTGAGGGGGTGGAAGCCTGAGGGAAGTGAGGTCTGTTGTAATTCGGGCGATTTCCAACACAACGTCACCACAAAAGTCAGTTTCAGTAAGCAAGCTCATACATCCGCTGCATTGAAGCTTAAACTATGTGTGAAATATTTTCATCTCCAACCTCCCTTGCCTCTCCAAAGTCCTTGAACGTGTTGTCGCCTCCCAAATCCGTGCCTGTCTTTCCCCCACCTCCATGCTTGAACCAATAGGGAATTCAGGAGAAATTTCTTTGGAGAGTGGTTAGAATGTGGAACTCGCTACCACAATGAGTAATTGAGGCGAATAGTGTAGATGCATTTAAGGGGAAGATAGACAAGCACAAGAGGGGAAAGGTAATAGGAGGATATGGTGATGGGGTTAGATGAAGTAGGGTGGGAAGAGGCCCGTGTGGAGCAGAAACGCCAGCATAGACCAGATGGGCCGAATGGCCTGTTTTGGTGCTGTAGTTTCGATGTAACACAATGACCCTCTCCAATCAGGTTTCCGCACCTGCCAAAGCACTGAAACGGCCCTAATCAAAGTCACAAATGACATCCTGTATGATTGTGACCATGGTAAACTATCCCTCCTCATCCTTCTCGACATGTCTGCTGCTTTTGTCACGGTTGACTGCGCCATCCTCCTTCAATGCCTCTCCTCTGTCGTCCAGCGGGGTGGGACTGCCTTCACCTGGTTCCATTCTTACCTATCCAGTCCTGTAATGGCTTCTCTTCCCGCTCCCACACCGCTAGCCCTGGAGTCCCCCAAGGATCTAACTTTGGCCTCCTCCTACTTCTCGTTTACATGCTGCCCCTCGGCAACATCATCCGAAGACACGATATCAGGTTCCACATGTACGCTGACGACGCCCAGCTCTACCTCACCACCACCACCTCTCTCGACTCCTTGTACTGCCTCTGTGTGGTCAGACTGCTTGTCCGACATCCAGTCTTGGGTGAGTCTCAGTTTCCTCCAACTAAACATTGGGAAGACCGAAGCCATTGTCTTCGGCCCCCGAAAACAAACTCCGATCCCTCTCCCTGATTCCATCCCCCTCCCTGGCCACTGTCTCAGGCTGAATCAGTTTAACGTCAGTCGTGTGAAGTTACTGGAATCTATCATCAGGGACAGAGTGATTGAGCAATTGAACAAATAAGGGCTGATTAAAGAGAGTTGGTGTGGATTTGTGATGGGTAGGTCATGCCTGACTAATCTAGTTGAATTTTTTGAGGTCACTAATAAGGTAGATAGGGGGAGTGTCTATGGGTGTTGTCTATATGGACTACCAGAAAGCATTTGAGGGCACAATTTCAAAATTTGCAGATGACACAAAACTTGGAAGTGTAGTGAACAGTGAGGAGGATAGTGATAGACTTCAAGAGGAGATAGACAGGCTGGTGGAATGGGCAGACACATGGCAGATGAAATTTAACGCAGAGAAGTGAAAAAGTGAGACATTTTGGTAGGATGAGGAGAGGCAATATAAACTAAAGGGTACAATTCTAAAGGGGGTGCAGGAACAGAGAGATCTGGGGGTATATGTGCACAAATCGTTGAAGGTGGCAGGGCAGGTTGAGAAAGCGATTTAAAAAGCATATGGGATCCTGGGCTTTATAAATAGAGGCATAGAGTACAAAAGCAAGGAGGTTATGATGAAATGTATAAAACCACTGGTTCAGCCACAACTGGAGTTTTGTGTCCAGTTCTGGGCACCGCACTTTAGGAAGGATCTCAAGGCCTGAGAAAGGGCGCAGAAAAGCTTTACTGGAATGATTCCAGGGTTGAGGGACTTCAGTTACGTGGATAGACTGGAGAAGCTGGGGTTGTTCTCCTTAGAGCAGAGAAGGTTGAGAGGAGATTTGATGGAGGTGCTCAAAATCATGAGGGGTCTAGACAGAGTAGATAGAGAGAAACTGTTCCCATTGACGGAAGGGTCAAGAACCAGAGGACACAGATTTAAGGTGATTGGCAAAAGAACTAAAGGCAACATGAGGAAAAGCTTTTTTACGCAGCGAGTGGTTATGATCTGGAATGCACTGCCCGAGGGGGTGTGGTGGAGGCAGATTCAATCATGGCCTTCAAAAGGGAACTGGATAAGTGCTTGAAGGGAAAAAAATTGCAGGGCTACGGGGAATGGGCGGGGGAGTGGGACTAGCTGGATTGCTCTTGCAGAGAGCCGGCACGGGCTCGACGGGATGAATGGCCTCCTTCTGTGCTGTAACCTTTCTATGATTCTATTCTATGATTTGATACGGTTCCGCACAAGAGATTGTTAGCAAAAATGGGAGAGCATGGAATTGGAGGTAACCTCGTGACATAGGTTAGTAATTGGTTCGATCTCTGATCGGCAGGATGTGACTGGTGGTGTTCCCCAGAGACCTGTACTGGGGCCTCAGATTTTCACCATATATAATAATGACTCGGATGAAGGAATAAAGTTGTATATCCAAGTTTGCAGATGACACTAACTTAGAAGGACACAGTAAGTGGTGTGGATGGGAAGAGGAAGTTACAAAGGGACAGAGGCAGACTAAACAAGTGGGCAAAACTGTGGCAGACGGAGTTCAATGTGGGGGAAGTGTGAGGTCATACACTTTTAGATCTGAGAAAGATAAATCGGAATATTTTCCTAACGGCGAGAGACTACAAACAGTGGAGGGACAAAGAGATTTTTGAGTGTCCAGGTACACAATTGCTAAAAACTAGTGGACAGGTCTATAAAATAATCAGAAAGGCTAATGGAATGTTGGCCTTTATCTCAAAGGGGCTGGAATAAAAATGGGAGGAAGTTATACTACAGTTGTACAGAGCCTTGGTCAGACCCCATCTGGAGATACTGCGTTCAGTTCTGGGCACCGCATCTCAGGAAGGATATATTGGCCTTGGAGGGGGTGCAGGGCAGATTCACCAGAATGATTCTAGGGCTTAAAAGATTAAATTATGAAAACAGATTGCATAAACTTGGTTTGTATTCCCTTTTGTTTAGAGGTTGAGGAGTGAACTAATTGAGGTGTTTAAAATGATAAAAGATTAGAGTAGATATGGAGAAACTATTTCTTCTGGTGGGGAAATGCAGAACTAGGGAGCAAGTTTTTGTTGTGGTGTTGCAACAAGGAAAAACATGAATCTTTCCATTCTCAGGGGTACACCATAATTAATACAGCCAGCCCATGCTCCAGATCTTTCCAAAATGGCAGAAAGCACTATGAGGAACGAACATATGGCACAGGCTAAAAAAACGAATTTGTATTTATTTAGAAAGTAAAATTATACAGAAGCAAGGATAAATCAGCACATTTTAAAATAATATTCTTTAATTCTCAGCATTACTTTTAAAGCTGATTTTTCTCAAACCAAAGTAACAAAAGATCTGTCAAGGTGGGTTTTATGTAAGCTCTTATGAAGCTCGGCCTTAAATCCCTCGAATCTGATTTCCACTGTTGAATGAATTTCATCCATTCGCAGTCGAACACAGCATGGAGGCAGGGAGAAAGAATGACTGTCCCACCCATGTAAGGTTGCCAACCGTCCAGGATTGTCCTGGAGTCTCCAGGAATTAAAGACTGATCACCAGGACACTGCTGCGAGCAACCCGGGATTAAAATCAAGGAGCATTAAAAAAATTATGCTTTTTAAAAAAAAAATGACTTTGAACACTTTTGTTTACTAGTCATAAAAATATTGGACACTGGGGAGAAAAGGCTGTTTGACTGACAGTGAGGAATCTTCCAATTGGGTAATGAAGAGTCTATTCGCTTTCCGATTGGCGGTGGGAAGGCGGGGCGCCATGAGGATGGACATGTTGGGCGACCAATGGCGGGAGTGTGGGGGGCGGGGCACCGCGAGGATGCACATGTTGGGCGACCAATGGCGGGAGTGTGGGGGGCGGGGCACCGCGAGGATGCACATGTTGGGCGACCAATGGCGGGAGTGTGGGGGGGTGCGGGGCGGTGGCAGCAGGAGGTCATGTGATGACACCTCCAGGAATATGTCCAACCAGAGTTGGCAACCCTACACTCGCTATTAATTAGTCCCAGTGCAGGATGTTGCGAGTGTCTCGGGATTCACCCACTCCTCCCGCTGCTACATAGTGTCCTGTACAGAGAAGCGTGGAAAAATATTGAAAATTACCAATCTCCTGCTCTGCTCCTTTATAACACAGAGCTGTACTTTTTTTTTTAAGACAACAGCTTTCACCCAGGCCTTGCTGGAAGATCCTGCAGTAATTCCTGGGCCTGCCCACCGCTGGGCTCTAACCTCAGACCACAGTGTCGGGTGACAAGGCTTCTGGAACAGACAGAGAGGAGACAGAAAGGCTGAACAGTCACGACCCATTTCCCTCACTTTTGTCTTTTTAATCACGTTATTAAAAGTATTGACTGTGTCAGCATTGCTCTTGTGTACAATTTTCTTACCCTCATTTTCTTTTTTTCTTTCTCGCTATTTCCTTTTGTCCCTATCTCTCTTTCTCTCTATCTTTTTCTCTGTTTTCTCTTTCTCTCTCGCTCTCCTGTTCACTCTCTTCTGTTCGCTCTCTCTTTCTCTCTCTACCTTACTCTTCTTCTGTTTTCTCTTTCGTTCTCGTTTTTTCTTCCTCTTCCCCCTATTTCTTTTTTTTTCTCTCTCGGTTTCTATTTCACTCTCAGCCCTGAGTCAGAAGGTGGTGGGTTCGAGTTCCACTCTAGAGACACGAGCACATAATCCAGGCTGACACTCCCAGTGCCAGTGCTGAGGGAGTGCTGCACTGTCGGAGGTGCCGTCTTTCGGATGAGACGTTAAACCAAGGCCCCGGCTTCCATCCCTTAGTCGTGCCTTCCTCCTACAGGCTTTTAGAATCCAAACTTTGTTTCACCCAAATCTAACATCTCTTTTCTCTTTTTTTTTCCAGTCTTGCCCCATGACCTAGATTTTTCCATTTAAAAGCGAGCTTTTTTCTTCCCGTGTGCTCTTGACATTCGAAGCTCTCTCTGGGTAAAGAAGTTTCTCCTGAATTCCCTTTTGGATTTATTAGTGACTATCTTATATTTACGGCCCCTAGTTTTGGTCTCCCCCGCAAATGTGCTGTAACATTCTATGATCTTAAATGCCACAGGGAACAACTTTTTTATTTAAAAAAAGAGAAGTGCGTTGTGTTACAGACGCTGGGAAATTGAAGCTTTACAGCGTCAGAAGTTAAGAACTTTAGGAACAGGAAATGAACATTAGCAACAACAAGCCACCTCGCTAATTTTTACCAGGATACCACATGGGTAAACACTTCCTTCAGCTACCAGTCTGTGAAAAGATATCTGCAGGAAGTGTTTGCCCACATGGCATCCTGGTTAAGATTAGTAATCTGCAAGGCTGTCATTTAAGAAACAGCAAATGACATTTAGGAGGAACTAGTAACTCGCCCCACATTAAGAGAAAGAACTTGCATTTATATAGCGCCTTTCACCACCCCAGGACATTCCAAAGCTCTTCACGGCCAACGAAGTGCTTTTTTGATGTGTAGTCACTGTTGTAATGTAGAGAAACGCAGCAGCCAATTTGCAGCTGTAAACATTCCCACATTGTGGAGGGATCCTTGGCTCGGGTGAAAAGGCGGAGAGACAAAGGGTGGAAAATTGCAAGATGAGGCCACGGCAGACGTAGGAACAGAAGGAGGCCATTCAGCCCCTCGAGCCCGTTCTGCCATTCAATTAGCTCATGGCTGATCTAGGGTTAGGTTATGGGGAGAGATTACATAAACTAGGCTGGTATTCCCTGGAATCTAGAAGGTTAAGGGGTGATTTGAGGATTTTGAAAGGAATTGATAGGGTGGATAGAGAGAAACTTTTTCTGCTGGTGGGGGGGGGAGTCTAGGACAAGGAGACATCACCTTAAAATCAGAGCCAGGCCGTTCAGGAGAGAAGTTGGGAAACACTTCTTCACACAAAGGGTGGTAGAAGTGTGGAAACTCTCTTCCCCCCCAGAAGCTAGCTCAATTAGTAATTTTAAATCTGAGATCGGTAGATTTTTGTTAGCCAAGGGTATTCAGGGATATGGAGCCAAGGTGGGTGGAGGGAGTTTGGATTCTGTTCAGCCATGATCTCATTGAATTGTGGAACAGGCTTGAGGGGCTGAATGGCCTCCTCCCCTTCCTATGATCTGTACCCCAACCCCCATTTCCCCGCCTTCGCTCCGTATCCGCGCTCCCCGGCCTGGTCCCGCCTTTAACCTCGTGCTGAGGGACTGCCCCGGCCACAGTAAAGGCCGCCATTTGATTTTGTTTTTTTTTTGTTTCAAAGGGTAATTAACGCGGGTAAAAGTGCCCTCAATGAAGACCAAGCCTCTCGCGAAATAGTGTTTATGGAGAGCAGGAGGCCAAAGAGCAGCTCAGCAGCCAAGTCAGTCGAGGAAGTCAAGGAGAGTGCGGATGAGGTGAGCCGCGGAGTTCACAAGATAATTACAAGGAGGGGGAAGGCCCTTCGGCCCATCTTCACTCACCCATCCAGAAAGACCCTACGGCAGCCCCCCCCCCCCCCCCCGCCGCCCCAACACATCATCAAATCATTTCTTAAATGATTCCAGGGTTTCTGCCTTCGCTGCTACCCAACCCAGTAATCTGTTTCACCTGTTACTGGCTCTTAGACATCAGCCGTGGCTCAGTGGGCAGCACTCTCACCTCTGGCTCAGAAGGTCGTCGGTTCAAAGTCCCACTCCAGAGGCTTGAGCACAGATTCCAGGCTGACACTCCCAGTGCCAGTACTGAGGGAGTGCTGCAATGTCGGAGGTGCCGTCTTTTGGATGAGATGTTAAACCGAGGCCCCGTCTGCCCTCTCAGGTGGACCTAAAAGTTCCCGTGGCACTATTAGGAGAATAACAGGGGGGTTCTCCCCGGAGTCCTGGCCAATATTTATCCCTCAACCAACGTCACTAAAACAGATTATCTGGTCATTATCACATTGCTGTTTGTGGGATCTTGCTGTGTGCAAAATTGGATGCCGCCTTTCCTACATTACAACAGTGACTACATTTCAAAATGTACTTCATTGTCTGTAAAGCGTTTTGGGACTCCTGAGGTCGTGAAAGGCGCTATATAAATGCAAGTTGTTTCTGACGTACACACTCAGTGTATATATTACAGTGCTCCTTGTGGGAATGTGTACACAGCTCAGTGTATATGTTATAGTATTCCCTCTGGGAGTGTGTACACAGTTCAGTATATATAATAGCACTCTCTCTGGGAGTGTGTACATTACTCAGTATATATATTAGAGTGTTCCCTCTGGGAGTGTGTATACAACTCAGTGTATATGTTACACAGTGCTCCCTCTGGGAGTGTGTACACTACTCAGTGTATATATTACAGTGCTCCCTCTGGGAGTGTGTATACAACTCAGTGTATATATTACAGTGCTCCCTCTGGGAGTGTGTACATTACTCAGTGTATATATTACAGTGCTCACTCTGGGAGTGTGTACACTACTCAGTGTATATTAGTGCTCCCTCTGGGAGTGTGTACACTACTCAGTATATATCAGTGCTCCCTCTGGGAGTGTGTACACAACTCAGTGTATATATTAGTGCTCCCTCTGGGAGTGTGTACACAACTCAGTGTATATATTAGTGCTCCCTCTGCTATGCAAATCCCAAGGCGTATCCCATGCAGGGTGAGACATTCACTGTGCAACTTAAGTCGATCCTTTTTGATTTTGCAGGAAAGGGACGGGATCGAGTTCCATTACTGGGCGCTGTTCGATGGCCACGCAGGAACGGGAGCGGCTGTGATGGCCGCCAAGCTCCTTCACCTCCACATCCGCGACCAGCTGCATGACATTGTTGACATCCTGCGAGACTGCGACGTCCCGCCTCCGATCTGCCTCACCAGCGAGGCCGGGACGGTAACCGGGGAGGGTTCGAAGAGCCCCCCACATCAGGGGGACTGGGAGCCCCCCACGGACAGCGAGTCACGCTTCCTGCTGGAAAAGGAGATCTCGCACGAGTATCTGGTTGTCGGTGCAATAGAGAACGCGTTTCGGCAGATGGTGAGTTTTCTGGTGGGACCCTATAACCTCTCTCCTTTAACTGATACTGGGGGACTGGAGCTGTGCTGCTTATATTTTGATTGTTCACGTTGCGTTAAAACGACCCAGGCGGGTCTCTAGTGTACCCACTGCCCTCACTGACGCTCTAGTGTCAGCCGTGGGTAGCACTCGTGCCTCTGAGTCAGTAGGTTGTGGGTTCAAACCCCCCTCTAGAGACTTGGCTCATAATCCAGGCTAATACTCCCAGTGCCAGCACCGAGGGGGTGCTGCACTGTCTTTCGGCTGAGATGTTAAACTGAGTCCCCGTCTGCCCCCTGAGGTGGATGTAAAAGATCCCACTGCCATTATTCAAAGAAGAGCAGGGTAAGTTCTCCCCAGTGTCCTGGCCAATATGATGCTACCATCACTACCTCAGGATGTCCCATCGTGCTTTACAACCAATGAAGTGAGTCACTGTTGTAATGTAGGAAACATGGCAGCGCTCCCTCAGTCCTGCACTGGGAGTGTCAGCCATGGATTTTGTGCTCCAGATCCCATGGAGTGGGACTTGAACCTACAACCTTCTGACATCAGAGGCAAGAGTGCGACCCACTGAGCCAAACCACATCCAGGCCTCTACATGATACACAAGAATCTCTGGCACCCATAGGACTGGGTTACAACAAGGAGCCAACACCTTCAGGAGAGGGAGCGTTGGGGGTGGGATTAGCACCAGGGGTCTCTACGTTCACAGGTGTGTGTGTTCTGACAAATGGATTTTGTTTTTCTTTTGTTGCAGGACGAACAGATTGAAAGGGAACGGAGTTCCTACTATATTCCAGGAGGCTGTTGTGCGCTTGCAATTGTGTACTTACTGGGAAAAATCTACATTGCCAACGCAGGTGACAGCAGGTACGAAGGATGGCTCGTCCGCCCTGGCCTGGTACAGGCAGAAAGGACAGCGAGTCAACACCACATGATTGGGAGGAGGACTGGCGGGGTGGGGGGGTGGGGGGAAGAGGTGATTATAGGGCTCAGTGTTACCTGCCACTCCAGTCCGTGTGCCTTGCTCAGTTGCCAGCTGTGGCCCGGTGGGTAACGCTCTTGTCTCTGAATCAGAAGGATGTGGCTTCAAGTCCCTACTCCAGAGGCTTGAGAACTGAGGGAGAGCTGTGTTGTTGGAGGTGCCATTTTTTTGGAAGAGACGTTAAACCAAGTCTGCCCTCGCAGATGGCTGTAAACGATCCCATGGCCACTATTTCGAAGAAGAGCAGGGGAGTTCTCCCCGGTGTCCTGGGCCAATATTTATCCCTCAACCAACATCACTAAAATAGATTATCTGGTCATTATCACATGGCTGTTTGTGGGATCTTGCTGCGAGCAAATTGGCTGCCATGTCTCCCACAACAGTGACTACACTTCAGAAGTATTTCATTGGCTGTTAAGCATTTTGGGACGTCCTGAGGACATGAAAGGCGCTATATAAATGCAAGTCTTTCTTTCGTTCTTTCTTAACTAGAATGTTGGGAACTTCTCCCCAGCTGTAGTGACTGGCTAACTGGTCATTAATTTCGCCGCTGTTCTTGCTGTGCACAAAATGGCTGCTATATTTGCCTACATAAGAAGTCACAGCAATTTTAGAGTAATTCATTGTATGTGAGGCATTTGCAAGAGAGTTTAAGACTGTATGTAACTGTAAATCTTTCAATTGCTGGAGAATATTTTGGGGGAGGAGTTACATCGAGACTACATCACCAACTGGTTTATGATGGTCTTTATCCCCCCACCCTACTTCATCTCACCCTATCAGCATATCCTTCGATTCCTTTCTCCCTCGTGTGTTTATCGAGCTTCCCCTTAAATGTATCTATGCTATTCGCCTCAACTACTCCTTGTGGGAGCGAGTTCCACATTCTCACCACTCTCTGGGTAAAGAAGTTTCTCCTGAATTCCCTATTGGATTTATTAGTGACTCTCTTGTATTTATGGCCCCCTAGTTTTGGACTCCCCCCACAAGTGGAAACATTTCATTACCTTAAAGAGCCCCAGCCTGTCCCTTTCCTGATAAGTATATCTTCTCAGTTCTGGTATCATCCTCGAACATACGCACAATGACGGACAGGAAAAGACCCTCTGACCCATCCAGCCTGAACCACAACTTGTGTATCACGATATATAAACTCCTCCTCCCCAGCCAAAAACCACGTGATCTCCCGAGAGAGGCAAAAAAAACAGATTAAAAAAACTCCAGGCCAATTTGGGGGGAAATAAAATCGGGGAAACTCCTCTCCAACCGCCTTAGCCGATCGAAACTCCTCCAGGAGTTCACTCTGGCCCTGATCATTCTATGCAGCACCCAACTTTTGTAAGAGGTGATCTCCGCCCCAGCCAGAAGCAGGTCCAGCTCTCGCTCGAAGGAATTCAGCCAATCGCGTCCACCCCACGAGCCGGCAGCCTGGTCCAGAGGTCCAGTATTCTCTGGGGAAAGAACCCACCTCCTGACATCTAAACCTCGATCTGGGCCTTGTACAACTTGTTAAATTATTCATTGTTTATCTTTTTTTTTAAATTTCAGAGCCATTCTCATCCGTAATGGGGAAACTGTCCAGCTATCCAATGAGTTCACTCCCGAATCAGAACGACAGAGACTGCAGTATTTAGTAAGGAAGCATTTTCCTGGGTTTTCTTCTCGTCCTCCCGTACAAAGCTGTAGGTTTTTTTTTTACAAACTTCCTTCTCTTTTGGCGGACACGTCATTGGAACTCGGCGAGACCCAACCATCCTGTCCAGCCCCTTCATCTCTCTCTCTCTCTCCCTCTCGTTCTCCCCTTGTTTGCAAAGACCTCTGTCTGAAATTCCCGGCTCCTGATCGCTGTCCGGCGACCCCCGCTGTGAAGGGGCGAGAGTGAGCGAGGGCGGCGTCAATTGGCGGAGATTGGCCGGCATGCCGCCTCGCCCAGCCAAATAGTCTCCCGGCACTCTGCTTAAACGCGTCGAGATAACTGGTTAGTCATCAAGAGTATAAGCCCTGGCTGATTTCCTGCCCCCCACAACCCCCTCATACCCTAAAAAGACCACTTTTAAAGCACCCCCCCTCCCCCACCACAATTGGCCAATTCACCACAGCCCAGGAATTGACCTCAGTACTTACAGCCGTTGTTTACCTGGTTGAGTTGCGCTCAGGACTGTCCGGGTTTCCCTGTCTAACTGGCAGCTGGCAGTGTGCCAGATGCAGGTTCAGTAATCTCTTTTTTTTCCCCCTGTTTTTCACACCAAGTCCCGTTCACCCATCAACCCGTGCTCGCCGACCTACATTGGCCCCTGGTCCATCAACGCCTCGATTTTAAGCTCATCCTCGTGTTTAAATCCCTCCATGGCCTCGCCCCCCTCCCCATCTCTGTAACCTCCTGCAGCCCGACAACCCTCCAAGATCTCTGTGCTCCTCCAATTCCGGCCTCTTGCGCATCCCCAATTTTAATCGCTCCACCATTGGCGGCCGTGCCTTCAGCTGCCTAGGCCCTGAGCTCTGGAATTCCCTCCCTAAACCTCTCCGCCTCTCTCTCCTCCTTTTAGAAGCTCCTTAAAACCTACCTCTTCGACCAAGCTTTTGGTCACCTGTCCTAATATCTCCTTATGTGGCTCGGTGTCAAATTTTATCTGCTAATCGCTCCTGTGAAGCGGCTTGGGGACGTTTTACTACATTAAAAGCGTGATATAAATGCAAGTTGTTGTTATTTAGGGATATTTACAGCCGTATCTCCTTGGAAACGAGTTCACGCACTTGGAGTTTCCCAGGAGAATCCAGTACCGAGAAATCGGACGCAAGATGCTGTTCCGAGATTACAGCATGACTGGCTGGTGAGAGTCTTCTATCAGCGGTCAATAATTGGGGGAGGGGGAGGGTTGGGGCACGGGAGGATGGGTGAGTGGGTGCTGGCACAGGTGTGGCACTTGTGGGGGGTGCACCTGTGAGCAGATTAGCTGCCGACTTGGCAGTGAGATGGTGCGGCAGGACGACCCTCAGTGGGGAGGGAGGGAGGGAGGGAGCCGAGCAAGTTGCAAAGAAAAAACACGCGCAGAAAATGTTTGGGGTGAGGGTTGAGTAAAGCCCGACCCTCCTGCACTGAAACCCCACGCCTGCCTCAGCGAAGGCTCGAGCAGAAGGGCTGACGCCAGCTCTCTAGCACGGGGTCCTGACGGAGGGGTGTGAAGGGTGAGGCCGAGGGGCCAGCACGTCAACATGGGCGGGTGCAGACTCCTCCCGGGAAAAAAAAAACAGCATGTCCTGCGAAAAACCGTATTCGGGAAGATGATCGGATTGGAGGAAGGATGGGACTTTGATCAGACCTCCCGATCGTCCTGTTTTAATCAAGATACCACCAAAAAAAAGCAGTAGCGAGGAACTTACCCTAAACTACTTTATAAATCACTGGTTTGGCCCCAGCTGGAGTATTGTGTCCAATTCTGGGAACCGCCTTTTAGGAAGGATGTCAAGGCCTTGGAGAGGGTGCAGAGGAGATTTACTAGAATGATACCAGGGGTGAGGGACTTCAGTTATGTGGAGAGACTGGAGAAGCTGGGGTTGTTCTCCTTAGAGCAGAGAAGGTTAAAGGGAGATTTGATAGAGGTGTTCAAAATCATGAAGGGTTTTGATAGAGTAAATAGGGAGAAACTGTTTCCAGTGGCAGAAGGGTCGGTAACCAGAGGACACAGATTTAAGATAATTGGCAAAACCAGAGGGGAGATAGAGTCATTACAGCATGGAAGGAGGCCATTCGGCCCATCGAGTCCGTGCCGGCTCTATGCACGAGCAATCCAATTAGTCCCACTCCCCCGCCCTATCCCCGCAACCCTGCACATTTTTTCGTTTCAAGTACTTATCCAGATCCTTTTTGAAAGCCATGATTGAATCTGCCTCCACCACCCCCTCGGGCAGTGCATTCCAGATCCTAACCACTCGCTGTGTAAAAAAGTTTTTCCTCATGTCGCCTTTGGTTCTTTTGCCAATTACCTTAAATCTATGTCCTCTGGTTCTTGACCTTTCTGCCAATGGGAACAGTTTCTCTCAGTCTACTCTGTCTAGACCCTTCATGATTTTGAATACCTCTATCAAATCTCCTCTCAACCATCTCTGTTCCAAGGAGAACAACCCCAGTTTCTCCAATCTATCCACGTAACTGAAGTCCCTCATCCCTGGAATCATTCTAGGTTTTTTTTTTACGCAGCGAGTTGTTACGATCTGGAATGCGCTGCCTGAAAGGGCGGTGGGAGCAGATTCAATAATAACTTTAAAAAGGGAATTGGATAAATACTTGAAAGGAAAAAAATTGCAGGGCTGTGGGGAAAGAGTAGAGGGAGTGGGAGTAATTGGATAGCTCTCTCAAAGGGCCGGTACAGGCACGATGGGCCGAACAGCCTCTTTCTAAGCTGTAAGATTCTATGATACTTCCATCTCTGCAGAAAATCGTACACTTGTCTCAAACATCAACTGGAATCGCACCCGTTAACACGCTGCAGGGTGAGGGGGGGTCTTAAAAACAGATGAATACTTCCTGATCTAATCAGTGATTATTACAACCTCTCTCCTCCTTCCTGCAGGGCGTACAAGACCATAGAGGAGGATGACCTGAAGTTCCCATTGGTCTATGGCAAAGGCAAAAAGGTAAACGATATAAACAGAACCGGCCAGCGAACCGTCAGTAAAACCTCACCAAATCCTGGAACTACCTGCTCCATGCACTTGTGGGCCTGTGTACAAAACAATGAACGAACGTGCATTTATATAGCGCCTTTCACGTCCTCGGGACGTCTCCATAGGTGGTTCACAGCCAATGGAATATTTTCGAAGTGTAGTCACTGTTGTAACGTAGGAAAACCTATTTGTCCACAGCGAGGTCCCACAAACAGCAGTGAGGTAAATTACCAGATAATGTTTTTGTTGGTGTTGGTTGAGGGGTAAACGTTGGCCAGGACACCGGGGAGAACTGCCCTGCTGTTCTTCAAATGGGAATCCTTTACATCCACCATGAAAAGGCTGTTTAATGTCTCATTGGACTAAGTTAGTTGATTTGATGGCTGAAACAGCTTATTTGAAATGTTTCCGTATGTGGATCGACGAACAGTAATGTAGGCAACTAAAAACTCTCTGATTACCAAGCCTTCAGGAAAATCCATTTATAAGGTCTGGGTGAAATATAAGGAGGAACTGAAACTTCCAGCCCTTGCCACCTCCCCTACCGAGTACATAGACTGTCAATGTCTTAGTTTGTTTACTTTAAATGCAGTGGCCGTGACATAAACCATAGCCACTGGCCTCGAGTGTCCAAACTCCATTAGCAAACTGGAACTCATTTTGGCCACAAACAACATCACATCTTCAAAGTCTACAAAATGAAGAAACTCAACTGTTCCTTTCAAAGTTCCGGTTTCTTGTCAAGAGTCCATAAGAGAACCTAATCATTGAATCATACAGCACAGGAGGAGGCCATTTGGCCCATCATGCCTGTGCAACAGCTATCCAATTAGACCCACTCACCTGCTCTTTCCCCATTGCCCTGCAAATTTTTCCTTTTCAAGTATTTATCTAATTCCCTTTTGAAAGTCACTATTGAATCTGCTTCCACCGCCCTTTCAGGCAGCGCATTCCAGATCATAACAACTCACTGTGTAAAAAAAATTTCTCATCTCTCCTCTGGTTCTTTTGCCAATTACCTTAACTGTGTCCTCTGGTTACTGACCCTTCTGCCAGTGGAAACACTTTCTCCTTATTTGCTCTATCAAAACCCTTCATTATTTTGAACACTTCTATTAAATCACCCCTTAACCTTCTCTGCTCTAAGGACAACAACCCCAGCTTCTCTAATTTCTCCTCATCCCTGGTATAATTCTAATTGAATTTGCTCTCCCGTTGAGCGAGGCTCAGTGTCAGGAGGACTAACTCGTGAAAATTTACCCCACTGTTCTGAGAAGGCTTATTAGCCCCCAGTGAGCTGTGTGTTTTTAGTACCTTGCTGTATCTTTTTTTTTGCTTCAGTATGATTTTACCTGTAAATAAATCTGACCTAGTAGTTTAGCCTGTACAATGTTGTTTTCCACTTTTTGGAAGTGATGAAAGGATGTGGCGTGAGTCCCTTGTGACGCCCCGTAAGCAGTTTACCACGACTAGGGGTTCATTGTCAAACTTGGGCACGCTAACTTGTAGAAGGCAGTGGGTAACGGTACAGGTTTCAGTTCATAAGGGACCCAGGCTGTTTATGGAAACTGCTGTGTAGCCACAAGCACGAGATGAGAGTTGGGGGGAGGGGGGAAGCCTAAAAGGTAACACTTCCTCTACGCACACATCAAAGTTCAAACAACGTAATAACACAAACAGACTCTCGGGTGTTACACTAGGGATTGTCTGTGAATTACTGAGGTGCTGACTTGTTTACACTGTCTCCACAGGCACGTGTCATGGCAACAATAGGGGTGACTCGAGGCCTGGGAGACCATGATCTGAAGGTGCACAATTCCAACATCCACATCAAACCTTTCCTGTCTTGTGTACCAGAGGTGAGAGCCAGCGACGGTGCCTTGTCAAAATGCTGACCTCTCCCGAAGGATTTAGTCGCTTCAGGGGTATCTTGTAGATCCAGATCGACTTTGAATCCATCGAGTGTTTCTATTAATCAAGTCCCACACCACACTGAGGAGGAGCAGAATTAAAGCAGAGCAGAGGGTTGGGATCATGGCGTGAATTCCAATGTTCATTTTGTTGATGAGAATTCACTGGAGTTTCCCAGAGCAGATACATTCCCATCCCAAGGGTTTCAACATTCAGTTTAGAAATTTCTGATACACCAATTTTTGGGCCAACGATGGATAGTGAGACTCTAAACCCCTCCACAATCTTCCCCCCTCCTGAACCCCAAACCCCTCCACAACCTGTCCCCCTCCTGAACCCCAAACTCATCCATAATCTCCCCCCTCCTGAACCCCAAACCCCTCCACAACCTGTCCCCCTCCTGAACCCCAAACCCCTCCACAATCTTCCCCCCTCCTGAACCCCAAACCCCTCCACAACCTGTCCCCCTCCTGAACCCCAGATTCATCCACAATCTGACCCCCTCCTAAACCCCAAATTCATCCACAATCTGCCCCCTCCTGAACCCCAAACCCCTCCACAATCTGCCCCCCTCCTGAGCCCCAAACTCCTGCACAATCTGCCCGCTCCGTAGTTTTGGCATCGCGTTCATAAGCCGACAACCTAGGCTCCAACTTTAATACCGGGTCTTGTCCCCCCTCCCAGGCCCCCTCTCCAGAACATAAGGCACTGAGCCTCAACGGATTACACCAGGACCGCATCGTCTGCCCTTGTGTCACTTAAAATTGCAAACAGAGTCCTAACTATGTCACAGGACCCCGATTTCAACAGTCAAGAGACCGTGCTCCAGCCGCCCATGGGAAGTCCCCTTTAAAAATAGCGGCGTCCGGAGCTTCGCCATTAACGGGATGATAAGACCCCATTTTGAGGCCATTGGTGCCGCCTTTAAAGCCAATTTAGTCCCCTCGTGAACAGGCCAAGTGTTTAACGAGACTGACCCTGGTTCCTACATTACCGCCAGCAGGGGGCAGGAGCGGCCTTTGTGATCGATAGGGACAGACTGCGAAGCACGAGGTTCGGAACAAATTCCCATTCAGTGCAACCGTTTCATTTTCTGATCTATTCAATTTGAAGTTTATAAAGTCGACATCCGGCCCAGGGCACAGCCCTCACTGAGGTCTGGGTGTTGTGCAGTGTGTGTCAGCTGCAATCGGCAACTGCTACAAGATAGGCGCCTCCTCCTGAGCCTCGTGAAACACCGGGAGAGGAAGCCCACGACAGTGAGGCTCGGAGAGCTCCTGGAAGGGCTGGGCAGGGCCCGGGTCCAACTGTGATGCTGCTCGTGGTCGAATAACCTGCCTGCGCCGCCTAGGCTCACAGACGTTTGCTGAGCTACCAAAAGGCAGGAGGGGAAGTCATCGAACTGACGTCGTCACTAAGGCGCTGGTTCGATGAAAATCTAAACTCTGTTCTCATCCTGGCAGGTGAGAGTGTACGATATCACAAAGTACGAACACGCCGTGGACGACGTGATAGTCCTGGGGACAGACGGGCTGTGGGACGTGATCTCGGACCGAGAGGTGGCGGACGCAGTCATCGGCGTCCTCTCCAACTGTGAGTCCGACGACCCCAACAGGTTTGTGGAGTCGGTCTTGGTTTCCGAGTTCAAAGTTCCTAAAGTTGAAATAAACTCCCTCACAAACTGACGCACGAAAACCCCAGGCGCGGGACAGTCGCTTGTGTCGGTGGTTAACACTCTCGCCTCAGAGGATGGTGGGTTCAAGTCCCCACTCCAGAGACTTGAGCACGTAATCCAGACTGATGCTCCTGATGCCAGTACTGAGGGAGTGCCGCACTAGCGGAGGTGCCTTCTTTCGGATGAGACGTAAAACCGTCTGCTCTCTCAGGTGGATGTAAAAGATCCCATGGCATTATTTCGAAGAAAAGCAGGGGAGTTCTCCCCGGTATCCTGGCCAATATTTATCCCTCAACCAACATCACTAAAAAACAGATTATCTGTTCACTATCACATTGCTATTTGTGGGATCTTCCTGTGCGTAAATTGGCTGCTGCGTTTCCTACATTACAACAGTGACCACACTTCAAAAAGTAGATTATTGGCTGTAAAGACAGGACTAGATAGACTGGATGCAGGGAGGATGTTTCCCCTGGCTGGGGAATCTAGAACGAGGGGTCACAGTCTCAGGATATGGGGTAGGACATTTAGGACTGAGATGAGGAGAAATTTCTTCACTCAAAGGGTGGTGAACCTGTGGAATTCTCTACCACAGAAGGCTGTGGAGGCCAAGTCACTGAATATATTTAAGAAGGAGCTAGATAGATTTCTAGACACAAAAGGCATCAAGGGGTATGGGGAGAGAGCGGGAATATGGCAGAGATAGAGGATCAGCCATGATCATATTGAATGGCGGAGCAAGCTCGAAGGGCCGAATGGCCTACTCCTGCTCCTATTTTCTATGCCCCTGCAACACATCCTTAATAATACCTTCTAGCAACTTACCTACAAACTAATGGGCCTATAAAGTTCCCAGGTTCTGACTCGCTACCCTTCTTAAATATTGGTACCACGGGGACCAGTCAGTGGGAACAACCCCAGACCTCAGTGGCCTGTTAAGTATCTGACCCAGGGTGAATACCATCAGGTCCAGCAGCCTGATAGGCTTCAAGAGCCTTAGATCCAGCCAGGACTAATTCAGCATCTACCGTACTTCCACAAATTCAATTTTAACTGCACCTCCATTCACCGACTCAGTGTCGTCTTCTGTAGCGTGCAAAAAACCTCAGCCATATCTTGAGACTGCCGAATCTCCTCAGTGGCCCTAAGCAGTCCTTGATAATTCTCTAACGTAACTTAAAGACCTTGCCGTCACTTAGCAAAAATGATCCTTTCTGATGTCGTCTTGGCCAATTTGATAGTAGATTTGGTTTCCTTTACTGAGTCTGATGCCAGTCCCCGAGTCTAAGGTATCCATCGTAAAACTGGTAAAAATATTTCTGCTTCAGCTTACATCAGAGTTCAGCCGTTTAGGATTTGTTTTGTCCTTCTTTTAGGAGCGTAGGAACAGGAGGAGGCCATTCAGCCCCTCGAGCCTGTTCCATCATTCAATTAGATCATGGCTGATCTGCATCTTAACTCCATCCACATGCCTTGGTTCCGTAACCCTTAATACCCTTGCCTAACGTAAATAACACAAGGGGCCCATACACTGGCTTCCTCCAGGCATCAGGTGAGCAGTGTCTGGCGAATGTGCAGCACTTACAAACTCGATGGCACTCTCGCATAAAGCAGGAGGCCTCTGCACACCGTACACCATCAGAAGCCCACGTGGACAGTGGGTTTCGAGCAGCCATCGAGCAAAGGATTCGCTCCCCGTCACCGATGGGAATTCTAGGCTTACGTAGAATCATCACAGCACAGAACGACGCCATTCGGCCCATCGAGCCCTGTGCCGGCTCTTTGAAAGAGCTATCCAATTAGTCTCACTCCCCTGCTCTTTCTACATAGCCCTGCAAATTTTTCCTTTTCAAGTATTTATCCAATTCCCTTTTGAAAATTACTATTGAATCTGCTTCCACCGCCCTTTCAGGCAGCGCATTCCAGATCATAACAACTCGCTGTGTAAAAAAAAAACTCTCCTCCTTTCTCCTCTGGTTCTTCCGCCAATTATCTTAAATCTGTGTCCTCTGGTTACCGACCCTCCTGCCAGTGGAAACAGTTTCTCCTTATTTACTCTATCAAAACCCCTCATTATTTTGAACACCTCGATTAAATCTCCCCTTGACCTTCTCTGTTCTAAGGAGAACACCCCCAGCTTCTCCAGTCTCTCCACATAACTGAAGTCCCTCATCCCTGGTACCATTCTAGTGAAACAGATTGACTGCATCAGTCCAACGGGGCAGGGCACGATGCGTAGAGATTATCGGTCTCCAATTGATTGAGACCGCCTTGCCCATGTAGGCAACATAGATCCTGCTACAGAATGAATGAAAGACTTGCAACTAATATAGCGTCTTTCATGGCCACAGGATGTCCCAAAGCGCTTTACAGTCAATAGAGTACTTTTGAAGTGTAGTCACTGTTGTAGGAATTGAGCTGTAATATATAAAAAAAACATTGTTTGAGTGGAGGAAAGAACTTGGCGACTTCCTGTAATAGAAATGGTAATTAGGGGTTACCAACCCTCCAAGAATTGAAGATTAATCTTCAGGACGCTGCTACGAGCAAAAATCTTCGGGGCATTAAAAAAAAGTTTTTAAAATTTTCTTTGTACAATTTTATTAGTTATAAAAATATAGGAGTTTGGGGGGAAAAAAATGCTGTTTGACCGACAGTAAAGAATTGTCCAATCGGATAATGAAGAGTCTGACCGCCTGCCAATGGGCGTAGGAAGGCGGGGCACCGTGAGGATGGGCATGTCGGGCGACCAATGGCGGGAGGGTGGAGGCTGGGGCGGGAGGTCACGTGACGAAACCTCCTGGGATACGTCCAACCAGAGTTGGCGATCCCTAATGGAAATCGGGAGCCCAGTTTGACCGTTTCTCTGCGGTCAGATTTGTTTTGGGGTTTTTTTTTGGTTGAACGACGGTTCTCGTCTCTCCGCAGGTTCACGCTGGCAGCTCAGGACCTGGTGATGAGATCCCGCGGCATCCTGAAGGAGTGCGGGTGGAGACTCTCCAACGACAGGCTGGGGTCAGGCGACGATATCTCAGTCTTCGTCATACCTCTTTATGGTCACACGTGATCGGCTTTAGGGACGAGGCTCCCTTGAGACTCTGCAAAGACTGAAAAATGGAGCCGTTAAGTTCTAAATACCTCCCACCCCACCCCTGGATTTCTCTTCCCCTTTTTAATGAGCTTCACCCGCCCCCCCCCATGTAATACAATTCTTTGCAGCCCAAGCATTGGGGGTTATGCCTGTAACTCCCGCAGAGAAATACAATTGGCGGAATGTTTTTTGCACCCCAAACCCAGAATATATCCGGGACTTAGCTGCGGGTCAGAGCACGATGCCTTGTTAGGTGATAATTCTGATCCCGGACAGAGCTGAGATTTCAGATTGCCCTCGTCTATCTGTCTTATTATTTTTAATCCATGGTTTCCATTCTTCAATAGATGTATTTATAAAAATGAAAAAGTAAGACAGAAGCTGCATTCTGTAAACCTGAAATAAAAGCAGAAAATGCTGGAGATATACAGCAGCTCCGTAATTAGGGGGTTGCCAACCCTCCAGGATTGCCCTGGAGTCTCCAGGAATTGAAGATCCAGGACTCTGCCACGAGCAAAACCCCGGGGAGAGAAATCACAGGGGCAATAACAATTTTAATTTCTCTGAACACTTTAGTAGTTAGAAAAATTATTGGATATAGGAGGGAAAAGGCTGTTTTTACCGGGCAGGACAGTTGGAGATGGGAGGTCATGTGATGAAACCTCCAGGAATACGTCCAAACAGAGTTGGCAACCCCTAGATCCATTACAGAACTTAAACCATTTTAGTGCTCACATTTCACAAGATAACTACCGATGAGGAAGGTCCATTTGAGTTCACCCAACCAGAACGACCCTCCAGTTTCTCCTCCTCCTTCCCCATGTTGCCCCAGGGAAGCGTCTTAACTGTTAAGTGATGATTCTAGGGTCTTCTTACCTACTTTACCCGGAGGTCCATTTGGAGAGTCCGTTCCATGTGGTGTTCACTCTTTGTATGAAGGTATAGATCCTTAATCAGAACCGGGAATGAACACACTCCGGCCGAAACTCTTTTGGACACGGACCAGGTGTGTAGTTAGCATTTCCTTGTTCTTTTACAAGAAATAATAAACCTTTGAAGATCTTGTGGGGATGGAAGTTGTGTGTTTTTAGATTGGGCACCGTTTGTGTGGAGCCCTGTACACCCCTCGAGCTGAACTCCCTCCCTCCGCACCTTCAGTCCCTCTCTTAAATACTGAGTTTGTGAATTTTACTCCCATTTCTTTCACTTTAAGATTGTGCGGAGAAGCTGTTACGTGTGAATAATTTTTATGATCTTAGATAATATTTACAAAGTACATTAACACGAATAAAAAGGCCACAGCCTGTTTCTGCCGATTGTGTCACTGTTACTGCAAAAGGGAGACAGTAATAATCAGAGCGGACTCTGGGAATTCAAAGGGGGGCGGATGGTGTGAGGTTTTCCTCAGTGGGTAAACACACTGCCTGGTGTAATATTGAGCTGTCCAGATCAGAAGGTCTAAGGTTTCATTCCCAGTCACCGCTGTAAGCTGATCTCGGTCAGGGAGCCACCATGGGTTAGGGTAGGGGAGTTGGGGGGGGGGGGGCGGAGGAGATAGTCAGCCGGGCTTCCCGCTCCTGTTCACTATCCAGTGACTCCTGCTGGAACGTGCGTATGTACTTATGCGAGGACGGGGTTGGCCTTGGCCGCGATGCTGTCAGTGGTTGATCAGCCTGTCTACGCTGGCCGCCTGGGCGCTCGCAAACTTAGGTGAGGTGGGGTAACAATTTGCATTTATATAGCGCCTTTAAGGTCGTAAAACGTCCCAAAGCGCTTCACAGGAGTGTAATCAGACAAAAATTGACATTGAGCCAAAGAAGGAGACATTAGGACTGGTCGATGAGGTAGGTTTTACATAGCGTCTTAAACGAAGAGAGAGAGAGAGGTGGAGGGGTTTAAGGAAGAAGTTAGAGCTTAGGGCCTAGACGGCTAAAAGCAAGGCCACCAATGGTGGGGCAAAGGAAATCGGGGATACACAAGAGGCCAGAGTTGGAGGAGCGCAGAGATCTCGGAGGGTTGTAGGAGGTTACAGAGACAGGGAGGGGCGAGTTCATGGAGGGGTCTGAACACAAGGATGAGAATTTTTAAATCGTGGCGTTGCCGGACCGGGAGCCAATGTTGGTCAGCGAGAACGGGACTTGGTGCGAGTTAGGATACGGGCAGCAGGGTTTAGGGTGAGCTCAAGTTTATGGAGGATGGAGAGTGGAAGATGGGAGGCCGGCCAGGGGAGCATTGGAATAGTTGCATCTAAAGGTAACAAAAGCATAAAAAGAGTGAAGAACACTGTGGCTACAAGAGCAGGTCAGAGGCTGGGTATTCTGCGGCGAGTGACTCACCTCCTGACTCCCCAAAGCCTTTCCACCATCTACAAGGCACAAGTCAGGAGTGTGATGGAATACTCTCCACTTGCCTGGATGAGTGCAGCTCCAACAACACTCAAGAAGCTTGACACCATCCAGGACAAAGCAGCCCCGCTTGATTGGCACCCCATCCACCACCCTAAACATTCACTCCCTTCACCACCGGCGCACTGTGGCTGCAGTGTGTACCATCCACAGGATGCACTGCAGCAACTCGCCAAGGCTTCTTCGACAGCACCTCCCAAACTCGCGACCTCTACCACCTGGAAGGACAAGAGCAGCAGGCACGTGGGAACAACACCACCTGCACGTTCCCCTCCAAGTCACACCATCCCGACTTGGAGATATATCGCCGTTCCTTCATCATCGCTGGGTCAAAATCCTGGAACTCCCTTCCTAACAGCACTGTGGGAGAACCTTCACCACACGGACTGCAGCGGTTCAAGAAGGCGGCTCACCACCACCTTCTCAAGGGCAATTAGGGATGGGCAATAAATGCCGGCCTCGCCAGCGACGCCCACATCCCATGAACGAATAAAAAATAAATCAAATGTAATCCTCGCGTAAATACTAATATTTGCCTGGAACATGTTCTAAAACCAAATCTGGTATTGTGTGACTTATAAAGCAGCAACGGCAGCCAGCACATCACCATTCACTGTGACATTCCCCTGGCAGGGAATGATAAACAGTGTACAATCCATCTATATTCATATATTAAAAGGCTTACACTACCCATCAACTTTCTCAATTATAGTTTCCACATTTGTAATGGAAACTGTCCATGCAAACTTGTCCTGCTGTAATTACACCCTCCTGTCTGACAGCTGACAGCTAGCTCCCTCTGTCTAGACTGCTAAATCCATCTCCCCACCCCAAACACAGGGTAGTGGAAATCTGGAACTCTCTTCTCCCAAAGTGAATGTTGGGGGTCAATTGGAATTTTTAAGACTGAGATTGATCGATTTTGTTGGGTGAGGGTATCAAGGGACATGGAGCAAAGGCGGGTAAATGTTGAGGTACAGATCAGCCGTGATCTAACTGAATGGCGGAAGAGGCGAGGGACTGAATGGTCGCCTAATGCTCCTCCTTCCACTCGATCAACAAAATAGTAAGTGAGGACCAGAAGCAAGAAAAATAAAATAAAATTCTTTAAGTGAATGTCAAATAAGAGTTTTATTCTCCATGTATCCATTCTCCGTCCCATCACTCAAGTTTTTGTGTTACCTCACCCAGGACAGGAATTACATCAGACTGTCCTTGGACAATCAGACAAATGCCAGACCCCCCCGCCCCGCCCCGCCCCACCCCCCGTTCCTTCAGTAGCTCAGGGACAGCACCGGCAAGGCAGTAGATTGTACAGTTATCTCCGACAGGCAGCGTCACAACCCTTGAAACTACACAAACTACTACCTCTGGCAGTGACTGACGGTTCGGATCCACTTCCGGGTCTTCTAGAAACGCCTGGAAAGAATTCTCGGAGGTTGATCGGTGTGGCTGTACAAAGGAAGCATCCGCCTACTCCCAGCTGCGGGAGCATCACAACAGCGGGAAAGGGCCGCAGCAGCAAGCTCCAGGTGGAAGCTTTCAAATCTTCGGAGCGTAAAGCAGAAACGTTAATAATCTAAAACGTGCAGAATTTCTAAGAACCGTTTCAAGTTTCATGGCGTCAGCCGTAGCTCAGCATTAGCACTCGCACCTCTGTAATCAGAAGAAGGAAACTTTCATATTTCACAATTATTTGTCACTCACATACGTATTGCTAACTCAAAACTAAATCCATCCAAAACCTGTACAGGTTTGATTGCTAATCTGTACTGAGCCGGCAGGTCTCGACCAGGACGCTGTGATTGGCCTCAGCGCCCTTGTGCTGGCAGAGAAAACAGGCACTGGGTGCCGACAGGATTGGGCTCAGCCATGACGCCTTCCATGGCCAAATATCCAATCACTATCTAGGTTCACACTGGAAGAATGGTCACTTGAGTAAGGTACCAGCTCCCACAGAACCGCACCCCCACTTTAAGAGGGAAAACAACCTGGTAAACGAAGAATGTTTTCTTTTTAAAAAAAAGATATTTTGAAATGCAACTTGCAAAGTTATAGTTGAGCGAATTCAGAGACCATTTTTAGTCAGAAATCTATCTCCCTGTTCTATTTTTTTAAGTAATTAAAGTACATAACTGTCATTTAAGCTGGCAGATGGGGGGACAGGCTAGCTGCTACTAATACACAATGACCTTCACAAAAGGGTATCAATGATCTGGAGCCTCATCTAACAGAGGTGAATGGGGATTTATTTACTGGTAATTTCCCTAATTCACCACTTGGTTTAATAATTCCAAGTCTACAGGAGGTTTTTTTTTTGCAGTAAACCGAACCCCTTCTCCCCAGCCGGCTCCTATCATCCACCGGCTTTCAGATCCGATAGATTCCCCCCTCCATCAAACGATGAATTAGGAGAAGCAATGACAGACATCAAATTAATTTCAGATTTCTACATCTTTGCCTGAATTTTTGTTAAACTGGATTAAAGTTATTTCCCAACCTGCACTGTCTGCACCTTCCTTTCTCGGCCCGCACTGCTATCAAAATAACAAATGAAACTATTGCAGCAAATTTTCCGCACCCAAAAAGTTTTCCTTTGTTAAGAGTGATTTGTTTTAAAAGCCTAAGTGTTTGCAGATTTTTTTTAACTTTAAGACTGAAATGCAAAATAAAGCATGCAATTTTTTAAAAAAGATAAAAAAAATTGCATTTCTAATAAGAGACGATACTAAGTTTGAATAAATTGCTAAAAACCGCACAAAGCCCCCGACCCAGGGATGCTGCAAACTCCCGCGCTCCTGACTGTGATGGACAGCCGCTTCCGCCAATCGCATGAGCAGCAGGCGCGCCTGACAGCTGTCACTCAAAGCGGAGCGCCAATGGGAGCGCGGCATGGGGAGAAGGGCGGGACCTGCTCTGCCACGCGAGCAGATCAGCCCGGCCCGGCCCGCGGGGCACCGGACACCGGGGTTCAGACCACCGGACACCGGGGCCTGGCCCGGCCCGCGGGGCACCGGACACCGGGGCTCGGCCCGGCCCGGCCCGGCCCGCGGGGCACCGGACACCGGACCTTAGACCACCGGACACCGGGGCTCAGACCACCGGACACCGGACCTCAGACCGGCCCGCGGGGCACCGAGAGCTCCGTCCCGTTTGCGGTGCATCCGCCTGCAGATTTGTCAATGGAGTTTGCAGGAACCCCGGGCCCCCTCCCTCTCCCCTTCCCTACCCCCTTCTCCCCCCCTCTCCCCTTCCCCTCCCCTCCTCTCCCCTCCTCTCCCCTTCCCCTCCTCTCCCCCCCTCTCCCCTTCCCCTCCTCTCCCCCTCTCCCCTTCCCTTCCCCCTCTCCCCTCCCCCCCCTCCTCTCCCCCCTCCTCTCCCCCTCCTCCTCACTCCCCTCACTTCCCCTTTTTCCTTCCTCACTCTGCATTTCCGAGACAGATGGAAAAAACCAACCAGGGTTAAACCCGGGAAAGAGCCACTGCTGAGTCACAGCCATTTCATTTCATCCATATTAGGTGATCTGTCACTCAGAGTAACACATTCCTACCTCCCCATCCCATGTGCTTGTAACGCAGGGGGAAACAAAAAAGTTTTCCAGACTTTATTAGTACTATTTTTAGACTGATACTAAGCTCAGCTTATGTGAGTTAAAGATTGTGGCTGAGCAGGACTGATAGATCCTGCCACATTTATAAAGTACAGCTGGAGAACTTGATTAGTTTCACTGGAACTACAGAGAAGTGTGAGATGGTTCAATTTAGTAGGAGGAATAAAGAGGCTGCTCATTCCTTGTAAGATAAGGAAAAATAAATGAGGTAAAGGAGCAAAGAGATCCAGATACACAGAATCGTGGAATGGTTACAGCACAGAAGGTGGCCATTCGGCCCATCGTGCCTGTCCAATTAGTCCCACTCCCCTGCCCTTTACAAAAATAGTCAAAAAGGCTAATAGAATGTTAGCCTTTATAACTAGAGGGCTGGAATATGAAGTGGAGGAAGTTTTGCCAAAGCTATACAAAACCCTGGTTAGACCACATCTGGAGTACTGTGTACAGTTCTGGGCACCGCACCATAGAAAGGATATATTGGCTTTGGAAGGAGTGTAGCGCAGATTCACCAGAATATTACCAGGGCTCCGAGGGTAAGATTATGAGGAGAGATTACGTAAACTGGGCTTGTGTTCCCTGCAATATAGAAGGTCAAGGGGTGATTTGATTGAGGTTTTTAGGATTTTGAAAGAAATTGATAGGGTAGATAGAAACTTTTTTCGCTGGTGGGGGAGTCTAGGACAAGGGGACATCACCTTAAAATCAGAGCCAGGCCGTTCAGGGTAGAAGTTTGGAAACATTTCTTCACACAAAGGGTGGTAGAAGTGTGGAAACTCTCTCCCACAAAAAGCAGTACATGCTAACTCTTAATAATTTTAAATCTGAGATCGAAAGATTTCTGCTAGCCGAGGGTATTAAGGGATATGGAGCCAAGGTGGGTGGAGGGAGTTAGGATACAGATCAGCCATGATCTCATTGAATGGCGGATCAAGATCAGACCTACACCTGTTCCTATGTTTACCTATAGCCCAGCAAATTTTTCCTCTTAAATCACTAAAAGTAGTAACACACGTTGATAAGGCTATAAAGAGCACAACCTACTGGGGTTAATTTTCAGAGGAATAGAATACAATGTTAAATTTATATAAACCCTGATTAGACCACACTTGCAGTACTTTGTGCAGTTCTGGTCTCCATACCAGAAAATAAAAAGGGATACAGAAGCACTGGAAAAAGTGCAGAAAAGATTCACAAGGATGTTACCAGAACAGAGAGGATGCAACAATCAGGAAAGATTGAGCAGGCTGTGGCTCTTTCCTCTGGAAAAGAGAAGACTGAGAGGAGACCTGAGAGTCTATAGATGCTCATGTGTTGAAGTAGCAAACAATATATTAAATGGTTTGTGACTAACACTGCACAACATATTTTAAAGTGTCGAAACCACCTATTCTCAGCTGTCTCCTTCCCCGAATTTGCCCTCTCACCTTCCTCGCTCTTCTTGCCTCCCCAATCCCAGTTTGTCCGTGCACTCACTATTCTTCCCTGAGCAGCGTCAGGAAGGGGTCACACCTGATCATTAACCCATGTGTCTGCCAGTTGGCATTTCAGTGGGATGGAGGTTGTCAGTGTTAACCACTCCCATCAGTTGGAAGAGAGGACTGAAAAAGGAATCTTGCGTTTATAACAACACCTTGCATTTATATAGCACCTTTAACGTAGTAAAACATCCCAAGGCATTTTTCATGACCTCAGGACGTCGCAAAGCGCTTTACAGTCAATGAAGTGTACTCACTGTTGTAATGTAGGAAACATGGCAGCCAATTTGCGCACAGCAAGGTCCCACAAACAGCAATGTGATGATGGTCAGATAATCTGTTTTAGTGACTTTGGTTGAGGGATAAATATTGACCAGGACACTGGGGAGAACTCCCCTGCTGTTCCTCAAAATAGTACCATGGGATTTCTGCATCCAGCTGAGAGAGCAGACGGGGCCTCGGTTTAATGTCTCACCTGAAAGGCAGCACCTCCGACAGTGCAGCACTCCCTCAGTACTGCATTGGAGTGTGAGCCTAGATTATGTGCCCACCTTCTCGAGGGCAATTAGGGATGGGCAATAAATGCCGGCCTTGCCAGCGACGCCCACATCCCGTGAACGAATAAAAAAAATGTCTCTGGAGTGGGGCTTGACCCCCACAACCTTCTAAATCAGAGGCAAGAGTGCTACCCACTGAACCTCGGCTGACACCTGAAGGCTTTCAGAAACAATCAGACTAGTCAGAGGGTGGAATTGGAGCCTGTCAAAACCACTCAACCAGAAGATACTTTCTCTTACTGTTGATTGCCCATAAATTTGAGGCAGAAAAGTTTTAAGATGAGCTGATGGTTTCTGAGAGTTTTAGTTGCAGGTGTGTTTACTTTGTAGGGGTAACTTTACAATCCTGCACTCTCAGCAGATCTCTGCGCTCCTCCAATTCTTGCTGCTTGCACATCCCCGATTTTCATCGCACGACCACTGGCGGCCCCAAGCTCTGGAATTCCCTCCCTAAACTTCTCCGTCTCTCCACCTCTCCTCCTTTAAGGTGCGCCATAAAACCTACCTCTTTGACCAATCTTTTGGTCACCTGTCCTAACATCTCCTTACGTGACTCGGTGTCAAACATTGTCTGAAATTGCTCCTGTGAAGCGCCTTGGGACGTTTTACTACGTTTAAGTTGCTATATAAATGCAAGATGTTGTTGTTTTAGACTCGCGTCTTTTAAGGGTATAAAAACAGAAATTGTTTGAAATGCTCAGAGGGTTGATCAGTATCTGAAAGAGGAAGAGACGAGGTTAATGTTGTGACCTTATGTCGAAACCCAGATGCAGGGTTTTGTTTCGATGGCACTGACTCACACTTGTCCATCCTGAGGCTACAATTAAACAGCCTGTCGACACTCGCTGTTCAGGCTCCACATGAAGATTGGCCACTTGGGTGGGGTATCAGAGGGCGTCCGATTAACGTGGAACTCAGACTTCTGCAAGATTTGGGGCCTGCAGGAAAGGAAGGGAGGAGACTGAGTAAAAAAATAAGGAACAAGTAAAGCCTCTGAGCTTCCGGCCGGTAATGGCCTTTCAGTTTTATACATAGAGCCTCCCAGACACACATTCCCACTTTCAGTATGACGCACTTACTTCTTGTTCTGTCCACTCTCAACACTGTCAGCAAACTAGAATCAAACACACAGCAAACCCGCTGCTCCCCCCTGCCCCCCGCCCCCTCAGCGTGCAGTCATATTAGGTGTTGTCTTCATCAATGGAACACAACACTCCCCGGGGGGGAGGGAGCCAACTTGAACAACAACTTGCACCAACAACTTATATAGCACCTTTAACATAGCAAAGCGCCTCGCAGGAGCGTGATCAAACAAAAATTTGGCACCGTACGACACGTGGCAGTGGGGGAGGTGTAGCACAGAACCTGATGCTCCACACGTAAGCTTCCAGTGAGTGATTTTGGATGATGTCAAATTTCAGGGTTTTCAACTATTTGGCCTGTAAGAGATCTTTGGTTTAAGCTATAATATTGTTTAGATATGAAGACGGGGTCAGGATTCTGAGGTCTGAGGAAGTCAGTAAGGAACATAGGAACAGGAGTAGGCCATTCAGACCTTCAAGCCTGTGCAATTAGATCAATGTAAACAATCTTACAACACCAGGTTATAGTCCAACAAAAATAAAACTGTTGGGCTATAACCTGGTGTTGTAAGATTGCTTACATTTGTCCACCCCAGTCCATCACCGGCATCTCCACATCACAATTAGATCATGGTTAATCTGCACCACAACTCCATTTACCTGCCTTTGTTCCATGCCCCTTCATACCCTCGCCTAACAAAAATCTGCCCAAATCAGTCTTGAAAGCTCTAATTGACTCGAGAAACTTAACTGGACCAGCCACATAAATACTGTGGCTACAAGAGCAGGTCAGAGGCTGGGTATTCTGCGGCGAGTGACTCACCTCCTGACTCCCCAAAGCCTTTCCACCATCTACAAGGCGCAAGTCAGGAGTGTGATGGAATACTCTCCACTTGCTTGGATGAGTGCAGATCCAACAACACTCAAGAAGCTCAACACCATCCAGGACAAAGCAACCCGCTTGATTGGCACCCCATCCACCACCTTAAACATTCACTCCCTCCACCACCAGCGCACCGTGGCTGCAGTGTGTACCATCCACAGGATGCACAGCAGTAACTCGCCAAAGCTTCTTTGACAGCACCTCCCAAATCCGCGACCTCTACCACCTAGAAGGACAAGGGCAGTAGGTGAATGGGAACAACACCACCTGCACGTTCCCCTCCAAGTCACACACCATCCAGACTTGGAAATATAACGCCGTTCCTTCATCGTCGCTGGGTCAAAATCCTAGAACTCCCTCCCTAACAGCACTGTGGGAGAACCTTCACCACATGGGCTGCAGCGGTTCAAGAAGGCGGCTCACCACCACCTTCTCAAGGGCAATTAGGGATGGGCAATAAATGCCGGCCTCGCCAGCGACGCCCACATCCCATGAACGAATAAAAAAAAAGCATCCACAGCCTTTTGGGGGAGAGAGTTGCAGATTCCCACTACCCTATGTGTGAAAAAGTACTTCCTGATTTCGCTCCCGAATGGCCTAGCTCTAATTTTAAGATTATGGTTAGACAACAATTCCATTATCATTGTATCATGTGATTACCAGGATGGTAGGAGGCGAACTGGATGGACCTTGGCCTTTTCTCATCTAGCAATTCCCACGTTCCTAATTATAGATATGCTTCCCTAAAACCTCCTCGTTTAGGGAGAAGCATATGGGTTGCAGAAGGGCAAAGAAAGCAACAACAGTTTGTATTTACATAGCTCCTTTAAAGTAGTGAAACGTCCCAAAGCACTTCCACAGGAATGTAATCAGACAAAAAATTGACATCAAACCCAAAGAAGGAGACATTAGCACAGGTGACCAAATATTTGGTCAAAGAGGTAGGTTCTGAGCAGCATCTCAAATGAGGAGAGAGAGGTGAAGAGGCAGAGAGGTTTAGGGTGAGAATTCCGGAGCTTAGGGCCTAGATGGCCAAAGGCATGGCCGCCAATAGTGGGGCGAAGGAAATGGCGGATTCGCAAGAGGCCAGAGTTGGAGGAGCGCAGAGATCTCGGAGGGTTTTAGGGCTAGAGGAGGTTACAGAGATAGGGAGGGGTGAGGCCATGGAGGGATTTGAACATTAAAAAATCAGTAAATCACTAGGGGATCGCAGATAGCAGCTAGAATACAGCAGAACTGTCAGGGAATGGTGGAACTGTAACCCAGCAGTAGCCAATGTCTGCAGGAGAGGCAAATAGACTCAAAGTGGTGTCAGATGTGGCTCAGTGGGTAGCACCCTTACCTCTGACTCAGACGGTTGTAAGTTCAAGTCCCACTCCAGGGAGTTGAGCACAAAATCTAAGCTGACACTTCCAGTGCAGTACTGAGGGAGTGCTGCATTGTTGGAGGTGTTGTCTTTTGGATGAGGCATTAAACCGTGCCCCTGACTGCCTTCTCAGTTGGACGTAAAAGATCCCATGGCACCATTTTGAAGAAGGGCAGGGGAGTTCCCCAAGGTGTCCTGGCCAATATTTATCCCTCAATCAACAGATTACCTGGTCACTATCTCATTCCTGTTTGTGGAATCTTACTTTTCCCTATGTTACAACAGTGACGACACTTCAAAAAAGAAATGCATTTGGCTGTTAACTTTGGGACATCCTGAGGTTGTGAAAGGCACTATACAAATGCAAGTCTTCGACCTACAGGTCCAGGTTGGACGCAGCCCGTTGGGGTGGTCACTCCGACTGTTTGTCTCCCTTCCGCGGTCTTGCCCGCGCCCGGGTGGCCCTGGAGAGGGAGCGCACGGTCTCCGCCGGCACGCTTAAGGCCCTCCGCAACTGGTGGGCACCGCAGGGACTGGAGTGCATGGTGGATAATAGTAATAACATTATTATTTAAGTTTTATAAGTTTCATAGAGTTATACAGCACGGATAGAGGCCCTTCGGCCCATCGGCCCTTTGATTCTGTTGTTAAGTTTTTTATTAGTTGTGCCTCTCTTTAAAAGGGAGGCACTTTTGTTTGGTTTTCGGCTGGTGACACTGAGGCAAACCAGTGTGTCCTTACGGGTTATTTTAGAAAAGAGTGAAATGCTGGTCAGACCCCATCTGGAGATACTGTGTTCAGTTCTGGGCACCGCACCTCAGGAAGGATATATTGGCCTTGGAGGGGGTGCAGTGCAGATTCACCAGAATGATACCGGGGCTAAAAGGGTTAAATTACGAGGCCAAGTTGCATAGACTAGGCTTGTATTCCCTTAACTATAGAAGATTAAGGGGTGATCTAATTGAGGTGTTTAAGATGATTAAAGCATTTGATAGGGTAGATAGAGAGAAACTATTTCCTCTGGTTGGAGACTCTAGAACAAGGGGGCGTAACCTTAAAATTAGAGCTAGGCTGTTCAGGGGTGATGTCAGGAAGCACTTCTTCACACAAAGGGGAGTGGGAATCTGGAAATCAATTGAAAATTTGAAAACTTAGATTGATAGATTTTTGTTAGGCAATGGTATTAAGGGTTATGGAACCAAGGCGGGTAGATGGAGTTGAGGTACAAATCAGCCATGATCTAATTGAATGGCAGGTCAGGCTCAAGGGGCTGAATGGCCTTCTCCTGTTCCTATGTTCCTAACGTGTGGCTACACTTCAAAAAAGGTAATGCATTTGGCTGTTAAAGTGCGTTGGGACGTCCTGAGGTTGTGAAAGGCACTATATATATAAGAACATAAGAAATAGGAGCATGAGTAGGCCATACGGCCCCTTGAGCCTGCTCCACCATTCAATAAGATCATAGCTGATCTTCACCCTCAACTCCACTTTCCGGCCCAACTCCCATATCCCTTGATTCCCTTGGAGTCCAAAAACCTATCGATATCAGTCTTGAATATGTTCAACAACTGAGCATCCACAGCCCTTTGGGGTAGAGAATTCCAAAGATTCACCATCCTCTGAGTGAAGAAATTCCTCCTCATCTCAGTGCTAACTCGCCCAACCCTTATCCTGAGACTATGCCCCCTAGTTCTAGACTCTCCAGCCAAGGGAAACAGCCTCTCAGCATCTACCCTGTCAAGCTCCCTCAGAATCTTATATGTTTCAATGAGATCGCCTCTCATTCTCCTAAACTCTAGAGAGTATAGGCCCATTCTACTCAATCTCTCATCAAAGGACAACCCTCTAATCCCAGCAATCAATCTAGTGAACCTTCGTTACACCGCCTCCAAGGCAAGTATATATATATATATATATATATATGATCTGGAATGCACTGCCTGAAAGGGCGGTAGAAGCAGATTCAATCGTGGCTTTCGAAAAAGAATTGGATAGATACTTGAAGGGAAAAAAATTTTGCAGGACTACGGGGAGGGGGCGGGGGGAAAGTGGGGGAATGGGACTAACTGGATTGCTCTTACAAAGAGCCAGAAGGGGCTCCCTGGGCCGAAAGGCCTCCTTCCGTGCCGTAACGATTCAACATTAGTGCAAGTCCTTTTTTTTTTATTCGTTCATGGGATGTGGGCGTCGCTGGCGAGGCCGGCATTTATTGCCCATCCCTAATTGCCCCTCGAGAAGGTGGCGGTGAGCCGCCTTCTTGAACCGCTGCAGTCCGTGTGGTGAAGGTTCTCCCACAGAGCTGGTAGGGAGGGAGTTCCAGGATCTTGACCCAGCGACGATGAAGGAACGGGCGATATATTTCCAAGTCGGGATGGTGTGTGACTGGGAGGGGAACGTGCAGGCGGTGTTGTTCCCCCATGTGCCCTGTTGCCCTTGTCCTTCGAGGTGGTGGAGGTCGCGGGTTTGGTTCTGGAATGTTGTCGGGACTGTCCCTTTAAGAAGCAAGGCGGGAGATTCCCGATTCGGATGGATTGTCCCGTGATGCCTGGCGGGGCGGGTGGTCACGTGGTGGGGGAGGGGTGTGGGTAATTGCTCATTGACCACCCCCCCCCCCCCCCCTCTCTCTCCCAGGCGCCGATCCGATCCGATCCGAGGCGGCGGCTGCGAGTGCACGGTGTCTGGGCCCGAGTTGAGAGCGAAGTAGCAGGTGAGGCCCGAGGGATGAGGGGAGGCCGGGGGCGATCGCCAGAGGCCGGAGGGCCCGCGGCCACGGTGGCGCTTTATATTCCCGCCGGCCGCCGCCGCCGCCGTTCGGAGCTCCGCCGGCTACCGCCACGCCCAGAGCTGGGCCTCGGCCAGGCCGCTGGGCCTGCTGCCCGCTACAGGGCAGCTCGTACCGGGTAAAGCCGAGAGAGGGAGCGCCGGGCGAGTGGGAGCCGCAGCTGAATAGAAGCGCTCCCCAGGGTAGGAGTACGGTCGGGTCGGACCGGACCCGGGGGGGGGAGGGATAGAGTGGGTCGGGGGGGGGGGGAAGAGAGGGGATAGAGTGGGTCCGGGGGGTGTGTGGGTCGGGGGGGGGGGAGAGAGGATAGAGTGGGTCCGGGGGGTGTGTGGGTCCGGGGGGTGTGTGGGTCCGGGGGGGGCGAAGAGAGGATAGAGTGGGTCCGGGGGGGGGGCGGGTGTGAGTGTGGAGGGGGGGGGGTTAGAGAGAATAGAGTGGGTCGGGGGGTGGGCGTGTGTGGTGGGGGGGGGGGGGAAGAGAGGATAGAGTGGGTCGGGGGGTGGGCGTGTGTGGTGGGGGGGGGGGGAAGAGAGGATAGAGTGGGTCGGGGGGTGGGCGTGTGTGGTGGGGGGGGGGGGGGAAGAGAGGATAGAGTGGGTCGGGGGGTGGGCGTGTGTGGTGGGGGGGGGGGGGAAGAGAGGATAGAGTGGGTCGGGGGGTGGGCGTGTGTGGTGGGGGGGGGGGGGGAAGAGAGGATAGAGTGGGTCGGGGGGTGGGCGTGTGTGGTGGGGGGGGGGGGAAGAGAGGATAGAGTGGGTCGGGGGTGGGGGGGCCAGTGTGGAGGGGGGGGGGGGAGAGAGAGAATAGAGTGGGTCGGGGTGTTTGTGTGTGTGTTGGGGGGGGGAGAATAGTGGGCCCGGGGGGTGTGTGTGGGGGGAGAGAGGGGATAGAGTGGGTCTGGTGGGGGGAGGATAGAGTGGGTCGGGGTGTTTGTGTGTGTTGGGCGGGGGGGGGTGGGGAAATAGTGGGTCAGGGGGGGGGGGGATCGTGTGTGTGTATGTATGGCCTGCCTTGGTTCTTAAAGGCACAGTCCTACCAATATTCTAGCAAGAAAAGAAAGACTTGCATTTATATAGTGCCTTTTCACAAGCTTGGGATGTTGCCACCTTCCTCTCCCTGAAGACCCTCCCTTAAAACCCACCTTTGCCCAAGCTTTTGGTCACTCCTAATATCTTATGGCTTGGGGTGTCCTTTTTTTTGGGAACAGCCTCTGTGTGAAGCACTTTGTGATAAAGCCCTGTATAAATGCAAGCTGTTTATTATGTTGAGTCCCAGTGATGCTGACCTGTTTTTTTTTCTTACTGACCTGTGTGCTTGCAGTGCAGTCATCTTTAGTTACCTTTAAGCTGTGCAGTACTAAAATTTCCCATTGTTGTGTGCTCTCAGGCTTTGAATGTATAAATCTCCCGGACAATTCACTTTCCAGGTCTGAAATAATTTTGCAGACCAGGACGGTGTTGAGTTCATTCCTGGGTCTTTGCTAAATCGTCTTGTCAGCCAGGGTGTGTCTGAGGCCTTTGTTAGAAGAGCTGCTGGAAATGCTCACTGAGGGGGGGGATTGGACTCTACCTTGATAATCTCCATGCTTGAATAACCCATAGAGACTTGGTCTGAGCTTGTTCACAGCGGCTGATCATTTGGATAAGGGCACTGGTGTGTTGCTGCCAACCGAAGTTGGATTAGGGAGAAAAGTAGACTAGCATTCAGGGCTAGAAATTCCTGACCTCTGACGTCTAGTTGTCATTATCTGGGCAGGCAGGGGAGGAATTCGAGGCAGGGACTAGGTTCTGCTGGCTTTCTGCTCTTTGCTGTCTGCGGAATTCTGGCGGAGAGGGGACTGTTTGTTTCTTCTCCCTTCCTCCCGTACCTGTGTTCACATCAAACAATGTCAGCTACTGCCCATGTATGCACAAGTGGCAGAGGTGACCGGGGAGCGATCCCAGTTTTTACTTGGGATCTTCCTGTGCGACTCCACTGAGCAATTGGAAGTCTGGAGTAATTGAGGCATTTTAACTTCAAATGTTGGGCACAATTTGCAAAATGTACAGAATTTTTACAGTTTGAAATTGTGCTGTCATTTGTTGAATTTTCCTTTGTCTACTGATGCTAAATTTGCATTTCATTTTTTATTTGCATTCTCTTTTGCATTGCAGGTGGTGCATTTATCCTTGTGTGCCAAATATGACGACAGTTGGGGGAATGTTGTACGTAATCTGGCTAGTTTTACCAATCAGACCCCATGTGACTAATGTCTCCCATCTGTAAGCAATGTTAATGTGTTAAAAAAAAATGTAATGTTCTAATTCTGTGTAGACCAGTAACTGGCTGTCAGTTGCAAGTGCATTTAATGCTTGACTTCTGCAAACTTGCATTTGAGATCTCAAAATGGAGGTCATTAGTATAACAGACTTGCTGCAATAAAGCAGCAAACTATAACAGTCACCAATTTAACACATTTAACTGCTCATAGTTAACTAGAAAGCTCTAAAGCCTATTTCTTAAAGGATTCACATTCCATTTCCTGACAACTTTAGTCTTCTGACAATGTCACATAATTGGGAAATTTTAGTAAAAAATGTTTTGAGATTCTTTTAAGTAGGGTAACTGTTAGTAGCAGATCCTTGACGTATAGCTGAATTTCAAACTGTACCCCCATGCATTACCAAGTCTGCTTGTCTCAACCTCCCAAACGTTGCCTGTCATTTCCCTCTACTGATGAAACTCATGTATGCTTTTGTTGCCTCTCATCTTCACTTCTTTACTGTGCTGCTTTCTGGCCTCATCTGCTCCCTCTTTTTCCCCCCCCCCCCTCTCCATACTGCCCATCGCTCCTGTACCTCAGTGCACTAAATTTGAACTTCTTGTTTTCAAATCCCTGCAGGGCCTTAACCCAATTTATCTCTGCAACCTCCTCCAACCTTCAATCCCTGTCCGCACCCTTTGATCCTCTGATTCTGGCCTCTTGTGCCTCCCCCGCAATTGGTGGGAGAACTGCCTTGGCCCCAATTGTTTTCCTTTTGGGGTATGCGTGATACCAGGTGGTGCTTATTGCACATCCCATTTCTAGGTACCCTGAGGGCACTGAGTCAGCCATGTCATGTGGAAATGGAGTCATGTAGGTCAGCAGGTTCATTCTCAGAAGGATCCTAGGGTTTTTAAACAAAACAGCAGTTTTCGTGTTTATTTTCTGGTGCTAGCCTACAAATGAACAGATTCTTTTTTGAATTAAATGTCAAACTTGAGATTTAAATTCAGCCTGTGGGTTGCTAGTCCAGTGTCATAACCACTAGGCCACCATACCTGGTACTCTGTAATTCCCTCCCTGAACCCCTCTTCATCTCTTTCCTTTCACCACCTTTTTACAAACCTACCGTTTTGACCAAACTTTCGGTGCTCCTCTTAATCTCCCTCCATTACTTGCTATCCATTCCTCTTAATCTCCCTCCATTACTTGCTATCCATTTCTCTGTTTTTTTTCCCTGTTTGTTTTTTTGTTGAATGTGTATTCGGGGGTTCTGCAGATGACACCTCTCTGTCTGAACACGGTGATTGCCTTGGCAACGGGCAGTTGCAGGGGCAGTCTGTAAACACCATGTATTATTCAATATGTATAAATGCGTAGGCTTCAAGGAGATCTTGAAACATTTACCTGAGGAAGGAGAAAATCTCCGAAAGCTTGTGAATTTAAAATAAAATTGCTGGACTATAACTTGGTGTTGTAAAATTGTTTACAATTATCTATCTGTCCTGTACATTGTCTTGGTTTTTGACAGACTAGTCCTCAAATCTTGTAGCTGGTATACTCCTTGTAGGCCTGAGTTTGCTTTGTGGAATAAAAATGGCAGGAGTCCAGGAACTGAATCAGTGATTGCAGTTACAAATATAGCTGGGTGGGGTTAGTGTGCTGTTGCTGTGGAATTCCCCAGCTTTGTTAGAGGAAATAGGCTGTCTGACTGTTTCTTTAAAGCTTTCACCACCCTGGAAAGTTACTATGATTTATTGTTTAGGATTTCTAGTTTTTTGACTTGCTTTAGTGGCCTCAGTTTCGGATCAAACCAATGATACAATTCAGATGGAAAAATTTTCTTAGTAAAACTTAATTTATCCTGATTTTTTTTATATATAAAAAAAACCCAGAAGGCCTCTGGTCTCCGTTCCTGATCGTAGCTGATCTCAGCCACAGTGATTGTAGGGTACATGATAGTTCTCTGTGCCCCTAGCTGACAAGGGAGGACATTGGCCTGGGTTTGTGCTCCCGATTTTTGGGTGGGGAGGGGGGGGGGAAAAGAGGGTGGTGGTGTTTGCTGACACTGCTTCTATTCACGTGTGCATAACGGTGGGTCGTGTGTATTGGAGGGCTGTCAGTGCTTAAGGAACCAGACCCCACATGATTTCATTGTCTTACGAACAATTGGAGAGGGCCATGAAATTGAGCATCTATTTCTAGACACCTAAAGCAAACCATAAATACATTTTAAATTATCCAGTATGAGAGCTTTTAAAATTTATTTGACAAATGTTGCAGAAAATCAAATAGATGTTTGTGGCGGCAATACAGTAGTGTATTGCTCATGGTACTGCACTAGCAACCTCAGAAATTGTGCGTTCAAAGCCCACCAAGGCACAGTTGTGAAATTTAGCACGTCTCAAGCCTGATTAGCTAGTTGCTGGTGTGAAATTGCAAAACAGTTCTCTAAAAAGGCTTCACTGTAGAGTAAAGCAGTTTATTTGAAATTGTAATCAATTACCATTGACTAGAATTTACTCTAGTTTTTGGAATGTTAGTTTTGACCATATTTTAAGTAGTATACACGTTTATTACCATGCCCTGTGTATAGCAATAGCTGTCTTAATACAAAATGTAGGAAAATTGAAGTGGTCTGAAAATTAGGTAACTGGGAATGGAAGCTCACTTGCTAGAAATGACTTGCATAATCATAGGTTACAGCACGGAAGGAGGCCGTTTGGCCCATCGAGTTTGTGCTGGCTCGATGCAAGAGCATTCCATCTAGTCCAACTCCCCCACCCTTGCCCCATAGCCCTGCACATTTTTCCTTTCAAGTACTTATCTAGTTCCTTTTGAAGGCCATGATTGAATCTGCCTCCGCCACCCCCTCGGGCAGTACATTCCAGATCCTAACCACTCGCTGTTTTTTTAAAAAAAGCTTTTCCTCATGTCACCTTTGGTTCTTTTGCCAATCACCTTAAATCTATGTCCTCTGGTCCTTGCCCTTTCTGCCAATGGGAACTTTTTCTCTAACTACTCTGTCTAGACCCTTCATGATTTTGAACACCTCTAGCAAATCTCGCAACAGTCTCTGTTCCAAGGAGAACAACCCCAGCTTCTCCAGTCTATCCATGAAACTGAAGTCCCTCATCCCTGGAATCATTCTAGTAAATCTCTTCTGCACCCTCTCTAAGGCCTTCACATCTTTCCTGAAGTGTGGTGCTCAGATCTGGACACAATACTCCAGTTATGGCTGAACCAGTGTTTTTTATAAAGGTTCATCATGACTTCCATACTTTTGTATACTCTGCCTCTATTTATAAAGCCCAGGTTCCTGTATGCTTTTTTAACTTTCTCAACCTACCTTGCCACCTTCAATGATTTGTGCACATATACCCCCAGATCTCTGTTCCTGTACTCCTTTGAGTATTGCCCCTCCTCATTCTTCCTACCAAAATGATCACTTCGCATTTTTCTGCTTTAAATTTCATCTGCCACGTGTCTGACCATGCCACCAGCCTGTCTATATCCTCTTGAAGTCTATCACTATCCTCCTCGCTGTTCACTACCCTTCCAAGTTTTGTCATCTTCAAATTTTGAAATTGTACCCTGTACACCCAAGTCATTAATATATATCATGAAAAGCAGTGATCCCAGCACTGACCCCCTGGGGAACACCACTGTACATCTCCCTCCAGTCCGAAAAACAACTGTTCATCACTACTGTTTCCTGTCCCGTAGCCAATTCTGTATCCATGTTGCTACTGCCCTCTTTATTCCATGGGCCCCAATCTTGATGAGTCTACCATGCGGCACTTTATCAAACACCTTTTGAAAGTCCATATGCACCACATCAACTGAATTGCCCTCATCTACTGTTACCTCATCAAAAAACTGTTGTCAAGTTAAACATGATTTGCCTTTAACATATGTGCTGGCTTTCCCTAATCAATCTACCCTCATCCAAGTGACTGTTAATTCTGTCCTGGATTATAGTTTCTAAAAGTTTCCCCACCACTCATAATCTGGCCTATAGTTGCTGGGTTTTTTGAACAAGGGTGTAACATTTGCAATTTTCCAGTCCTCTGGCATCTACAGATGTTTGGAAGATTATGGCCAGTACCTCTGCAATTTCCACCCTTCCCTCAGCATCTCATCCAGACCGGGTGACTTATTTACTTCAAGTACAGCTAGCCTTTCAAGTACCTCTATCAATTTTTAGCCTATCCAGTATCTCAACTATATCTTCCTGAGAAGTCCTTGAGACTTTTCTGGATTGGTTTTGGCTGTCTGCAATGGGTGCTGGTTGCAGACAATCAGTGCCAGTAACGGGTGACTAGCTTTATAGTTGAATCAATAATCCATGTTTCGAATGTGGTAGTGAACTACTGAAAATAAATGCTTATTCAACAGCTATAAATTTTCTAGATGGCAGTACTCTGATGGATTAATAGGTAGAAGCATCACATGATCTCGCATAAAGCTGTACAGATAAAGAGGTCCCAGATTTAATCGCCAAATGGTGCTGAGTTCACTCATCTTGACTGGGAGGGCTGCTATAATTGGTCTGGAGAGAGAGCGCGAGCACAAAGGGTCCCGATTGCTATCCCAGGACCCTGCACTTTGGTATAGATCTGAGGATAGGATTGGGTTTCCTGATTCCCTCTGGTTGAATTGCTTAATTCTTGCTGTCTAGCCTCGCACTTGGGTGTGTTAATTGGGTGCCGCTGGCACTGTAATTGTACCTCAGCAAAGGTTGGTGTCGGGATGGGGGAAGGAGAGGAGGAATAACTTCAGGAATATACTTGCTCCCGCTTCAATAGCCTTGTCCACTCCCCATTTTCTTTCTGAAATGCTGAGTAGTTATCTGCTGTTAGTTTTCTGGTAGCATCTTCCAAAGATGGTGGTTCATGGATGTGTACCATACTTTGGATTACAGTAGCATATGGTGCTGTTGCACTCTATGTTTCAGTCTGTCTAGAGTTATTTTCACAGTGGCTTTAGCACTAAGGGGTGATGTGTGTATTTGCACTATGGTGGGACTCAATATGGCAGATGCAACAAACTGTTGTACAACACCTCCCAAATTTGGACCAATCAATGAGAAATTGATTTGATTCTCTGCAGTAATTGCACTCTTGATATTTTCACTGATAAATGGGGCTTCTGATAGACAGGAGATGGCCCACCTATCCATTTAATGTCATTGAAATCAGTAGGACTATGTGTGTACAACTTGTTCTCAAGGCTGCATTTTTAAAAAAAAATCCTGCTTCCAGTTCTCGTTAAGGGTAGTGCATGTAGGATGTTATAACATTGTTCCTAGCAATTTGACTATTGCATATTTGATTTTAGAATCTTGTGCTGAATGGTTAACTCTTGTTCAATAAACTATTGACCTTGTGCAGGAGTTGAGCTGAAAATTAATTTTTACTGTGTCCTAGTGGTTCATCGGTGTTTAGTCTTGTCCATCTTGTTCTATTAAATGACACTGCAATCTAACATTGTGCACCTCCTGGCAAACTTGCTATAATTTTAGTCTCAAAGACAACCTATTTGTTTGTATAGAAAGGAGCAAGAGTGACAATTCAAAACAAGAGCTGCAAGAAATAGTCTTGGTGTTTAAATATACTTTTCCACAGTGACTGCTATGCCTACTTTTACTGCTTTTGTGTGGTGCCTTTTTAATAGGGGGAGTTTCACATGTTAAAACACCTGCATATCCATCAATGTGAAACTATCCTCCACTCCAGTAAATGTGGTCACTCTTATTCAGTGAACTGGGATAAAAATAAACAGGGACCAGTAACTGGTCCACAAAGGACTTGAAACTGACTATCAATACATGGCACTAGTGTGCTTTATTTTTTCTGGGATGAAAGACCGAGATTCTGTGCTGGACTTGTGGGTTCTTTGCATCTACTTCACATCTCAAAGTTTAAGATGAATGCTGTTGACAAATGCAGCTTTGTCACACTTTTAAAAGGAAAGTTGATCATTTCCTGCTGTCTCCTTATGATCCTTATTGACTTCAGGATCTGTCCAAGAGCAATTAACCTTTTTAATTGATCCCAGGGTGGTATACAGATTGGATCCTGGGTTCATACATGGACCCACCAAGTTCCTTACAGCTGCACTGTAAAAATAATACATTGTTGTATGCTGTATTCCTTAAATGATGTGCCCTTCAACTTGCTGAGACCAGTGTTAAGAGATTGCTAGTTTGTGGGAGGATGCGACTGAAGTCTGTGAATTGTTACAAGCTATATTTTTATTCCTGGGCTGTGACCAACTTCAGCCCCTGAAATTAGGGATGGTGGGGGGTGGTGGTGTGAGAACATAACACTGTCGCGCTCTTGCCTCTGGGTCAAAATTGGGTTCAAGTGCTTCTTTCCAGGACTTAGCACATCATGCAGAACTAAGGGAATGAATGCATTGTCAGATATCTTTTGAACGAGACATTAAACCAATGCCCTACTCTGCCTATTCAGATGGATGTTAAAGATACCATGGCATTATTCAAGAGCAGTTCTGGTGTCCAGGCCAACATTCTTCCTTCAACCGATACTACTTAAAAAAAAAAAAGTTCTTTTTGCTTGTGGATTCTTGTACTTAAATTGGCTGCTGTTTGCCCACATATGTGACTCTGCAAGTGTTCATTGTATATGAAGTGCTTTGGGACATGCCAATGTTGTGATTAAAGGCGTTATATAAATGGAGTTTTGTTCTTTCTATCTTACCTATGATGATTGTAAACAATTTTACAACACCAAGTTATAGTCCAGCAATTTTATTTTAAATTCACAAGCTTTCGGAGGCTTCCTCCTTCGTCAGGTGAACGATTTCACATTGTTCACCTGACGAAGGAGGAAGCCTCCGAAAGCTTGTGAATTTAAAATAAAATTGCTGGACTATAACTTGGTGTTGTAAAATTGTTTACAATTGTCAACCCCAGTCCATCACCGGCATCTCCACATCATGATTACCTATGATGCTGTTCTTTCACCATGCCTTTGTCGTTGTTAAAGTCAGCTGTAATAGCCCAGGATTTACCACTTAGCTTGGAAGCCAGATCCTCGTTACCCAGTCAACAGTTTGCAGACCAATTGGAAATCATCCACTGGCCAGCTTTAAAGTGTTTAGTTTCAAGCCAGTAGACCAATAGTGAAAGGATTAGATATCCATGGTGACCATGGTTTAATGGTGAGGTCAGTTGAAGTTGCTATACTTGTGACTGCTCTCTGATCTTGCCAACTTTTTTTAAAAAGAGCTTATTCTCAGTATGAGTTCATTGTAGTTGTCGGCCAGTGAAACTTTTGGTTAGGTGGCATCTTGAATAAGGAGCCGATTAAGTATTACAGGAACAATTCAGAATGTAATTCCAATGGGGATTGGAATCAAAAGATTATCTATCTTGCCAACTTTCTCCTCCCAAAATTAACTCATTGCTGGGCTGCGGTGCAGTTCTGCAGATGCTAGTAACGTGCTGGTACACACTTAAGGGGTCTCCTTGTGAGCTGTGACTCAGTGGTACCATTCTCCTCTAAGTCAGGTGGTTGTGGGTTCAAGTCCCCCTCCGGAGGCTGAGGCTCCAGTGCAGTACTGAGGGAGTGCTGCACTGCTGGAGGTGCCGTCCTTCGGATGAGACATTAAACTGAGGCCCTGCCTGCGTGCTCAGATCCTGCGGCACTATTTTGAAGAGGAGTAGCGGAGTTCTCCCCAGTGTCCTGGACCAATATTTATCCCTCAACTAACATCACTTAAACAGATTATCCGGTCATTTATCTCATTGTTGTTTGTGGGATCTTGCTGTGTGCAAATTGGCTGCTACGTTATAACAGTGACTAACACATCAAAAGTACTTCACTGACTGACTGTAAAGTGCTTTAGGGTGTCCTGAGGTTGTGAAAGGCACTATATAAGTGGAAGTTTGTTTCTTGTGAGCCTTCATAGTTAGTGCCGGCAGGTTATTTGTAGAGTTTGTCACAGCTTCCCCACCCAACATGCGCACTTACATCAGGAGCGCTTCTACAGCGATGAGTGGGAATCCTTTTCCACATCACCTCTGCCCCTCTTGCGCACAAGGGCACTGAGACCATTTATAGCAACTGTGTCCTGGCTGAGTTGGTTTTGGCACAGACTGCGGAACAATTCTGAAGCCTTCCTTTCTGGCTTAGCTACTTATTGGATGGACTCGGCCAGGTTTTGCTGTAGCTAAACTTAAATAGGTCCTTCCTTTTCACTGGTAATTTTATACTTTGGAAAAGCAGTGAATAGTACTGTAGAGCTTAAGATGCTGTTAGTTGCTGTATGGTTTGATGGTGTGTTTGAGTAAAGTGTGCCAGACTATAGTGGTCATGGTAGAATTAGTGACTAACGTGCTTAATGTATGATTTGCCCACAATGCCTGGGGCCAAGGGGAAGAATGAGCAACCCACACACTGCATGTTATGGGTGGGTGTTTTCCTGCCAAGGGACCAGATGCTGAGCCTTCAGATTAGGCACTAGGGTAATCCTTTTGGACTATGCCCATCTGTCACAATAATGCTGGAGGCTTTCCCTTGCCAGTTTTTCCTCCCTCAAAAGTTATTGATTCCTTGTTTTACGGGTGCCTGAAACCCTTCGGTTCTTTGCCCAAGTGACCACTCTGTCATGAGCCTCGATGGTGAGTTTCAGTAGGCTGCTTGACTGTGGGGAACATCACAGGTGTTCACAAAATATCATCCTTTCCCAAATATTCAAAGGTGCCCTTTTCAGCTGGGGTCACTGGACAGTGATTAGGGGTCTTGGTTGTTCTGTTCCTGGCTTAAAAGTGTTGCAGCCAGTTGTAGCATCCCTGCTATTACTGCAGTTGACATCAACTAACCCAGCACAGACTGAGGATGGAAACTGGAACCCTCCTGGTCCATATGGCTGTTACATGCTGGGCAAACTAATGATCCATTAACTTAAGGTTTTTACAACCTAGCAACAGATATACCTTACACAGCAAAAGATAATGAATAGTGCATTTGATGCCACCTCAATTTTAAGGTGTTACATTTGCCATTCCAGTGAGTCATAGGGTATCTTGCATCCTTACACTGGCTGCCCATGTTTGTGCTTTTAGCAATATCTGAATTGTAGACCCATACTTTAGTGGGATAATGAAAGTCAGCTAATGTGATCTGATTTTGAAAGATTTCAGAAAGTGAATCACTTAGTTTAGTGACAACTTGTGTTTAACGTAGTAAGACGTCCTAAGATGCTTCACAGGAGCATTATTGGACAAAATTTGACACTGAGCCACATAAGGAGGTATTAGGACAAGTGTCTTAAAGGAGAGAAGTTTAAGGAGGGAATTCCAGAGCTCAGGGCAGCTGAAGGCGCAGCCACGAACGATGAAAATCGGGATGCACGAGGCCGCAATTGGCCATAAACAGTGACAGTGTTTTCCCAATTTTTTAAGTAACTTTAACGGTCACTGCACCAAATTTTTTTTAGTGCTACTGAAGAGCAGAACTCTGCACGTGTATTCCATGTGACATACGGAGTGCAAACTTGTAGCAAATCTTGAGTTGGGCCAAATTGTAACTTTAACGTATTTCTTCCCCCTCCCCAGTTTGCCATTCGTATGCTTTATCCAACCCTTCCTCCCCCCACCTAATGAATTTGGACTTTATACTTGACCTCGTGCCTCTCTCCTTAACTGCAAAAATCCCATTGCTTACCCACGATGCGGACGTGCACTTAAACATTCCTTGTTGCATTAAATTTAACAAACGTAAACATCTTGAGGGAGAAAGAAACTTGATTGAGAACAGAGATATCTGGCTGTTTGTTCTTGAGCCCTTTTGGAATCGAGTTTTGTGGGCTGAGGTGGAAGAGTGTTGTGATAAATTCAGCATGGTGCACTGAGGAAGGTCTTGTCATTAATTCCTCTCTACGCTAACAGTGGAGGAAAACCTTGAGCTTTAGGTCTGTAAAACAAGATGATGTGGCTGGCAAAGAGCACGGTGACCTTTTTTATAAAAAAAAAAGGTGCAGTATTGGGATTGTTGCAAGACATCAATCCAAAACAAACTTGCAATCCTCGAAGAATTTACTGTAAGACTGGAAAAACTTTGCAGTGGCCTAGCCAGTTGCGTGACTACATAATTAAAACCTTGTCTGCTTTGAAACAGGCAACCAACTTGGCTGGCTTACTGACGGGAAACATTGGAGTTTGTACTTTACTGCTTTGGGAGTTGGTATTATGTTGGGTTATCTGCAGGTTATGCAGGAAGCATATCTGCCCACTAAATTCCATACAATTTATGTCGAATTTTAAATCTCCCACTTCCATGGTTTCCTTGTGCCAGAATATCAGCCTGGTTACTCTCTGGCTTCTCCCTAGTGATTGGTGACTGAGGCAGCTGATTTATATCCCAATGCCAGGACTACTGAGCCCTGTCCTCTTAAGTTGGTCCTATGGGTCAGCAATCACCAGTAGGTTTTGGTTGGATAGGTTTACTTTTCCCTCTGCTGTGCTTTTAACTGGAGTTAGATGTATCGGTTGCATCATGCTATATAAAACCTTGTTCTTTGGTATGATTGAATTCTGGTCTACACCCAATTCAACAAGTTGATGCCAACATTTAAGCAGCCACGCTGTCTAGTTAAACCTTGGAGTGAGGCTGCAATAAGTGATGGGACTTAACCCCATAGTCACCTGTTATCTAAAGCAGTTGTGCCAGGTGATTGTGTTAAAGCTTAAATGTAGTCATTGCAACCATAGAATCATAAAGACCGTTTGACTATTTTTAACTTTAATACAGACACACTAGTGAACAGAGCCTCTCTTTGTTCTTTGCTGGTTGATGTGAAAAGATACAATGGATTGCTAGTATCATAGTATAGAATGTTAGTGCAGAAGGAGGCCATTTGGCCCATTGTGCCCATGCCGGCTCTTTGAAAGAGTTGCCTTTGCTTTTCTCCCTACATCTTCTGAAAACACTGATCTATCCTGGGTGTTCCACTGATGCTGGCAGTCACAATTAAAGGGTTATTTTTTTTGAGTCTGAAGGGTGAGCATTGCTAGGCTATTGGACTGCAGGTAACACTTGGTCTCCTGGACTGGGGTGGAGAGGAATTTGCCAGAGTTTTTTTCCCCTTATCAGTCGTGTTTTTTTGTCCCCTCCAAGGAGATTACATGGCGGAGGGAAAGTGTTTAATCACGATGCTCTGGCCATCATGGTGTGGGGCAGGCTTGATTGACCAGCTGGTCTTTTCCTGCCCTTCAGTTTTGTATGTAGAAGGCTTTGCAGCTGAACTGGATCTTGTCTACGTACATGCACTTTCCACCAGTGGCCACTGGCTACTGATTAGGAGCACGTGCCCTAGTAGGGATTTTTTTGTCCTTCCTTCCCCAGCCTAGGGGCACTTGGGTCCAATTGCATCTTCCCTACTGCTACAATTGCCAAGATCTAACTTGTTGCAGACTCTGGACTAGATCTGGGACCTTGGCTATACCTTTAAGAAATGACTGTGCCCTAATATTTTTCCCCCTTGTAGCTCTTTGAATCAATGCCTGTCTGCAAGACTACAGCATTGCTTTTTATGCCACCTGTCACCAGGCATGTGGCAGCCTATTGAAGAGGGCCAGGCCAACTTATCTTCACCTTTAGGTCAGATTAGAACTGAGCAGAGTGGGGAATGAACTACATCCTTCCAGCTCTTTTGCTGGTCCTGAAGAAGTGTGTACTCATCAAAATTGTCTCCTTGTCTGAAGGGGATAGCAGAATTTCTAGACTAACAATTGACAACAGTTCCACTTGACGAAAAAGTCCATTTTCTTTATACAGCTGTGACGATATGTTTGGAAAAGGGTTAGTGACGGAACAGTGGAATTAAATCGCTTCCTGGAGGCTTAACTTGCTTTGGCTACTAATGTATAAAGGTTTATAATTCCTGTTGCTGTTTCGATCAGTTGATCCTCCCTCTTTCACTGCCTGGCTGGAGTTGGTCTCCTGACAGGAAGTTGAGCATTTGTTCCCAATCCTCAACCCATAAAGTAATGGTGTTTCTGACTCACTGCTGTAACTTGACAAATAAACATTTCATCGCTAACTTGCTGGAGTTTGAATGAATTTTTTTTTGAGGGGAACTTGACTTGCTCCTAACCCATGGGGGTGGCATTGATTTGATTTCCACTAATATTATTCCCCCTTCCCAAAGAGGCCATGAGTATTTTTTCCTCCTTCCTTTCCCCCCATCAGCACCCATAACTTTTAACTATGGGCATAACATTCTTGCTACAGTTGAATGCTAGTTGTATTAGAATTCATTCAACCTTTCTGACAAGTTTGTGGATGGTTGGATGATGAGCTCTGGTATCCAGCCATCTAACCCAGAGCTGTTGGTATTGTGGAGGATAAGCAGCCACAGGCAGGGCTACTGTTTTATAGTAATTAATCAAATTTGTTTGTTGCATTGGTAAACTTCATAATCCAATGATTTGTGGATTGTATTTGTGTTCTGCCATTCTGTCCACTTTTCCATGAAAACTGCAAATTGATGGCATTGCCTATTGAGACTTGTGCTGTTGGAAAGGGACAGTTTTGAAAACTTCATTACTAGTAGACTTTTATATGGCTAACTCACTACCCTGCACTTGAGACCTATTTCATGCTGGAACAGCATTCTGCAGGACCCCTCCAGTAACACACCCAACCCTCCGCTCCATGTTGAGGGGAAGATGGATAATGTTTTGGCCAAAAGAACCATTGAAGGGTATGAGAAATGGGGCCCAAGGAGCTGATCTTTTTTGATTCTATATAGCCCTCTGTTAAGGGCACTGAGATATTGGGGTGCAGAAGAAATCATCTGGTTACGTACATCTAGCAATAACCACCTAAACCCACAACCCCCATCATCTAGAAGGGCAGCGGGTGTGTGGGAACCCCACCTCCAAGATTCCCCAGGTTCCAGCTGCCGTCTGTAGCGTGGCCAAGTAGCATTTTCCATGTGAACACAGCAGTGACTCAGTGGATAGCACTCTTCCCTGATTCAGAAGATTGTGGGCTTGAGCACCTAATCCAGCCTGACACTCCTAGTAGGGTACTGAGGGAGTGCTGCACTGTCAGAGGTCAAAACCGAGGCCCTGTCTGCCCCCTCAGGTGGACGTAAAAGATCCCATGGCACTCTTCGAAGAGGGGCAGGGGAATTCTCCGTTGTCCTGGCCAGTATTTATCCCTTGACCAACACTTTTTTTTAAAAATCAGATTATCTGGTCATTATTGCAATGCTGTTTGTGGGATCTTGCTGTGCACAAATTGGCTGACAAGTTTCCTACAACAGTGACTACATTTCAAAAAGTACTTCATTGGCTGTAAAGTGCTTTGGGACGTCCTGAAGTTGTGAATGGCGCGATGTAAATGTCTTTTTTGAACCAATATAATTAGTATTAGCAAGCATCACAACCAAGCCTAACATCCACACCTAAACTTCCAGTCAGTCACTGAATTAGGAGAGAATTTCCCTCCTTCCTCAATGAGTGCTTTGACTTCAGCCTCCAATAAACAGACCAGCTAATTACTGGTAAACCTTCTCCAATAGATGAGTGGGATTTGAACTAGGCTGTAACTACTGTTAATTTACTCCATATTGTATAGAAACATCACAAGGTTAATTGACATTCCTGATCTTCTAAACAGTGGTTACTCAGTGCTACAGTTTGAAATAATTGGTCTCAATTTCCCCAGTAATTTGTGCATGGCTGTGTGCATCCTCTGCCTGTCATGCTTCATTTTGATATGGTGCAATCCAAGGTGGTTCTTGCATTTTGGTGCCCTGATTACTGATGTCAACTTTCTTTTTTTTTTCCCACCCCTCAGAGATGGCAGCCATTCGGAAAAAGTTGGTTATTGTTGGAGATGGTGCTTGTGGCAAAACATGTCTCCTGATCGTGTTCAGTAAGGATCAGTTCCCAGAAGTTTATGTACCAACAGTCTTTGAAAATTACATTGCAGACATTGAAGTGGATGGTAAACAGGTGAGTTGGGTGTTGGTCAAGATTCAACACTGATGTAAGACAAATGTCATTGTTAGCAAATATAGTCAAACTTAAAACCTGTGAATCTATCTCCATGTCCAATAAGAAATGAGTGAACCAAACTCTGGGTAGTATTTGCAAGTAAAGTATTACCTATTGCATGAGATTAATTTTTGTGTTCCCATTCTTGAACTGGTGAAATGAGAGTTTAAATTTCAGCTATTAAACACTACCTGTCTTTTGTTTCTGTACAATGGTCCCTGCAAAGCTACTGGCTCAGCTTTCATCAGATTGCCACACCATGATTTTATGGGTGGCACTGCTACAGTTTCACAACTTGCCCCTGTAATTCTCTGTACAGTGTCTGCCAGCCAGCTTATTGGAGGCTGAGTCAGATGTGGCTGCTTTCTCTTGTAGCAGATATCACAACTGGGCCCAAAGTCAGTGCCAGGTCCCCTGTATGTCATCGTAGTGATGGTGTGGGGGTGTAAAATTTAGGGACTAAAGAATTACACAACCACTGTTACCTGTCATAATTAAGCTAGAGTCAAATTCCCCATCTCAAAAGAATATTAAGATCTGTGTAGGATGGATTGTTATGTTCCAGATGGTAAAGTGCATTTTGTTGCAGGTTGAACTTGCACTCTGGGATACAGCTGGGCAAGAAGACTACGATCGACTCCGGCCACTCTCCTACCCAGACACCGATGTTATTTTAATGTGTTTCTCAATTGATAGCCCAGACAGCTTGGGTAGGTTCAGCTTTAGTCTTGTTTTGGGAGGATAATGATTACAGATTTTTTTAAAGAATGTCACAACATTTTAAAATCTACCATAATGCAAATGTTCAAAATGCAATAATTCCAGCAAATAACATCCTGGACCTGCCATTTTAGTTGTTTGTGTGCGTGAACAAAACCTGCATTTTAGCTGCAGAAAGGACTTAAATAATCTTTTAAGCTTGCCTGTAAATCACTCATGTATAACTCATGCAGAAAATATCCCTGAGAAATGGACGCCTGAAGTGAAGCACTTTTGCCCCAGTGTGCCGATAATTCTAGTTGGAAACAAGAAGGACTTGAGAAACGATGAGAACACACGGAAAGAACTCGCAAAAATGAAACAGGTGAGCATTCAGTGCCTTTCCTGATTTGCATTGAGTAGGGCCAGTCCTCAATATGGAGTCAAATTTATTGAACAGCCCTCTACTGAGTCCAATTTGGGATTTCTTTAGGCTCTGCCCTGTTATTTTCTAACCGTTTGACTTTAAATTCAGTACAGTATGCACTAACATGTCTCACTGTAACTTTTTTTCCTCTTTTTTTAAGACATGGACAAGTTAAAATGTTAAATTTTGAGGACAGGTTGCATAGACTAGGCTAATCTTCCCTTGTGTACAGAAGATTAAGGGGTGATCTTAAAATTAGAGCTAGGCAGTTCAAGGGTGATGTGCTTCCTGACTTCACACAAAGGGTAGTGGAAACCTGCCGCACCGTGCTGGCACCTCCCAAACAAAAAGCTGTTGAAACTGGGAGTCAATTGCAAAGTTCAAGACTGACACTGAAGAGTTATTAGGCAAGTTTATTAAGGGTTATGGAAACAAGGTGGGTAAATAGAATTAAGATACAGATCAGCCATGATCTAATTGAATGGAACAAGCTCGAGGGCTGAATGGCCTCCTCCTGTTCCTATATCATGTTCTCTATCTTTCCCATTCATTCTTTCCCCCTCCCAAAAAAAACAAAATCCCTGTTAGAGTAGAAGCCAGGACTTCTGCTAAAGTACAGTTTAAATTGTTACAGCCAGCCCTCCATTACTTCAAGCGGTCATTCATTTGTGAGTTTAGTGGCTATCTTGTCGAGGGAGTATCTGATTGAGCTGGATCATGTCCACATTATAACTAGCCTATGCAGGCTGGTAGGCAAATGAGATTGCCTCAACAACCTCCTCCCCCTCTAGGGAAACCAGAGGCTAGTTTCAACACCCACTGTTAACCTGGCTGAGATCAATTAAAAGACCAGATGGAATCTAGGACACTTGAAAATTGAGCCTTCAGAAGGGCACATTATGATTACCAGAGCTAATACATTTTGAAAATTTAGTTTTCTCAGTGCACATTAATGACCCACAGCCCACACATGGCTAATTATCACTGAAGCTAAATAACAGGATGCCACTAAAACCCCCCTTTTTTTTTTGTTGGCTTATTTGGAAATCTGTTCAGACTTGTGGGATAATTATGTAGCAGCCGTTCTGAATACAGGAGTCTTGTTATAATGGGCCTCTGCATTAAAAGTGCAGGTTCACTATAGTGAACTGATCCCAGCTTCCCTCTGCTCCAGCTCTGTCTTGACACCCGATAGGTGCTGAATTCATTGTTTTGGGGTCCAATTGAGAAGTGGCTCTGGTCACTATACTAGTTTGTATTCAGCAAAATGAATGTCGCATTGACTTTTAATTTCTGTTTGTGATCTCTATCAGGAATTTTTTGGAAACTTCTCCACTTTTTTCACTTGAAGATGGTGATTTGGGCTACAGTACATTTCTATTGGGGGGTTGGCATTCTTTTTCTATTGCCCACATGGCAATTCTTGAGCCTGTGTGGCAGCAGGCTATGATTGGCACATTGTGTAGTGGGAAGCCTTGGGGTGGAAAAGGCAAGCTCCTGGTTCACAATGAATAGCACTTCTGAGGAAGAGCGTAACACCCTCATCAGTTTGTGATTTTTGGTTTGGAACATGATATTGTGGCTTAGTGTTTCTGCTCCAGGACTGCCTGAAAGGGTGGTGGAAGCAGATTCAATAGTCCCTTTCAAAGGGGAATTGGATAAATAGGAAAAATATTGTAGGGCTATGGGGAAAGAGCAGGGGGAAGTGGGACTATTTGGATAGCTTATTCTAAGCAGGCACGATGGGCCAAATGGCAGCTTCCTGTGCTGTAAGATTCTATGGTTCTATAAAAAGTATCTGGCTTAAGTACCATTTAGGTTAAAGGAATAGTGATAGTAAGAGATTTTATGGCCTTGTATGCCAATGTCTTTCATAGAATTGTACAGCACAGGAGGCTGCCATTGGGCCATTTTCCTCTTTGAAAGTGCTATCCAATTAGTCCCAGAGCCCTGCAATTTTTTTACTCAAGCATTTATCCAATTCCCTTTTGAATCTGCTTCCACTGCCCTTTCAGGCAGTGCATTCCAGATCATAACTCGCTGCATTTATATATTAAAAAATTCTCCATCTGTCCTCTGGTTACTGACCCTGCTGCCAATGGAAATAGTTTCTCCCCATCTAACTTTAATACCTCTTAAATCTCCCTTTAACTGTCTCTGCTCTAAGGAGAACAATGCCTTTTTCTAAATTTCATTTTTAATAGTTCAACTTTTTGGCTGCAACTCAATGTAGAAACTAATTTTCAAATTGAGTGGAAGGATGAACATTTGCTCCTAGCTGCTTCGTTCCTGTGAACCGATTGCTTGCTGTTGGCGTGCACTGTTCCTGAATGAGGATTAGCCTTGTTTGACATGACTACTGTACTTTTACAGAATTCAAAAATTTTTGGAAAAATGTGTTCAATTATCTTTAATTGAAAACAAAGCTAGTCAAGCCTGCCACTGAACAGCAGCTAACTGTAAGTGGCTCCCAGCCAGTGCTCCTCATTCAAAAACCCTATCTGGATACGCACATGGTGGTAATTTGGATCCCACTCGGAGCAAATTTAATTTATAGCAGCTGAAAATTAAGTCTCCTTTGTGACATCTGAAGGAAAAACAAATGTTTGCAAATTTCCCTGCCCTCTAACTTGAAACTTACCACAAGATCTGTGTTTAGTACAATTGACAGCTGTAGTATTTGTGGCTTCAATGCTAAAAGCTAATGGGAAGTTGGCTCCCGCTGCATGTCACTTAAAAGTTAAATTTGGAGAAGCTGATTGTTCAAGCTGACTGTTCCCCTTGGTCTCCAGTCTAGGACAATTGCTCTTGTCACTTAAATCTCCAACTGTACAGATTTAATCAGTTGTCAGTACAGGATGTAGGTCTCCAACTGTGGTTGGCCACCTAAGCATCACCTCACCAGCACCTGTAGTTTATGAATTTTTTAAATGATTGTATGAATCCTTCAGCAAAATTCCAGACTGATTTGCCTACTTAGTTCTATGGTGAATGAGGTGGTTTCTCTTCATAGAGCCATACAAGTTTACATCACAGGTGGAAATTCTTCAAAGCAATGCAGAAAGTAGTCCCATTGTACATTCCCCATAGCCCTGCATCTTCCTCTGCTTCAAATATACGTCCATTTAAATTCCCCCCCAACAAAATGCAGTGGTCTCAACCTCAACTGTCTCTGGCAAATCTTATATTCCAACAACCCTTTTTTGTAAAAGTAACTTCTAACCTCTGACTATTTTTAAACTGACTCCTTGTTCCTAACCAAATGAAATAATCTTTTCACTATCAAAGCTCTTAATAACTTTTTAATTTAAAAAAAAACTCTTTAACCTCCCCTCTGGGTTCCCCTGCTCCAGTGACAATAGATCCAGTATCTCATGTTTGTAACTATAGTTTCCCATCCCTGGCATCTGTGATTCTGCACACTGTGCTCATGGTGGTTTTCATGTCCACCTTACTCCTTGTCCAAAACGGCACATGGTATTCTAACTGGCTTAACCAATGTTTTGTGCAAATTTATTACTTTTGTACTCTGCCTCTATTTATAAAACCAAAATTCTTGTTGGCCTCTTCTATGGCTTTATCTACCTGCACTTTGAGGGCATTATATATTTGAACCCTTCTGAATCTGTCCTTGTTTTTCCTATAAAATGTATCATGTCAAATTGCATTTGCCACTTATCTGCCCTTTCTGCCAACCTGTGTCTTCCTGAAGTCTTGTGCTGTTGTCCTTTGTGTTGTTTGCCAGACACCTGAGATTGTGTTCCCTGTGCCCAAATCCCAATATCTAATACGTAGAACAAAAGTGGACCAAGCACTGACACTTGTCCGCCTCTTCCAACCCTTCAATCTGAGCAACACCCATTGACCCTAACTTTTATGTCCAGCAATCTGCTTTCTTTCCATGTTGCTACATTTTCTCATCTAAATTTTTCTTGTTCCACGACGTAATAACAGTGATGCACCTTCTGAAAATATATATTGTCAAATGACTTGCCCTTCAGTTTTCGATTGTCCTTGATTAAACCAAACATCCATTTCTAAATACTCTAATTTTACCTCCAATTACACCTAGAGTTAACTGGTTTAGTCTTCTCTCCCTTATTGAACAAAAGTGTTACATTGGCTGCTACTCCAGTTCCACAGAACAATTTGCATATTTAAAGAGGATTGCAAAATTTGTGGCCAGTGCCTCTGCTATCTTTGACTTTCAGCAGCTTAGGGTGGATACTATCAGGGCCAATGACTGACATCCACCTAGTGTCCTGCTATTTACTTTTTTAGAAATAGCTCATTTTCTAGTTGAATCTCAATTCTTTCATCTTTCTACTTCATCTATATTTGATTTTTTAAAAAAAACACAAATATTACCCTGATCCTCTGCAATTAACTCCTTCCTTCATCCCTGACTGGTCCTACTTTCTAAATATTTTACTAGGAAAAGCCCTTGCTATTTCCTTTTTTATTTGCTAGCCTTCTCTTCCAGTCTTCCTTTTCACCTTCCAACTAAACTTTGTATTCCTGATCTTTTTTTAGTGTTTGCTTCAACTGTTTTAATTATTTGCTTGAACTTCTGTCTACAGAAGTTCTTTGCACTCCTTTTTGCCCCATGGGAATACATTTCTGTATTTTTATAGGGCTGAGAGGAAAGAACAAGGGAGCAGCACTAATTGGATAGCTCTTCCAAAGAGCAGGCACAATGGGCCAAATGGCTGCCTCCTGTACTGTAAAATTCTATAGTTTGAAGATTTCCCACTGCTGGTCTATTGAGCTGTTAACTTTTCTCCCCAGTTAATTTGGGCCAGATTGCTCCTAGTCTTGCTGATCATTTGACTTTTTCCAGTTCAGCACTTTTACCTTTCATTCGTATCCTTTTTTCTATTGCATTCACCCTAACACTCATGGCTGCCATTGTCCGGTTCTCTTCAATCCAAAAGACAAGGCTGAAGTGCTTGCAACCATCTTCAGCCAGTAGTGCCGACTGGATGATCCATCTCTGCCTCCTCCCGATATCCCCACCATTGCAGAAGCCAGTCTTCAGCCAGTTCGATTCACTCCATGTGATATCAAGAAACTGTTGAGTGCACTGGATACAGCAAAGGCTATGGGCCCCAACAACATCCCGGCTGTTGTGCTGAAAACTTGTGCTCCAGAACTAACCGTGCCTCTAGCCAAACTGTTCCAGTACAGCTACAACACTGGCATCTACCCGACAATGTGGAAAATTGCCCAGGTATGTCCTGTCCACAAAAAGCAGGACAAATCCAATCCGGCCAATTACCGCCCCATCAGTCTACTCTCAATCATCAGCAAAGTGATGGAAGGTGTCGTTGACAGTGCTATCAAGCGGCACTTACTCACCAATAACCTGCTCACCGATACTCAGTTTGGGTTCTGCCAGGACCACGTGGCTCCAGACCTCATTACAGCCTTGGTCCAAACATGGTCAAAAGAGCTGAATTCCAGAGGCGAGGTGAGAGTGACTGCCCTTGACATCAAGGCAGCATTTGACCCTGAATGTGGCACCAAGGAGCCCTAGTAAAATTGAAGTCAATGGGAATCGGGGGGGGGGGGGGAACTCTCCAGTGGCTGGAGTCATACCTAGCACAAAAGATGATAGTGGTTGTTGGAGGCCAATCATCTCAGCCCCAGGGCAGTATCCAAGGCCCAACCATCTTCAGCTACTGCATCAATGACCTTCCCGCTATCATAAAGTCAGAAATGGGGATGTTCGCTGCTGATTGCAGAGTGTTCCGTTCCATTCGCAGTCCATGCCCACATGCAGCAAGACCTGGACAACATCCAGGCTTGGGCTGATAAGTGGCAAGTAACATTTACGCCAGGCAATGACCATCTCCAACAAGAGAGTCTAACCACGTCCCCATGACATTCAATGGCATTACCATTGCCAAATCACCCACCATTCACATCCTGGGGGTCACCATTGACCAGAAACTTAACTGGACCAGCCACATAAATACATACTATGACTACAAGAGCAGGTCAGAGGCTGGGTATTCTGTGATGAGTGACTCACCTCCTGGCTCCCCAAAGCCATCTACAAGGCACAAGTCAGGAGTGTGATGGAATACTCTCCACTTGCCTGGATGAGTGCAGCTCCAACACCACTCAAGAAGCTTGACACCATCCAGGACAAAGCAGCCTGCTTGATTGGCACCCATCCACCACCGTAAACATTCACTCCCTTCGCCACCAGCGCAGAGTGGCTGCAGTGTGTACCATCTACAGGATTCACTGCAGCAACTTGCCAAGGCTTCTTTGACAGCACCCCCAAACCCACGACCACTACCACCTAGAAGGACAAGGACAGCAGGCACATGGGAACACCACTTGCATGTTCCCCTCCAAGCCCACATCCCATGAACAAATAAAAAAAAATCAATACTTTCAAACCTAATGAGTGCAACTTGATTCCATAGCTTAATTTTAGGTTTGCATTCAATAGTCAAGACTTGCATTTTCTATAGCACTATACGCCTTTGACTAAATGCTTTGCACACACTGAATTACTATGCGGCAACTATTTAGTGTGCAAAGAGCATTTGAGATGAGTGACCTGAGTGTGATGTGTCTAGAATTTGTCCTGTTTCAAATGAGTGAAATTGTACATATTTCACATTTTTCAAATGAAGTTTCGTGTCTGGGATTAGCTGCCTGTCGTCGAGCCCACCAGCTGAGAACTAGGTCAAGTGATTTTAAATGAACGCTGATATTCCAACAGGATGTTTACTCCATCCCCTCTTGTTTATATTGATTTGCTTATAGACATCGCCCTTAAAGCTAAAGTTGACTTGTTTCCTCAAAGTGAGTTTGAGGAAGCAAAGGTCAGTTTGTCCTTTTTAATCAGATATGGTGTTAGCAACTCTTGCCTAATGTGGCAGTTCTGCTTCCTCTTAAAGGGTATCTTGGAGGCAGCCCTTTTGGTTTTTGAAATCTGATTTCGGTTATTCTGTATCTGAGTTTTAAAAAAAGAATAAATATGACCAGCCCTTGCTATTGCGATTCAACCACTTAGCTCCATAGTACAGTGGTGAGCTGGAAGTCCCTAAGTTGCCTAGAAAGCCATGTATGGTATATGACCTTAGTTGAAGGACTCTGGGGAGGGAGAAGGCCTGGGAATCTTGAAGCAATTTTTGCTCTCTTGAACTTGACTGAAACTAGTGAAGTTGAATGTGTTGCTTTCTACCTAATCTGATCTATTGTGTAATTTGACTTTCAAATTGCTACGACCAGAGTACACAATCTATCAGTATATTTTCTACCAGTTTGGAGAGATTGCATACTATTTCCAGTACCTGCCAGTGGTATAATAGTTCATTGTTCACCCAGTGGCCCACTTCCCTATGTATTTCTCAGTCATTTTGGTTGAAGAAATGTGGGCTTGCTTTAAGAAGATTACTTATTTTAAATGCAGGCAGCATGAATAGAGCATTGCAAAATAGTTGGAATTGTGACAACTTAATCTTTCTGTTGTCTGTTGAGGGATAGTGTCCAGGACACCAAAAGAACTCCCTACTCTTCATATAGTGCCATGGGATCTCTTAATATTCATTGGACCAGGTGGACTGTACCCATTTTAACTTCTTGAAGGGCAGCACCTCTACTGTACTGGAGTATCAGAGATGCCATCCTTTGGAGACTTGATTTAATATCTCCTCCAATCTGCCTGTTGTGGGGCATAGGTAGAAGTTAAAGATCTTGGCACTATTCGAAGAGCAGGGAGTTCTGGTCACATTCTTGCTTCTACGTTCTTTTGTGGGATGTTGATGCAACCTCGTTTAGTTGAATGGCACCAAATTTCTACCGGACCTTGGGTATTTCTGTCAATGCACTTTAACTCCTTGTGTGAAGTTCTTGAGGTGTCTGGTTTTCCATTTTAAAAAAAACCACAGGAGTGGAATCAGGAAATGGGTTAACCTGAGGTTGGGTTTTAAATGTTTGTGGGTGGAGGAAAGAATGAGGAAGAGCTCTATTTTTGAGGTCCTGGGGGTGGGGGAGAAGATGTGGGAGATGGTGCAATGAATCTTCAAGATGGAGAAGCTGAAAGAAGAAAGTGTGAGACTGAGTATTTGTACATTGAACTGTCCTTTTTTGTTCCTTTTTAAGTTCCTACTTTGTGGTCTGGTCTCTGATCAAAAAGACTTGCAGGTGGTTTGCTCAAAGTATAAAAGTTTTAAGAGTTACAATACAGGATACAATAGTGCAATTATAACACACAAAGATGTTAAACAATACAACCTGACACAAGCCTTACATGACTAGGCTTCTGGGGTGATCAGACCCGAATGACTCAGCGATATCGAGTGGTCCAGTTGCTCAGAGAATATTCTAACTACATATTACGCTGTTGCCCATAATCAAGATGTGAAATCTGCTGTATCCCAAGCAACCTTTGGTTGTGCAGTAAGCCAAACACCATCTGCTGATACTATCTTACTAGGGAATGTGAAGCAACACATCTCAAGCCACCGTGTTGTACATAGCAGTCATGTGACCAGCAGGCCAGTGAGGTTTGGAAGCCACTTTGATCTGGATGCTTGTATTGGTGCCCTTTATGCTTGTGTGCAAAGTCAACTTTGCCTTCAAGCTGTTTAAAATTGGAGGACTGCTGAGTACTGCTCCCTGAATGATAAATTTATACTATTTTTTAAGGAGCAGCCTTTACCAGTGCCTGAGCTTTAAATGAACTGAAGCATTTTCTCCTGCTCCATGTTTGGAGCAAATGTCTGTTGTTGAGCAGGAATTATATTCTTGGATAGTGAAATCTTTGAAACGGTGCAGTGTGAGCTGAAAAGGATGAGGAAGAAAAAGATGGAGAGGATGGGAGAACAGAAATTTGAATTTGTTTTAAAAACAGATTTTGGGGGGAGAGGAACATTTTAATCAGCCCACTCACTGGTTTTGACATGTATCTGACCTCCAGCTCAAAGGTTGGACACCCCTGCTTTAGAGTTAACAGTTGAGGAGGGGGAAGTGTTCGGCACAACAGAATAGAGTTTCATTAATTGAGCTCAGCAGGCAGAAGGGATGAAGTAAGGATGGAGCCATCAGTGGTAGGATATGATAACTGAATTAATAGAATCTACAGCACACAGACAGAAGACTTTCCATTTCACGCACCTACGGGCTGCATCAAAAGCTGCCAAGTTTAGCTTGCAGTAAAGCTTCCTCTACGCTGCCCCAACAATGTGCTTCAGCCCTAACCTCTGCACCTACTGCATCAGTGTAATATGTTCATTCCCTACACCAGCCATCCTGTTTCTAATGTAGCATGAGAATGGTAAAGTTGTGCTGTGGGCTCTGGGTCAAAACCAATGTGGTTGAAGGCTGATCTGTGTTTGTGCATGCTAATGGTGGTGCGTTTGTGCTGTCAGGAACCTGTGAAGCCAGAGGAAGGACGGGACATGACTAACAAGATCAGTGCTTTTGGGTACATGGAGTGCTCTGCCAAAACAAAGGAAGGAGTTCGGGAAGTCTTTGAGATGGCGACACGGGCTGCATTACAAGTCAAACACAAGAAGAGACGCAAGTGCGTGCTGTTGTAGGATCTGATGCATCCTGTCGCATGTACTGTATCAGACATAATAACATTTATCAAACTTTTTACACAGTATATGGAGACTTTTCTCTCTCTTCCCCTGGTTTCCAAATGGCTATTTTTCAAACACTTTAGTCTGAGCCTTTTTTTGACTTGCTGTGTAATGCTTAGTATCGGAATAGTGCGATGGGAGAAGTTTAGTGGTGACTTGAGACCATGAACACCAGCACCTCATGACAGTTTGTTTATGTACTGTAAGTTCATGGGGGTGGGGGGGTGGGGATGGGGGGGGGACTTAGTACCATTTGGGTATCTACATTGTTATAATAAATCTCATTAAACATGATAGTGTCAAACACAACTTTTCTGCATAGTTCCATTAACTTGAACATTTAATGCAGAGCATGGATTAGTTTGTATAAATGACATCTTATTCTGCAACCTGTACTTTATTTGCTGAATGAAAAAAGTTTTGAAACAATTTCTCTACATTCTACATGTCTTTCCTGCTTTTTTTCTCCATTTTCTAAGCATTGCAGACCAAACGGGGAGTCGTGCTATGGGCTCTTATGAATGGTAATGTAACTAACAAGCTTTTGTATAATTGCATTCCGTTAAGCAACTTGATTTTTTCTTTTGTAGATTTATTGTATTTGAGATTCACATTTGTATTGAAGCTCTGATTTATATAAAATGCTAACTGTCACCACTTTTCCTTTTTATAGTGATTTGCAAACCCATCTATTTAAGGGTTTGCACTTATGTAATTTTGTGATAGCTGTGCAGATGTGTGGCTCAGCTGCAGGTTATTTAGTGAATGCTCTTCCTGTACAATATGCACTTGTAATTGTAGCCCTTGGTTGCCTCTTGTTAATCATATTACTAGTTGACAAAGTGCTGAAGCAGTTTATTCATAGGGCATTCATTCCTCTGTAAAAACATTGGTTATGTACAACCTGCACAGCTAGCACGTGTATATCTCAATCTGTTAATCTCTTGTATGCAATAACCAATGCAGTGGCTTAAATGTAAAATCAACTTTGCTTTCATCCTGGGTTATAACAGTCAGACAGTTGGCACTTAACAAATGTAAAAAATACTAGAAATAAATTTAATGGAACACAGTTTAATCAAAAAAGCTTTAATTTTATACTGAGATTGCATTCTTTTGGATGTGGAAATGTGTTCCTGCACTTGTGAAAGATGGTTAATGGAGTGGAGCAGGGGCTCAAACTAAACCCAGCCACTGAGGTGCAGCATTTTTCCAAATGCACACAGCACAACATAATCTGTAAAGTTAATCTCTTTGGTGTCAAGGGTGAGTGGGCTATGCCACTATACCGATCTTCACATGGTGAGGTGGATTGGGAATCTAGTTCCAAGTCAGCCCCTGCATTCACTTCTGGAGTGGAGACTTCCTTCAGGTTCACATTTGTAAATGTTATACTGGATACTGAAACTCCACAATCTCCCCTCCTGAAAGTGTGTTGACCAGGGTAAGCACATTCCTTATAAAGTGAAGGGCAAGGCTGGTCGAAGTAGGGAACCTTGGATGACTCGGGAGATTGAGGCCCTAGTCAAAAAGAAGGAGGCAGCATATGACATGCATAGACAGCTGGGATCAAGTGGATCCCTTGAGTATAGAGATTGCCGGAGTAGAGTTAAGAGAGAAATCAGGAGGGCAAAAAGGGGACATGAGATTGCTTTGGCAGATAAGGCAAAGGAGAATCCAAAGAGCTTCTACAAGTACATAAAGGGCAAAAGAGTAACTAGGGAGAGAGTAGGGCCTCTTAAGGATCAACAAGGTCATCTATGTGCGGAACCACAAGAGATGGGTGAGATCCTAAATGAATATTTCGCATCGGTATTTACGGTTGAGAAAGGCATGGATGTTAGGGAACTTGGGGAAATAAATAGTGATGTCTTGAGGAGTGTACATATTAGAGAGGGAGGTGCTGGAAGTCTTAACGCTCATCAAGGTCGATAAATCTCCGGGACCTGATGAAATGTATCCCAGGACGTTATGGGAGGTTAGGGAGGAAATTGCAGGTCCCCTAGCGCAGATATTTGAATCATCGACAGCTACAGGTGAGGTGCCTGAAGATTGGAGGGTAGCAAATGTTGCGCCTTTTGTTTAAGGGCGGCAGGGAAAAGCCTGGGAACTACAGACCGGTGAGCCTGACATCTGTAGTGGGTAAGTTGTTGGAGGGTATTCTGAGACAGGATCTACAGGCATTTGGAGAGGCAGGGACTGATTAGGAACAGTCAGCATAGGTTTGAGTGTGGAAAATCATGTCTCATGAATTTGAGTTATTTGAAGGGGTAACCAAGAAGATAGATGAGGGCTGTGCAGTAGACATGGTCTACATGGACTTCAGCAAAGCCTTTGACAAGGTACCGCATGGTAGGTTGTTACATAAGGTTAAATCTCACGGGATCCAAGGTGAGGTAGCCAATTGGATACAAAATTGGATTGACGGCAGAAGACAGAGGGTGGTTGTCGAGGGTTGTTTTTCAAACTGGAGGCCTGTGACCAGCGGTGTGCCTCAGGGATCGGTGCTGGGTCCGCTGTTATTTGTATTAATGATTTGGATGAGAATTTAGGAGGCATGGTTAGTAAGTTTGCAGATGACGCCAAGATTGGTGGCATTGTGGACAGTGAAGAAGGTTTATCTAGGATTGCAACGGGATATTGATAAATTGGGCCAGTGGACCGATGAATGGCAGATGGAGTTTATTTTAGATAAATGTGAGGTGATGCATTTTGGTAGATCGAATCGGGCCAGGACCTACTCCATTAATGGTAGGGCGTTGGGGAGAGTTATAGAACAGAGATCTAGGAGTACAAGTTCATAGCTCCTTGAAAGTGGAGTCACAGGTGGATAGGGTGGTGAAGAAGGCATTCAGCATGCTTGGTTTCATTGGTCAGAACACTGAATACAGGAGTTGGGATGTCTTGTTGAAGTTGTACAAGACATTAGTAAGGCCACACTTGGAATACTGTGTACAGTTCTGGTCACCCTATTATAGAAAGGATGATATTAAACTAGAAAGAGTGCAGAAAAGATTTACTAGGATGCTACCGGGACTTGATGGTTTGACTTATAGGGAGAGGTTGGATAGACTGAGACTTTTTTCCCCTGGAGAGTAGGAGGTTAAGGGGTGATCTTATAGAAGTCTATAAAATAATGAGGGGCATAGATAAGGTAGATAGTCAAAATCTTTTCCCAATGGTAGGGGAGTCTATAACGAGGGGGCATAGATTTAAGGTGAGGGGAGAGATACAGAAGGGTCCAGAGGGGCAATTTTTTCACACAAAGGGTGGTGAGTGTCTGGAACGAGCTGCCAGAGGCAGTAGTAGAGGCGGGTACAATTTTGTCTTTTTAAAAAGCATTTGGACAGTTTCATAAGTAAGATGGGTATAGAGGGATATGGGCCAAGTGCAGGCAATTGGGACTAGCTTAGTGGTATAAACTGGGTGACATGGACATGTTGGGCTGAAGGGCCTGTTTCCATGTTGTAAACTTCTATGATTCTATGAAAGGAAGATCTCTCTGATGGACTATAAATGGTCCCAAGACAGTCCCACCGTGCTGATTTCAACCTCTACAAAAAGCAACTAGCATCCTAAACACCACCTGCAGAAATAACAAGGTCATAGGGTCTTTAGGACCTGCTCGTTCAGTGGCAGGATTATGGCAGTGTGTGAAATTGAGCAAACTGTTCACTAAAGTTTGCAACTGGAAACTAATTGAAAACATGCAGCCTCTACCCAGAGTCAATCTTCTTGCTTTAGAAGAATGGCTTGAGTTCAAAGTAAATTTAAATACTTTCTGCTCTGTTGTTTTCCCCCACTCTTTATTCCTATTATACCTAGCCATGGCTCAGTGGGCAGCACTCTCCTCTTGAGTCAGAAGGTAGTGGGTTCAAGCCCTACTCCAGAGACTTGAGCTCACAATTCAGCTGACGCTGTAGTGCAGTCTTTCAGATGAAACGTTAAAATGATGGCCCATCTGCCCCCTCAGGTGGATGGTAGTGGTTGTTGGAGGCCAATCATCTCTGACACAGGACATTGCTGCATCAGGGCAGTGTCCTAAGCCCAACAATCTTCAGCTGCTTCATCAATGACCTTCCTTCCATTATAAAATCAGAAATGGGGATGTTTGCTGACAAGTGCAGAGTTCAGTTCCATTCACAACCCCTCAGATTATGAAGCAGTCTGTGCCCACATCCAGGTTTGGGCTGATAAGTGGCAAGTAACATTCATGCCAGGTAATGACCATCAACAAGTGTCTAACCACCTCCCCTTGACATTCAACGGCATTACCATTGCCAAATCCCCCACAATCAACATCCTGGGTGTCACCATTGATCAGCTACGTAAATACTGTGGCTACAGGAGCAGGTCAGAGGCTGGATATTCTGTGGCGAGTGACTCACCTCCTGACTCCCCAAAGCTTTTCCACCATCTATAAGGCACAATTCAGGAGGGTGATGGAATACTCTCCACTTGCCTGGATGAGTGCAGCTCCAACAACACAAGAAGCTCAACACCATCCAGCACAAAGCAGCCTGCTTGATTAGCACCCTAATCACTCACTCCCTTCACCATCAGCGCACTGTGGCTGCAGTGTGAACTATCTATAGGATACACTGCAGCAACTCTCCAAGGCTTCTTTGACAGCACCTCCTAAACCAGTGACCTCTACCACCTACAAGGGCAGCAGGCACATGGGAACACCACCACCTGTGTGTTTCCCTCCAAGTCACACACCATCCTGACTTGGAAATATATCGCCGGTCCTTTGTCGTCACTGGGTCAAAATCCTGGTGCTCCCTATCTAAGCACTGTTGGAGAACCTTCACTAAATGGACTGCAATGGTTCAAGACGGTAGCTCACTACCACCTTCTCAAGGGTAATTAGGGATGGGCAATAAATGCTGGCCTTGTCAGCAATGCCCACAACCAATGAATGAATAAAAAAAATCACATGGTACTATTTCAGAGCATAGGACTTTGTCCCAGTGTCCTGGCCAATAATTATCCCTTAATCAACATTACAAACACATAATCTGATCATTATCACGTTACTGTCGATGGGACCTTGCAGTGCACAAATTCGATGCCTATTACAAGTGACTACACGTCAAAAGTACTTAACTGACTAAAGTGCTTTGGGACATCCTGAGGCTATGAAAAGGTGCTATATAAAAACATGTTCATTACTGGAGGAACAATTCAAAAGCAGAGAAGCTATATTAAACTTATACAAAGCCTTGTTTAAACCTCATGAGTACTGTGCACAGTTATGGTTTCCATATTACAAAAAAGGATAAAGCAGCACTGGAGAAGGGGCAAAAAAGATTTACAAGGGTAATACCTGAACTGAGGGTACAATTATCAGGAAAGACTGAACAGGTTGGGGCTCGTTTCTTTTCTAAGGAGAAGGCTGAGGAGGGGGGTGACCTAATGGAGGTCTTTAAAATTATGAAGGGATTTGATAGGGTAGACTTAAAGATGGTTCCACTTGTGGGGAGTCCAAAACTAGAGGCCATAAATATGATAGTCACTAATAAATCCAATAGGGAATTCAGGTGAAACTTCTTTACCCAGAGAGTGATTAGAATGTGGAACTCGCTGCCACAAGTAGTAGTTTAGATGACTAGCATAGATGCATTCAAGGGGAAGCTAGATAAACGCACGAGGGAGCAAGGAATAGAAGGATATAGTGAGATGAAGTTGGGAGGAGGCTCATTCAGAGCACAAACACGGGCATGTTGGGCCAAATTGCCTGGTTCTGTGCTGTACATTCGATGTAAGTCATTTCATAACCAAATGAGGCTAGCTCTAGTTTTCAGAGGATCAGTGGGCCCAAATCTCTCCTCACCCTATAAATCTTGGGAAGGACAGACCTACTCATAAGGCTGATCAGAGGACAGGAGCGAAGCAGATGGAAGATCTGATGCCGAGAAAGGGTGGGTGAGGCCACGGATAGATTTGTCGATGTGCTGTGATTTGGCATGTGGGCAAATGTGGTATCCATTTTGCATGCAGCACGATCTCACATTACAGCAATGAATGTGGTAACTTGTTCTAAAGATAATTAACTAAAATAAGGGTTTGGCTCCTGTTTATAATTAAAAAGCACATTTAAATATTGTCAGCTGAATGGGATGAGTTTCCTGCAGCAGGAAGGGAAAGTGAATTGGATTCTTATGGTCACCTATCCCACCCCCCCCACCTCACCCCCTCCCATAGTTTGTGAATGAACTCAGCTGTTCAAAGACACAAAAATACCATAAACCAAAAAGTGAGGGCTTACAGCTCAGGTACAGATCCAGCCTGTGGTTCATAGTGTGTCTCATGGCCGGATGCAGGGTTGAGGGGGAGCAGAGCTGCACTTATCATAAAGCTCGTGATTCAAACTGCCTGTATTATTTCAGCCCCCGTGTATTCCGACACACCTCTCACCCCTAGTGCTTCCCACCGAGTGCCAATCCTAACCCCCCCCACACACGAACAGCATTACCAATTTAGACCCACACATGTGTGTGAGTGCATGTGAAGGGCAGTTAAATCTAAATGTATGATCTCTGCTTTCTGCTTCTTTCTCTCTACCCCCTAGTGACTTTTATTTTCAGATCTAGGGCCAGATGGATGCAGAAAGCTGCACAGACTTCAGGGCAGCTTGATAGCAGGAAACAGTCTCTACCTGTGGTGGCTGCATCGGGAAGAGATGCAAATGAGAGGTACATGACGTAAAGTTTCCTGCCATGTAGCAATGGCTGGCTGTTTCCACCTGTTCTCTTCCTCCTCCCCCTGCCCTCTACAAGTCCAACGTAGTCAGTCAGTAATATTCTCCGGTGTTTTAAAGATTAAAACAAAAGGCAGAAAGTAAATGCTTGTGGGGACTGAGAAGCAGCCCTGACTATACAGTATTTGTAAGCGACAGAAAATATTCATTTAAAATTAAACTGCAGTGAAGTGGGGAGTTCAATGGAACAAAAAAAGTAGTCAATTTTCTCTCCTCCCTTGTTGCCACTGCCTCCTGCTGGATTGATGGGCATCAGCTGGTCTCCAGTAGACAACGAGAGTGTTCATTCTCTAGGAGCTTAGATAGTGAATGGCAGCAGGAGCATTGACACGCTCACCCATATGCACTTCCCAGCAGGACTCACTGGACAGACAGCAGGCACAGTGAGACATTAAAAGAAACAAAAAGAGTGGTTAAAGTTTCAGATGGAAGTGTCACTTTGTCAGAACAGATAACAGAGCACACTTGAAAAGTCAGCCTATCCTTTTTGCCCAGCAGATTTTCCGTTCCTCTTCCATTACATTGAAGTAGCACAGCAGCAGAAATTAGCCAACAGCACAGACCAGGACCCTGGTCCACGCTGCTTAAAATGACAGACCAACCACTGGGTCATCACCTGCTCATGTAATGCTGGCTTTTTGAGTAACAATTTGCATCTATAATCGCACCATTAATTTAGTAAAACGTCCCAAGGCGCTTCACAGGAGCGTTATCAGAAAAAATTTGACACCGAGCCACATAAGGAGATATTAGGTCAGGTGACCAAAAGCTTGGTCAAAGAGGCTGGCTTTAAAAAGAGGCTCTCTTTAAAGTGGAGAGGTTTAGGGAGGGAATCCAATAAGAACATTAAACGCAGGTGATCTGAAAGTGCCTACAGCTTATGCAATCACTGCCAGACTACGTGGATGAGCTAGACAGGATTCCAAATGCTGGAATACCCGGCATGGGAAATTAAATTATTTCATATCATATCCGTTTTCATGCTTCTGGGCTCACTTGGTACCACTCCTACCTGGGTCTGCAGATTATTGGCTCAGACCCTATTCAGAGTACAATCCAGGCTGAGAAAACTACTGTTCCCATCTGACCTTCCAGATGAACGTTAAGAGAATTCATGATGGATGGAAGAGGAGCAGGAAGCATGTCTGGTGTCCCAACCAACATTCCTGCCTCAATCAACACCACCGAACACAGATTAACCAGTCAAGGGGGATCTTGCTGTGCATAAAACATCTGCCACATTTGCCCACAGAACAGTTGCAAATACTCAAATCAGTGCTTGATAAACACACAAGTCTTGTTCTTTATATATAATTTATTTGCAATCTCCAAATATTGTACCTTTTCTTCTATGTGGTATGCCACAGGCAAGATAAACAAATCTATTAATCTAGAAACACACTAGTGAAAAGAACATTTCTACCAGGTACATTACTCAGTTCACATTTAAACTTTCATCAAAGCCACAGGGAGGGAATGTGGGGGCTGGGTATTTGAGACCAAACAAGGAGCATATTCACATCTGGAACTGTGCTCGCTGTGGATTAACATTTCCCTGACGCTGAAGTTGGCTGTACGGGGGAAAAGCAACTGATGGTTAAATGAACCAGACACAGAAGAGGGTCATTTTGACTTTGGATGTTATCAGATCAGCCCTCCATTATGCATCTTTCCCAGTTTTCCTTTCCAGAGGTGTATAATGGGCAGCTGATCTGATATCCCTCGTTATAAACTATCGCTCAAATTTACCCCCTCGAGTCTGAAGTGGGGCACGCAAACAAAAGTAGAGTGGACACACAGACATGGGAGGTGGGTTACAGGAATCTCTCTACATTCGGACACAAATGCGTGCAGATTACAAGGAGCTTCTGATAATATACACACTCCCATCAACCAATAAAGGAACTCGTACATTGTCGCTAACCATCAAGATCGACAACAACGAATCCAGTAAAAGGGAGCTGCCTCATTAAGCAGCAAAAGATGAGTCACTCGTGTCTACAGCTTCACAAGAGCAACAAGTGGTTAAACAGAGGGTCGAGTTGGTAAACATCATGGTTTAAGAGACACTGCATCACTTAATCCACAAAACGTAGAGCCAAATTAGTTGCCAGCAAGAGTCACAGGCAGCATGGATTATATTTTTCTTCCCCATCCCCTCTTGATAATGACTGCTGGTTCCAGTACCATGCCCGAGCAGCCCCAGCCAGCTATTTGACCACAGCGGCCTCACAGCCAAGTCCGATCCTGCTCTCTCCCGAAATCCACAAGTGCGCACTTGCCCCGCGAGGGAGGGGCCCGTTGGATAGTGACCAGGAACGCTGGCTGATATGCTTCCACCAACATCCCCCCCTTAACCCCAGCACCGAGAACAGTTATGGCATCCCTTCAAAGATTAAACCAACTCAGCATAGATCAGGGATGGAATGTGGGACTGTACCTCCTGGTCTGTATGGCTCAAGCTACTCACAGGGCCAAATTGCCCAATTCATCGCGGTGGATTTACTGAAAAGTTCATCCTTAAATCAAGTGGTTTGAAGACACACAATTCACAACTGAACCCTGCTTCACAGAGACATCAATACCAGAGAGAAACCAGAGTTCAGAAATGCAGCATTACCATAAAAGAGCAAAAAAGTCTCGTTTCTGTAGAAAACAGTTAAAAATTCACAATTCTGAAATTAAACAATTTATAGAAAGCGTGCGATATATACATATACACACACACACAAACACATTTTCTTAAATTTTAAACATTCGAAGTTTCAGGACATTATTTCCATCTTTCCCTTGTGCTTTATTTTTCTTTTCAAAAGATACAGCTTGGATCAAACTTCACTTCTCCATTCAGGCTCCAACTGGTTCTGGATGATGCTGATTTCCTCAGGGTCCCCTAACAAATCAAACAAAATAAATCAATTCACTGCACAACGTCCACTGACCCGGTAATCGTTCTCTACAATATATCCACTCATCAAAGTGTGAAGAAAAGAACAATGTTTGATACGGAAATAATAAATTCCAGAGCAGGAAAATGCCATTTGGTCCATCCACAGCCCGTCTCCCAACTATTCCCTGCCCACATCATCTATTACTTCCCTAATTTCAGTCTTATTTCTCCCCCCCCAAAAAAGAAATTAAGCATCACTGTTACCCTCATTCCCACTTCCCAACAGCAATCTTCAGCTCTATTTTTAACGGTGAAAACTGACCCCAACTCCCCCACCAATTCAACTCCCTTCTTGGGAGTTTGGTTCACATTCACCAACCAATGGGGGGCAAAAAAAATATTTCGCCCTCTAATCTCACTCGAGGCGTGTGAATTTTGTATTCGTGCCCTCAACTCATTGCCCAAGTTAAATAGCTTGTTCAATTCAACCTCACCTATACTTATCAATTATATCCTCGAGAACTAATCTGAATGAGCCCCGGACAATATACACACACACACAACCTTCTGGCAATCAAAATAAGACATTCACTCATGTTTTTGGTGAATCTCTTTCCCTTCCCACCTTTCCCACAGGCACTGGTATCTCACAAGTGGCTATTTTTCATATGGGAGCCCAACAGTGAGTGGCAAAACGGTATTTGGGGGGGGCAGAAAGAGGGAGAACGGGACTCCCCAGGCCGTTCATAGACCCCAACACGAGTCAGGACCAAGAACCATTGCTGATTTGTCTCCTCCTTAAACCAGGAGCACTGGGGCCAAATTGCAGCACTTGCCTCATCTGAGATCATCAAAGACCAGGAATCGGACCCAGGGTCCGTCTGGCTCAGCGACAGAAATGGATAAACCACCAAGAACCCCCAACAAACCATTTACAAACCCCAATTCAAAAACCTTACATAAACAGCAACAACTTGCAATTATATAGCGCCTTGAACGTAGTAAAATGTCCCAAGACGCTTCACAGGAATGATCAGACAAAATTCGACACCGAGCTGCACGAGGACACATTAGGCCAGGTGACCAAAAGCTTGGTCAAAGAGGTAGGTTTTAAGGAGCGTCTTTAAAAAAAAAGAGGAGAGAGAGGTAGAGAGGCGGAGAGGATTAGGGAGGGCATTTCAGAGCTTAGGGCCCAGGCAGCTGAAGGCACGGCCGCCAATGGTGGAGCGATTAAAATCGGGGATGCACAAGAGGCCAGAACTGGAGGACCACAGAGATCTCAGAGGATTGTAGGGCTGGAAGAGGTTACAGAGATAGGGAGGGGTGAGGCCATGGAGGAATTTGAAAACAAGGATGAGAACTTTAAAATCGACACGTTCCTGGACCATGAGCCAATCTAGGTCAGCGAGCTCAGGGGTGATGGGAGAACAGGGCTTGATGCGAGTTAGGATACGGGCAGTAGAGTTTTGGATGAGCTCAAGTTTATGGAGGGTGGAAGATGGGAGGCCGGCCAGGAGATCATCGGAATTATCAAGTCTGGAGGGTTTGCTGGTCTAAAGGACCACATTGCACGTGTGGTGTACAGGCTGGTAAAATGGATTCAATTTAACACTCTGGGGATTTTCCATTTAATCTATTGCAAATATAGGAAAAGAAAAACACACACACACACACACACTCTCTCTTCATTGTAAATACAGCCACTTCATGGCGACTCTGAATGTCACCTGTTGGTTCAGTTTCCAGGCTCAGTTGATCGAGACGATCTACGAGGTCGATTTCGATGTCATCACTTTGATATTTGTAGCCAGTGTAGCCGCCCTGGTCGTTGCAGTAACTCAGGTGCCTGACGATGAAACACGCGGAATCAGAGCCGGAAAACACAACAGCGAGACAGGTACAAAGACTCCCCTTCCACTTCAGCCTCTCTCCCCCACTCTCTCTGGTGGTGGTGACTCTTGCCTCAAATTTAAAATTCTCATCCTCGTGTTCAAAGCCCTCCATGGCCTCGCCTCTCCCTATCTCTGTAACCTCCTACAGCCCTACGAGATCTCTGCGCTTCTCCAATTCTGGCCTGCTCTCCATCCCCCATTTTAATCGCTCCACCGTTGGCGGCCGTGCCTTCAGCTGCCTGGGCCCTAAGCTCTGGAATTCCCTCCCTAAACCTCTGTGCCTCTCTATCTCCTTCAAGACACTCCTTAAAACCTACCTCTTTGACCAAGCGTTTGGTCACCTGCTCTAATATCTCCTTTAGCTCGGTGTCAATTTTTGTCTGATTACACTCCTGTGAAGCGCCTTGGGACGTTTTACTACGTTAAAGGTGCTATATAAATGCCAGCTGTCGTCATTGCTAGGGGGCAACATTCAACAGGTGCGAGGCGCCCTCAGGTACCTCATACAAGTGGCCACTGCTCATACACAAGCTTGTATAACAAGTATTTGACCAGGAGATCCAATCAGCAGCTTTGGGGAGGGGGGGGAAAAAAATCAAGCTGAGGCCAACCCGGTCCTCCACTCACACATTTTCCAGTGGACAGTAACCAGGGGCAGAAACCCACACTCACTTTTCACTCCATGGCCCAAAGGCTAACTGTAACATCACTCCCACTGCCCCACCCGAGATCAGCTAATTGAACAGAGACCAGGTTTGAACCCAGGAACTTTGCGATCTGTCTGGCTCAGTGTCACACCGGGCAGGGCCTTCACAAAGTCCTTCAATTCAACAAGTGACATCGAATTTACAGCACAGAAACAGGCCATTCGGCCCAACTGGTCCATGCTCCACACGAGCCTCCTCCCACCCTATCACTATATCCTTCTATTCCTTTCTCCCTCATGTGTTTATCCAGCTTCCCCTTAAATGCATCCATGTTAGTCGCCTCAACTACTCCTTGTGGGAGCGAGTTCCACATTCTCACCACACTCTGGGTAAAGAAGTTTCTCCTGAATTCCCTATTGGATTTATTAGTGATTATTTTATATTTATGGCCTATGGTTTTGGATTCCCCCACAAACGAAAACATTTTCTCTATGTCTACCCTATCAAACCCTTCCATAATCTTAAAGGCCTCTATTTTTAGAGAAAAAAGCCCCATCCTCTCCCTCTCAAACAGATATTCCCGCTTTGGATAATGTTGGGGGAGATGGCTTATCAGGGGAATGCAGCAAGAGCCAAGACCGTGGCACCACGAGTGACTCAGCTGCACAGGAGGTGGGGGGGCGGGGGGGGAAAGAATGGGAGAGCAATAGTGATAGGGGATTCCATCGTAAGGGGAACAGACAGGCCCTTCTGCGGCCGTAGACGTGACTCCAGGATGGTATGTTGCCTCCCTGGTGCCAGGGTCAAGAATGTCACGGAGCGGCTGCAGGACATTCTGAAGGGGGAGGGTGAACAGCCAGAGTGATCCATATCGGTACCAATGACATCAGTAAAAAAAGGGATGAGGTCCTGCAAGCAGAATATAGGGAGTTAGGAAATAAATTAAAAAGCAGGACATCTAAGTTAGTAATCTCAGGATTACTCCCAGTGCCATGTGCTAGCGAGAGCAGAAATAGGAGAATAGACCAGATGAATGCGTGGCTTGAGAGATGGTGTAGAAGGGAGGGGTTTAAATTCCTGAGGCACTGGGACCGATTCTGGGAAAGGCGGGACCTGTACAAGCTGGACTGGTTGCACCCAAGCAGAACTGGGACCAATATCCTCGTTGGGGGCATTTGCTAGTTCTGTTGGGGAGGGTTTAAACTAGTATGGCAGGGAGATGGGAACCAAAGGGCAGGTACAGATAGGACAAATTCAGACCAGGAAACAGGAAGTAGAAAAGCAGTTAGTGACTCAGAAAGGCAAAAGAAGCAAAGGTTAAATAGTGTTCAGCACAGGAATTTGACGGGGTTAAAGGGTATATACTTCAATGCAAGGAGTGTTACAAACAAAACAGATGAGGTAAGGGCACAGATAGACACATGGCAGCATGATATCATTGCTATAACGGAAACCTGGTTTAAAGAGGGGGATAATTGGCAGTTCAATATCCCTGGATATTGAGTTTTCAGGCAGGCTAGAGTGGGTGATAAAAAAGGAGGGGGGTAGCATTATTGGTTAAAGAATCAATTACAGTTGTGAGAAGGGATGAAATGGTAAATGGATCATCAATCGAGGCCATATGGGTTGAGCTAAGAAATAAAAAAAGGGGCAGTCACACTACTGGGAGTGTACTATAGACCCCCGAATAGTGAAAGGGAGATAGAAGAACAAATATGTAGGCAAATTTCTGAGTGCAAAAATAAGAGGGCAATAATAGTAGGGGACTTCAACTACCCTAACATCAACTGGGATTCAAACAGTGTGAGGGGCACAAAGGGGGCAAAATTCTTGATCAGTGTCCAGGAGAACTTTTTTAGCCAGTACGTGACAAGCCCAACAAGAGGGGATGCAATTCTAGATTTAGTCCTGGGAAATGAAGATGGGCAAGTGGGTGAAGTGACAGTGGGTGACCATATTGGAGATAGTGACCACAATTCAGTTAGTTTTAGCATTATTATGGAAAAGGACAGAGTTAAATCAGGAGTAAACGTTTTAAATTGGGGGAAGGCAAATTTTACAGAACTAAGAGGTGATTTGGCAGAAGTGGACTGGACAAAACTACTCGAGGAGAAATCAGTGGCAAGCCAGTGGGAGGCACTAAAAAGTGAAATTCTACGGGTACAATGCAGACACGTCCCCTCAAAGAAAAAGGGTGGCACTGCCAAATTTAGAACCCCCTGGTTGTCTAGAAGTATACGGACAAGATAAAGCAGAAGAAGAAAGCTTATGACTGTCACAGAAAATTAAATACTGCAGAAAGCCTACAGGAGTATAGAAAGTACAGGGATGATGTAAAAAATGAAATAAGGAAAGCAAAGAGAGGGCATGAAAAAATATTAGCTAGTAAGATTAAAGAAAACCCAAAGATGTTTTATCAGTACATTAAGAACAAGAGGATAGCTAAGGAAAAGGAGGGACCTATCAGGGATGATAAGGGTAACTTGTGTGTAGAAGCAGAGGATGTGGGTAGGATTTTAAATGATTATTTTGTCTCCGTATTCACAAAGGAAAGGGATGATTCGGACGTAGTAGTTAAAGAGGGACTGGAATCCTTGAAAGTTGATAAGTCACCAGGGCCGCATGGATTGTTTCCTGGGCTATTGAAGGAAGCCAGGGAGGAAATAGCGGATGCTCTGAGGATCATTTTCCAATCCTCACTAGATACAGGGGAGGTACCGGAGGACTGGAAGACTGAAAACAAAGTACCATTGTTTAAAAAGGGTACGAGGGAAAGGCCGAACAATTATAGGCCGGTCAGTCTTACCTCGGTGGTGGGCAAACTATTAGAATCAATACTGAGAGATAGGATAAACTGTCACTTGGAAAGGCATGGTTTAATCAGGGATAGTCAGCATGGATTTGTTCAGGGATGGTCATGCCTTACAAATCTGATTGAATTCTTTGAGGAAGTGACAAGGAGGATTGATGAGGGTAGTGCAGTGGATGTTGTCTACATGGATTTTAGTAAGGCATTTGAAAAGGTCCCACATGGCAGACTGGTCAGAAAGGTAAAAGCCCATGGGATACAGGGAAATGTGGCGAATTGGATCCAAAATTGGCTCAGTAACAGGAAACAAAGGGTAAAAGTGGATGGATGTCTTTGTGAATGGAAATCCGTTTCCAGTGGTGTGCCACAGGGCTCAGTGTTGGGTCCCTTGCTGTCTGTGGTATATATTAATGATTTGGACTTGAATGTAGGGGGCATGATTGGCAAATTTGCAGACGACACAAAAATTGGCCGTGTAGTTGATGGAGTCTAAAGCTATCCTCTTCATTAAGAAGATATCAATGGGTTGGTGGAGTGGGGGCGGAAAAGTGGCAAATGGAGTTCAACCCGGAGAAGTGTGAGGTAATGCACTTAGGGAGGGCAAACAGTAAAAGGGAATACACAGTAAACGGGAATATATTGAGAGGGGTAGAGGAAGTGAGAGACCTTGGAGTGCACGTGCACAGGTCCCTGAAGGTGGCAGTACAGGTAGATAAGATTGTGAAGAAGGCATACGGAATGCTCTCCGTTATTAGCCAAGGTATAGAATACAAAAGCAGGGATGTAATGATGGAACTGTATAAAACGCTGGTAAGGCCATAGCTGGAGTATTGTGCGCAGTTCTGGTCACATTACAGGAAGGGCGTAATTGCTCTGGAGAGAGTGTAGAGAAGATTTACAAGAATGTTGCCAGGGCTTGAAAATTGCAGCTATGAGGAGAGATTGGATAGGCTGGGATTGTTTTCCTTGGAGCAGAGGAGGCTGAGGGGAGACTTGATTGAGGTGTACAAAATTATGAGGTGCCTAGATAGAGTAGACAGGAAGTACCTGTTTCCACTAGTGGAGAGTTCAGGAACTAGAGGACATAGATTTAAGCTGATTGGCGGAAGGATTAGAGGGGACATGACGAAAAACTTTTTTACCCAGAGGGTGGTGAGTGTATGGAATTCGTTGCCCGAATTGGTGGTAGAGGCAGGGACCCTCAACTCTTTTATAAAGTACCTGGACCTGCACCTAAAGTGCTGTAAGCTGCAGGGCTACGGACCGGGTGCTGGAAGGGGTGGGAATAGAATGGGCACCTGGTTGTTCTTCAAGCCGGCGCGGACACGATGGGCCGAATGGCCCCCTCCTGTGCTGTATATTTTTCTATGGTTCTATCCTGTTCAGTCTTTCCTGAATAGTTATAATTTCTCAGTTCTGATGCCTGACTCCCCTTCAGGGCGTAGATATTTTTGAATATCCTGAACTATCCTTTATACACACACTTGGACATGCAGAGCCCACATTAACATAACACCGGCTTTAGCCCATTCTCTTCGGCTGGCCCAATTCCTGCAGCCAAGTCATACGGTGCACACCTTTAATGGGCTGAAAATGATGTCCTCTGTGGTCAACCGGGGGTGGGTGGGGGGCGCACCAAAGACCACCCAGCCTTCCCCAGGGACTGCATCTGGAAAGGATGGGAAGGCTGACCCTGACAGTTGTGCTGGCGGGAGTATAACTCCTGGCAAGACCGCCCAAGCCAGGTGGGTCGGAAGGTAGGAGCCAGAGTAAAGGCAGTCCTCCTTTTCAGAGATTGTGAGTCAGGCTAAAGACCTGTTCACGTAAAAATTCCTTTTGTTACACAAACAACCCAGAGTCAAGATGAGTCTGTTACAGATTGGCAAATGTAAACATTAACCGTGGAGAATCAATACACAAATCTTTGAAGGTGGCAGGACAAGTCGATAAAGCTGTTAAAAAAGCATATGGGATCTTGGGCTTTATAGATAGAGGCAGAGAGTGCAAAAGCAAGAAAGTTATGGTAAACCTTTACAAATCACTGGCCCCAGCTGGAGTAGTGTGTCGAATTCTGGGCACCACACTTTAAGAAGGATGTCAAAGCTTTGGAGAGGGTGCAGAGGAGATTTACCAGAATGGTACCAGGGATGAGGGATTTAAATTATGTGGGGAGACTGGAGAAACTGGGGTTGTTCTCCTTGGAACAAAGAAGGTAAAGGGGAGATTCAATAGAGGTGTTCACAATTATGAGGGGTTTTCATAAAGTAGATAGGGAGAAAGTGTTTCCACGGTGGGGGGGTTGATAACCAGAGAACACAAAGAGTTAAAATAATTTGCAAAAAAGCCAGGGAGAGATAAGAAATTTTTTCACTTGGCGAGTTGTGATGATCTGGAACGTGCTGCCTGAAAGGGCGGTGGAAGCAGATTCAATAATAACTTTCAAAAGGGAATTGGATAAATACTTGAAAAGGTAAAAATTGCAGGGCTATGGGGAAAGAGGAGAGTGGGACTAACTGGATAGATCTTTCAGACAGCTAGCACAGGCCTGATGGGCCGAATGGCCTCCTCTGCTGTATGATTCTAACCGGGATCTGCTGGACGGAAGAGAGATGATACTTCAGTCGGAGTCAAATATAACACCGGCTTTAACCCATTCTCTTCGGCTGGCCCGATTCCTGCAGCCAAGTCATACGGTGCACACCTTTAATGGGCTGAAAATGATGTCCTCTGTGGTCAACCGGGGGTGGGTGGGGGGCGCACCAAAGACCACCCAGCCTTCCCCAGGGACTGCATCTGGAAAGGATGGGAAGGCTGACCCTGACAGTTGTGCTGGCGGGAGTATAACTCCTGGCAAGACCGCCCAAGCCAGGTGGGTCGGAAGGTAGGAGCCAGAGTAAAGGCAGTCCTCCTTTTCAGAGGTTGTGAGCCAGGCTAAAGACCTGTTCACGTAACAATGGACGGACAACAATGGAAGAAATTGGTTGCCCCGTGTGCCACAGGAGACTCTTAACTAAAGATCACCTAGGACTGACTCTCTCCCTCCAGGTGGTCAGGTTGGGAACTGAACGGAAAGGGACCGGGACCCCTGTCTGTCCCCAGCCCTCGTGCAGAGCGACAACTAGGGTTGCCAACTCTGGTTGGACGTATTCCTGGAGGTTTCATCACATGATCTCGTGCCTTCAACTGTCCCGCCCCGCACGCCCACCGTTGGTTGCCCAACATGTCCATCCTTGGGCGGAGCAGACTCGAGTGGGCCATATGGCCTACTCCTGCTCCCATTTCTTACGTTCGTGCGAGGCACCGCCCCCACACTCCCACCATTGGTCGCCCAACACGTCCATCCTTGCGACACACTGCCTTCCCACACCAAGTGTAAAGCGGACAGACTGTCACTCGATTGGACGACGTTTGACCGTCAGTCAGACAGCCAATTTTCCATCTCCTATTATTTTTACAACTAATTAAAGTGTTCAAAAGAAAACAGAAACACAATTTTTTGTTAGGCCTCCTATGATTTTGGTCCCCGGGGTTTTTGCTCGCAGCAGTGTCCTGGAGATTAAACTTTTAATTCCTGACGACTCCAGGCCAATCCTGGAGGGTTGGCAGCCCCCTACGGCCAACACTTGAACCCACCAGCACTACTTGGAGCGCTCGACCTTTAAATAAAACGCCTGAACACACCAGTAACTGGCAGCAGTCATGCCCGGTGGCCGATACTACTGGCGCCAGCTACATTGTAGGGGCAATGGAGAGAGATTTCACCTACCTGTTCCAGTTTGGGTCCTTGCTGAGGATTATTGGATTTCCCACCACTATCAGCAGGGATTTGGCTCTGGTGAGGGCAACATTAAACCTCTTGAGAAGAGAAAGAAATATTACTCGCGATTCGTTCATGAACATTTTCATACTGCACAGTTAGCAACACAGGTCGGTCTAGTGAGGGAGGGGGAAGAGTGAGAGAGAACGTAATGATATCCAATACAAACACACATTATCTCCAGCCGTGGCTCAGTGGGCAACACTTTCGCCTCTGAAGGTGGTGGGTTCGAGTCCCACTCCAGAGACCTGAGCCCCATAATGCAGGCTGACACTCCCAGTGCGGTACTGAGGGGGGTGCTGCACTGTCAGAGGCGCCGTCTTTCGGATGAGACGTTAAACTGAGGCCCCCGTCCGCACCCTCAGGAGGACGTAAAAGATCCCAGGGCACTATTCGAAGAGCAGGGGTTAATTCTCTCCGGTGTCCTGGCCAATATTTATCCCTCAACCAACGCCACGAAGAGAGATTATCTGGCCATTATCACATTGCTGTCTGTGGGACCTTGCTGTGCACAAATAGGCTGCCGCATTTCCTACATTACAACAGTGACTGCACTGGCCCAGGAAGAGTCAGCACTTTCAGGAGACGAGGAGAGGAAGAGGAAAGTTGAAGGTGGGGTGGGGGGGAAAATTAAAGTACCTTTGGATTTTTGAGGAAGCCCAAGTTGAAATCTTCATCCATCTGCAGGTAGTCTGAGCTGCTGCGGACGGTGGAGATGATGATCACCTTCCGCTCCTGACCCTGGAACTCCTCGACCGACCCCACCTAAAAAAGACAAACATGAACTCTCAGTCCCACCACTTACACCCCGTTCCCGTTCATCACGGGCGGCCGCCTGTTATCAGGCAGACGGCGCTGAGCGTCTGCCGTCACCACAGGAGTCAATTACAAAGGCGTCACTTAAACCGTATTAAGCGTGCTGGCTGTTTCAGGCAGTTCACTAAGTGTTTACCCTGCACTTAACCCATCTAAAAAGCTCTGCTGATTTCAACCAAACTCGGCCTTCAATTAGTTTCAATAAGCTGTTCGTACCTCCTTAAAGTGCGATTCTAGATGTAACTGTTAACAATTAGGAGAGGGCCGCATATCAAGGGACAAAATTAACAGTCACTTGGACAAGTGTGGATTGATTAGGGAAAGCCAGTATGTATTTGTTAAAGGCAAATCGTGTTTAACTAACTTGATTGAGTTTTTTGATGTGGGCAATGCGGTTGATGTTGTGTATATGGACTTCCAAAAGGTGGTTTGATAAAGTGATTGGGTAATTCCCCCGTCAATAAAATTGAAGCCCATGGAATAAAAGGGACAGTGGCAACGCAGATATGAAATTGGCTAAGAGACAGGAAACTGAAGGTCGTGGTGAACGGCTGTTTTTCGGACTGGAGGGAGGTGTACAGTGGTGTTCCCCAGGGGTCGGTGCTGGGACCACTGCTTTTCTTGATATATATTAATGACTTGGACTTGGGTGTACAGGACATAATTTCAAAATGTGCAGATGACACAAAACTTGGAAGTGTAGTAAACAGTGAGGAGGGTAGTGGTAGACTTTAAGAGGATATAGACAGGCTGGTGGAATGGGCAGACATGTGGCAGATGAAATTTAACACTGAGAAGTGTAAGGTGATACATTTTGGTAGGAGGAATGAGGAGAGGCAATATAAACTAAAGGAAGAGAGAGATCTGGGGGTATATGTTTAATGTGGCAGGGCAAGTTGAGAAAGTGGTTAAGAAAGCATACGGGATCCTGGACTTTATAAATAGAGGCATAGAGTACAAAAGCGAGGATGTTATGTTGAACCTTTATAAAACACCGGTTCAGCCACAATTGTAGTGTTGTGCCCAATTCTGGACACCACATTTTAGGAAGGATGTGAAGGCCTTAGAGAGGGTGCAGAAGAGATTTACTAGAATGATTCCAGGGATGAGGGATCTCAGTTACGTGGATAGACTGGAGAAGCTGGGGTTGTTCTCCTGAGAGCAGAGAAGGTTGAGAGGAGATTTGATAGAAGTGTTCAAAATCATGAAGGGTCTAGACAGAGTAGAGAGAGAGAAACTGTTCCCATTGGCGGAGGGGTCGCGAACCAGAGGACACAGATTTAAGGTGATTGGCAAAAGAACCAAAAAGACGACATAAGGGAAACTTTTTTAACCCAGCGAGTGGTTATGATGTGGAATGCACTGCCCGAGGGGGTGGCGGAGGCAGGGTCAATTGTGGCTTTCAAAAAGGAATTAGATAGGTACCTGAAGGAGAAAAATTTGCAGGACAACAGGGAAAGGGGGGGGGGGGGGGGGTGGAGTGGGACTAGCTGGATTGCTCTTACAATTCTATCGTGACACAAGTCCCGGCCAGAATGGAAATGATTGGGTAATTCCCCCGTCAATCACGCCTGGAGACCGCGCTGCTGTAAGTGACCGGGATTGATTTTACAATTTGTATTATGTAACTATCCTCCACTCACTGCATTTTGCTGGAGAAATAATTCTGCTTTTATTGTTAAAATAGACTCTGCTCGCTGTAAAAACCGCTTAAGTCCTGCCCCTTATCCAACTCATTGGCGTCAATACTCACTCCATTTTGAAACACATTGGTGACTTCACTTTTCCCACTCCCGCTATAAGTGCTGGGGGGCTGTATCTTTTCTGGGGTGTCCCGATCATAAGCTCTCTGACAAATCTGAATTAGTGGCCACACAGCTGCAATTGGTGGAGCGAACTCAGATACATAGAGTATACCACCTTATCTTCGGAGGTTAAGGTATGAATGAGGGATGAACCTCGTGTGTTGTGCTTCATTCCCATTAACACAGAGGTCAGTCGCGGCTCAGTGGGTAACACTCTCGCCTGAGTCACCGTCGTGGTTCAAGCCCCGCTCCAGAGACCTGAACACACATTCCAGGCTGAAAATCCGAGTGCTGTACCGAGGGAGTGCTGCACTGTCAGAGGTGCCGTCTTTCGGATGAGACTGTTAAACCGAGGCCCTGTCCGCCCTCTCAGGTGAATATGTAAAAGATCCCATGGCACTATTCGAAGAAGAGCCATTCCCGGTATCCTGGACAATATTTATCCCTCAACCCTCACAAACAGAATGTCTGCTCATTATCTCACTGTTGTTTGTGGGATCTTGCTGTGCGCAAATTGGCTGCCGTGTTTCCTACATTACAACAATGATTACACTTCAAAAGTACTTAATTGGCTGTAAAGCGCTTTGGGACGTCCAGAGGTCAATACAGGCACTGTATAAAAGGAAATTCCCTCTTTTATTTCCTTATATCTTCTACATACATGGAACGTTGGCCCTGAAATTCTTCGACTGACGCAGAGAGACAGGCAGATGGGCAGGCAGGCAGAGAGGGGCAGGCAGGACAAGAAAGGGTTTAGTCAGTGAGTACTTGTTGCTTGGATAAAGAGATTTACATATAGAGAACACCCATTCTGCAGGGTTCAGATAGTGAGAAAAGAGGAAGCAGAAAGCAGTCCAGGAAAAGGACACAATATTACCAGGCATTTCAGAAACACATCCAGCAGTTCACACCTTCAACTCTTTGATGTCGTTCATGCTCCTCAGGTCCTTGTCCACTGTGTTTATCGCTTTCCTGATCTTTTCCACCTGCAAGGAGGGAAAAATAAATCTTCTGTTTAAGCAGCTGCAGAGCTCCCTCTATTGGCCCAGCTGCAATTTTTAAAAATTTGTTCATGGGATGTGGGCGTCGCTGGCGAGGCCGGCATTTATTGCCCATCCCTAATTGCCCTCGAGAAGGTGGTGGTGAGCCGCCTTCTTGAACCACTGCAGTCCGTGTGGTGAAGGTTCTCCCACAGTGCTGTTAGGGAGTGCCAGGATTTTGACCCAGTGACGATGAAGGAACGGCGATATATTTCCAAGTCGGGATGGTGTGTGACTTGGAGAGGAACGTGCAGGTGGTGTTCCCATGTACCTGCTGCCCTTGTCCTTCTAGGTGGTAGAGGTCGCGGGTTTGGGAGGTGCTGTCGAAGAAGCCTTGGCGAGTTGCTGCAGTGCATCCTGTGGATGGTACACACTGCAGCCACTGTGCGCCGGTGGTGAAGGGAGTGAATGTTTAGGGTGGTGGATGGGGTGCCAATCAAGCGGGCTGCTTTATCCTAGATGTTGTCGAGCTTCTTGAGTGTTGTTGGAGCTGCAGTCATCCAGGCAAGTGGAGAGTATTCCATCACACTCCTGACTTGTGCCTTGTAGACGGTGGAAAGGCTTTGGGGAGTCAGGAGGTGAGTCACTCGCCGCAGAATACCCAGCCTCTGACCTGCTCTTGTAGCCACAGTATTTATGTGGCTGGTCCAGTTAAGTTTCTGGTCAATGGTGACGCCCAGAATGTTGATGGTGGGGGATTCGGCGATGGTAATGCCGTTGAATGTCAAGGGGAGGTGGTTAGACTCTCTCTTGTTGAAGATGGTCATTGCCTGGCATTTGTCTGGCGCAAATGTTACTTGCCACTTATCAGCCCAAGTCTGGATGTTGTCCAGGTCTTACTGCATGTGGGCTCGGACTGCTTCATTATTTGAGGGGTTGCGAATGGAACTGAACACTGTGCAGTCATCAGCGAACATCCCCATTTCTGACCTTATGATAGAGGGAAGGTCATTGATAAAGCAGCTGAAGATGGTTGGGCCGAGGATACTGCCCTGAGGAACTCCTGCAGCAATGTCCTGGGGCTGAGATGATTGGCCTCCAACAACCACTACCATCTTCCTTTGTGCTAGGTATGACTCCAGCCACTGGAGTTTTCCCCCTGATTCCCATTGACTTCAATTTTACTAGGGCTCCTTGGTGCCACACTCGGTCAAATGCTGCCTTGATGTCAAGGGCAGTCACTCTTACCTCACCTCTGGAATTCAGCTCTTTTGTCCATGTTTGGGCCAAGGCTGTAATGAGGTCTGGAGCAGAGTGGTCCTGGTGGAACTAGCTGAGCCGCACAGATCTAAAAATGGTAGGAACAGGAGGAGGCCATTCAGCCCCTCGAGTCTGCTCCGCCATTCAATTAGGTCAATGCTGGTCTGTATCCTAACTCCATCTACCCGCCTTGGTTCCGTGACCCTTAATGGTACAGCGAGCTTTTGGTGGCAAATTAGCTCATCTGGGCCAGGGGGAAATGGGGGCTACACCTTGAGCAGAGAGGGAAATATCAGCCAGACTTCTCACTCCCGATTGGCATCCAGTGATGTGTCAGTCTGTGCGCGCGTCTGTCTCCTTTAACCCTACAACCCCTCGCCCTCCCTCCCCCACATTGCTCCAACTCGGACGGTGGATGAAAGTGGGGAGGTGCACCAAGTTCATCCCACCTTCAACCATCTAGGCTCCACACTACGGATTTCCCTCCCTAAATCCCTCCATCTCCAAGACCCTCCTTCAAACCCACCTCTTTGACCAAGCTTTGTCGCTGCCTTCTCGCGTCTCCTCCTTTGGCGTGGCCTCCATCTTTTGATTACACCCCTTGTGTAATGCTGTGAAATGTTTTTCTATGTTAAAGGTAATTGGCAAAAGAACCAGAGGGGGGGGGGGGGATGAGGAGAACGTTTTTTTTTTTGCACGGCGAGTTTGTGATGATCTGGAATGCGCTGCCTGAAAGGGCGGTGGAAGCAGATTCAATAATAACTTTCAAAAAGAGAATTGGATAAAAACTTGAAAAGGAAATTTTGCAGGGCTACGGGGAAAGGGCAGGGGGAGTGGCACTAACATTTGGTGAGCCCAAATTTGGGTTTTTAAAAGTCTGTGGGGGTTACAGGAGAAAGGAGAGGAGCGCCACAATTCTGAGGTTCAAGGCAAGGCGTTAGAATCGGAAGCGTGTGAGACCAGTCTCGATTTCAGTACAAGTGACGAGCACGGAGGAGGGAGTTGTGGGGGGGGATGGTACACGGACCATAAGACAGACTCAAGGAAGGTCGCGACAGAGATAAGGATCAGGCCTGCCTTTTCTTGGACATTCTCCAGAAGTTATTTATAAACATCCCACCGAGGGTAGAATTTCCAAACCTGTTTCCTGTAAGGAGCGATCACCCCAATTTCTTTGGGTGAAATCTTGGCCAGGCCCTTTTTCCCCTGATCGGTCAGCAGCGTTTTGAGATAGAACAGCACTTTGTCAATCTCCTCAACATTGAAGAAGGACGGGCTCTTGGCTTCTCGCTGATCTTCACCCAGCACTCCGTGGAAGATTAGCGGAAAATCCTGGAATTCCAAAACATTCAACGTCAGGATCCCAAACCCACTGAAAACAGCACGACTCACACGGATCGAGGTCAGTTAGCATTCCCCATATTCAGTGACCAGTTACCACTTTTCCCATGACCAGTTTTCTCCTCTCTTCAACGGAGGGCACTGACTCGCGCTGGAGAAGAGTTCCGCAGGTATCAGATGTCCAACAGTACCTCACCTTAACCAAGTGACTATCCTTCATACCATCACGGAATCATAACAGCACAGCAGCAGGCCATTCGGTCCATCGTGCCTGTGCCGGCTCTTTGAAAGAGCTAGTCAATGACCGTCAACGGGATATTTGACTGTCGGGGAGGAGGTGGGGAGGACGGGGAAAGAAAGACCCACGTCAGAGCGAAGCTCCATGCCCACTTCAACGGTGGTCGTTGAATAGTGATCAGGAGCAGGAACTTCGGGCAATTTTCTCCTCCCTAATCCGGGGGGGGGGGGGGAAGAGATGCCTCCAATTGGAGCATTTCTACCACTGCCCAGCTGAAACCAGTCAACTCAGCAAGAGATCAAATCCCACCTTTGGCTATAGACGACCGGGTGGAACCTGGCACCATCCTGGTCAGTGTGTTGCAGCTAACAACTGAAGAAAGTTGCTGATCCAACAAAGAGAGGACTTTGTGTTCAAAAGGACGATACCAGAACTGAGATGTTAAAACTATCAGGAAAGACTGAACGGGCTGGGGCTCTTTTCCCTAGAAAAGAGAAGGCTGAGGGGTGACCTGGTAGAGGTCTTTAGGAACATAGGAACAGAAGTAGACCATTTAGCCCCTTGAGCCTGTTCCGCCATTCAATGAGGTCATGGCTGATCTGTGCCCTAAAAAGCCATAGACCTGCTTTAGCCCCATATCCCTTAATATCTTTGGTTAACAAAATCTATCAATCTCAGATTTAAAATTAACAATTGAGCTAGCATCAACTGCCATTTGCAGAAGAGAGTTCCAAACTTCTCCCACCCTTTGTGTGTAGAAGCGTTTCCTAACTTCACTCCTGAAAGTCCTCGCTCTAATTTTTAGGAAATTTTTAAGATTATGAAAGGGATGAAAAAGTAGAGTTAGAGAAGATGTTTCCACTTGTGGGGGAGACCAGTACTAGGGGGTCATAAATATAAGATAGTCACTAATAAATCCAATAGGGAATTCAGGAGAAACTTCTTTACCCAGAGAGTGGTGAGAATGTGGAACTCGCTACCACAAGGAGTAGTTGAGGTGAATAGTGTAGATGCATTTAAGGGGAAGCTGGATAAACACATGAGGGAGAAAGGAGTAGAAGGATAGGGTTAGATGAAGAGGGGTGGGAGGAGACTCATGTGGAGCATAAACACCTGCATTGACCAATTGGGCTGAATGGCCTGTTTCTGCTGTACATTCTATGTAGTTGAAAAATAATTATAGAGACTGAAGAGAGGGACGAAGGCCCATAAGTGCAGGACACCCAGTTTGGGAATAATAGTAGGAAATAAGGCTAGGTAAACTGGAAGTACTGAGTAAGAGACACCAAAGCTTGCGTTTTGAAAGCCTGCAAGATTGCAGGAGGAAGGGGAGGTGGAGGAAAAGGAGTTCCATCGTTTTCTCGTCCTGGAAAGGAACGAGTCTGGGTTTTAACACAGCGAGGACGCGGAAAGAAGAGAGTGTATAGGACAGCGTACGTGAAGCAAGAGTGGACAGTTCAGATGAGCAAGGGCATGGAGGGCTCACGAGAAAGAGCGTACAAGAACACACAAGCAAGAGAACGAACACACCCACAGGACTAGAGGAGAGGCCAAGATCATCCAGGAGGCTTTTTCTGGTCTCTCGTCGAGGAGAGCAAGGGGTGTTAGAGGAGCTTCCGAGATTATGGGAGCTTCCGAGATTATGGGAGCAGGATTCAAGTATCAACAGCATCAACTTGGGGGACTCCCTGCAGAATCAAGAAAGCCCCAGTATGTGACGAGACCGGTAACCAAACATGGGGAAAATGCTTCTACTCGCCAAACTTACCTGCTTTGGCAGATGTTGCCACTGGCAGTAAGAGTGGCTGATTAACGGATCCGCATGTGACTCAAGCTCTTCATCATAGAACAATTCATTGGGAATCTTCAGGATAGTGGGATGAGACCTAACAAACACAGCAAGCTTAGACACAACTCCAAATAAATAGCCAAATTTATGCTCAGTTAGAGTTTCCCATTTAAAGACAGTTGCCATTGACCTGTATACACCATTAACATCGATACGATGAATGATTCTACAATAGTACACGGTGAACCAGGCAAAGCCCATTATTGAGAGAGGTCAAATTCATCCAAATGGATTTCATCTTCCTTCACTGGGAGCAGGTAGAATACAGCGTCGTCCCACAAGTATCACCTCACATCCCCAGGGACTTGGTGAGCCTCTCCATTTCAACTTCTCACATTCCTCTAAACTCAAAAGAAGTAGCTATCCCCAAATACAAGAACCTCCCAATTCCAAGTCTGCAACAAAACCACGGATGACAAAGGGAGGTACGCATCAGGGCGACAGCTCCATCATGTTGCTCAATCTTTATACCCCGGACACCTCTAACATCATGACCAAGTTGTGCCTCAACTCTGTGTCACTCATGTGTCCTAACAAAGAGAACAAAGGCATTGCCTCCCATCGGTCTATTCCTCCCAAAGCAGCCCGGGCACATCAATCAGACCATGTCCCAGTTATACCATCTACTGCTCTCTCTGGCCAGTGGCACTTCACCTTTTCTCCCCAAGACAATCTAAACTTTATCCCACCTTCCCCTCAACTCACATTCTTCCGAGAGCAGGTAGCCCCCACCCCCCAAGGACTGCGCCCCAATTCTGCACTGTTGGAAACCAAAGCCAACAGGAAGCAACAGCCTCGCTTTTCTTAAAGGGTCTGCAAGTCGGTCACAGGCCAATCACTTCCTGAGAATCTCGACAAATCGAGAAAACCGTTTTCCCAATGGCCGGGTGAGTACTTCCAGCGAGATGCTGAGCCATACAAACCAGGCTAATCTCCGTTACAATTACCGTCAGCGTCTCTGGGCTAGAGAATGGGCAGGGGTTGAAAAACCAGTCAAGATCTCCATCCTTGCTCTCTCATCTGCTGCAGGTAGAAGTATCTTTTTTAAAAATTCGTTCATGGGATGTGGGCATCACTGGCGAGGTCGGCATTTATTGCCCATCCCTAATTTCCCTTGAGAAGGTGATGGTGAGCCACCTTCCTGAACCGCTGCAGTCCGTGTGGTGAAGGTTCTCCCACAGTGCTGTTAGGAAGGGAGTTCCAGGATTTTGACCCAGCGACGATGAAGGAACGGCGATATATTTCCAAGTCGGGATGGTGTGTAACTTGGGAGGGGAACGTACAGGTGGTGTTGTTCCCATGTGCCTGCTGCTCTTGTCCTTCTAGGTGGTAGAGGTCGTGGGTTTGGGAGGTGCTGTCGAAGAAGCCTTGGCGAGTTGCTGCAGTGCATCCTGTGTATGGTACACACTGCAGCCACAGCGTGCCAGTGGTGAAGGGAGTGAATGTTTAGGGTAGTGGATGGGGTGCCAATCAAGCGGGCTGCTTTGTCCTGGATGGTGTCGAGCTTCTCGAGTATTGTTGCAGCTGCACTCATCCAGGCAAGTGGAGAGTATTCCATCACACTCCTGACTTGTGCCTTGTAGATGGTGGAAAGGCTCTGGGGAGTCAGGAGGTGAGTCACTCGCTGCAGAATACCCAGCCTCTGACCTGCTCTCGTAGCCACAGTATTTATATGGCTGGTCCAGTTAAGTTTCTGGTCAATGGTGACCCCCAGGATGTTGATGGTGGGGGATTCGGCGATGGTAATGCCGTTGAATGTCAAGGGGAGGTGGTTAGACTCTCTCTTGTTGGTGATGGTCATTGCCTGACACTTGTCTGGCGCAAATGTTACTTGCCACTTATAAGCCCAAGCCTGGATGTTGCACGCGGGCTCGGACTGCTTCATTATTTGAGGGGTTGCGAATGGAACTGAACACTGTGCAATCATCAGCGAACATCCCCATGTCTGACCTTATGATGGAGGGAAGGTCATTGATGAAGCAGCTGAAGATGGTTGGGCCTAGGACACTGCCCTGAGGAACTCCTGCAGCAATGTCCTGGGGCTGAGATGATTGGCCTCCAACAACCACTACCATCTTCCTTTGTGCTAGGTATGACTCCAGCCACTGGAGTTTTCCCCCTGATTCCCATTGACTTCAATTTTACTAGGGCTCCTTGGTGCCACACTCGGTCAAATGCTGCCTTGATGTCAAGGGCAGTCACTCTTACCTCACCTCTGGAATTCAGCTCTTTTGTCCATGTTTGGGCCAAGGCTGTAATGAGGTCTGGAGCAGAGTGGTCCTGGTGGAACTAGCTGAGCCGCACAGATCTAAAAATGGTCGGAACAGGAGGAGGCCATTCAGCCCCTCGAGTCTGCTCCGCCATTCAATTATGTCAATGCTGGTCTGTATCCTAACTGGCGGAACCCAAACTGAGCATCGGTGAGCAGGTTATTGGTGAGTAAGTGCCGCTTGATAGCACTGTCGACAACACCTTCCATCACTTTGCTGATGATTGAGAGTAGACTGATGGGCGGTAATTGGCCGGATTGGTAGACATCATGCGAGGACAGGCTCAGAGTCTGAAGTGATGCCCACCATGGTTGAATGCCCGATTGACAGTCTCGACCTAAGTTCACGTGAGGAATGGCCCCTTGGGCGAGGTTATAGAGAGCTCCCAGCACCTGTGGAATTGCACCCCAGCAACACACAGCGCCTCCTGGACAGAAGAGAACAAGTTGAGGGGAGGGGGGAGGGTGGAGGGTGGCAGAAGGAGCACAAGGTCCTGGAAAAGTGTGGGTGGGGGTTGGAGAAACAGGATCAGTCTTGGCTGTGATGCCCATTGCAGTCAAACAGCTCACTAACTGGAGAAAACTCACCAGCAAGATTCATAACTTAAATAGTGAAGCACCAGAGGGCAACTGAAGCATTGGAATCATACCCCTAGAAGGGGAAGGGGAGGGGAGGGTTAAAAGCCCCTAAGCCCAGGTCAGAAGGGAGCTGAACCATCTCTCTATCGGGCACATTGGCCTCACAGAACTCGTTTGACACAGCAACTCGTTTCCAGCTCTGACCTTTCATGACAGAGGCTCACGGATCTCACCTGTAATTACGGAGAAGTTTGGTTACGAAATGTTGGTCATAGGAGTTAGAGTCCGGATTCTTCTGGTAAAGGGTGTTCCCATTCATTAACCTCTCCAGCAAAGACAAGTCTGAAACACAGCGTGAATTACTGCATAAATGTCACCTACACACTGACAGCAGGCTGTGCCCCAAACTGAAGAACACAGGTTGAAAAGCAGATTTAGATTCAGAATCTGAAAATGGCTTCACTTTTCTCCCGTCACGTGTCTCTATTTTAAAATTCTCACCCTCCTGTTCGAATCCCTCCATGGCCTCAACCGCCCCCCCTCCATCTCTGTGACTTCATCCAGCCCTGCAACTCTCCGAGGTCTCTGTGCTCCTCCAAGTCTGACCTCTCGTGCATTCCCCACTCCCTCCATCCCTACCGAGGGCAGCCGTGCCTTCAGCTCTGGAATTCCCTCCCTAAACCTCTCCGCCTCTCTCTCCTCCTTTAAGACGCTCCTTAAAACCTACCTCTTTGCTAAAGCTTTTGGTCACCTGTCCTAATATCTCCTTAGGTGGCTCGGTCTCATTGTTTGTCTGATCACGCTCCTGTGAAGAGCCTTGGGATGTTTTACTCGCTTTATCAATGCGAGTTGATATTGTTGTGTCAGAGAACGTCTGCCTGTGACCGGCCTCCAGGAGGTGCCAGTGAGCTCTGCTCCTATCACAATGGCGACAGTCAACCCAATGCACAGAGAGCTGGTGGTTCATCGTATAGAGAGATAGATGGAAGCTCACACTGCCCAGAGACTCAATCCAATGCATGTTCAGCCACACCAGCACTGTGCTACTCAAAATGGACCCTCCCTGCACAAAGTTTCTCAAAACAGTTAATGCATAAAAGGCAAAGTGTTTGCACTGGTGAGCTACACAAAGCAACTGGGAGTACGGAACTTACAGGATCAGGAGCTAAACTTGTGTTATGTGCAACGCGCCTGACGTGCCATCCCCTTGATCTGTGAAGTACCCAGGAGCAGTAACAGTAAATTACATTCGTACAGCATCTTTAAAACTAATAAATCCCCCCAACATGCATCACAGAGGAGTAGAAAGATTAGGAGAAGACTTGCACCAAGTCCCGTTCACCCATCACCCCCTGCGCTCGCTGACCTACATTGGTTCCCGGTCTGGCAACACCTCAAATTTAAAATTCTCATCCTTGTTTTCAAATCCCTCCGTGGCCTCGCCCCTCCCCATCTCTGTAACCTCCTCCAGCCCTACAACCCTCAGATCTCTGCGCTCCTCCAATTCTGGCCTCTTGTGCATCCCTCGATTTCCATCGCTCCACCAGTGGCGGCCGTGCCTTCAGCTGCCTAGGCCCTAAGCTCTGGAATTCCCTCCCTAAACCTCTACCTCTCCTCCTTTAAGACACTCCTTAAAACCTAACATATGACCAATCTCTTGGTCACCTGTCCTAATATCTCCGTATGTGGCTCAGTGTCAAATTTTGTTTGATAATCGCTCCCGAGAAGCATCTTGGGATGTTTTACTACGTTAAAGGCGCTATATCAATGCAAGTTGCTGTTGTAGTATGGCTCCATGGCTGCCCATCGCCTTCCAGTAACTCACCAAATGGTCATTCTTCACGCCCGAGTTTAGACAGGGAATGTTGGTAGGCTGGTCAACCATGATGGCCTCACAGTCAAGGCCAATCCCATCCCTCCTACTTGTTTACACACATGCAGGGGTCACGGGATAGTGATCGGGAGCCAGAGGTCCGGCTGATTTCTCCCCTTCTTCGCATGGGAGGACACGAGGGTCCTCAACGCAAGTGGGTCAAATTCATAAATGATGCTAAAATAGATTTGGGGGGGGGATGGAAAGTAGAGTTTGGCAAAGCAAATAAAGAATCGTAAAGAGATCCAGGCAATGTTTGCAACTGGACAGAACTGTGGCACGTGAAATTCAATATGGGCGAATGCAAGGTGTTGAGATGTTGAAGAACAATTAAAAAGAGGTCAGTTGTACTTGATGTTTGGTGTCAAATCAGCTAACGGCGAAGCTGACTGAACTGTGGGATTACTGAGAAATCCATTCGTTGCTGAACACCAACTAACAAAGAAAGAAAAAGAACTTGCATTTATACAGCGCCTGTCACAACCTCAGGACGTCCCAAAACGTTTTGCAGCCAACAAAGTACTTTTGAAGTGTAGTCACTGTTGTAATGTAGGAAAACACGGCAGCCAATGTGTGCACAGCAAGATCCCACAAACAGCAACATGATAATGACAAAATCATCTGTTTTAGTGATGTTGGTTGAGGGATAAATATTGGGCCAGGACATTATAGCATCATAGAATCATAGAAGTTTACAACATGGAAACAGGCCCTTCGGCCCAACATGTCCATGTCGCCCAGTTTATACCACTAAGCTAGTCCCAATTGCCTGCACTTGGCCCATATCCCTCTATACCCATCTTACCCATGTAACTGTCCAAATACTTTTTAAAAGACAAAATTGTACCCGCCTCTACTACTGCCTCTGGCAGCTCGTTCCAGACACTCACCACCCTTTGAGTGAAAAAATTGCCCCTCTGGACCCTTTTGTATCTCTCCCCTCTCACCTTAAATCTATGCCCCCTCGTTATAGACTCCCCTACCTTTGGGAAAAGATTTTGACTATCTACCTTATCTATGCCCCTCATTATTTTATAGACTTCTATAAGATCACCCCTTAATCTCCTACTCTCCAGGGAAAAAAGTCTCAGCCTATCCAACCTCTCCCTATAAGTCAAAGTCCCGGTAGCATCCTAGTAAATTTTTTCTGCACTCTTTCTAGTTTAATAATATCCTTTCTATAATAGGGTGACCAGAACTGTACACAGTATTCCAAGTGTGGCCTTACTAATGTCTTGTACAACTTCAACAAGACATCCCAACTCCTGTATTCAATGTTCTGACCAATGAAACCAAGCATGCTGAATGCCTTCTTCACCACCCTATCCACCTGTGACTCCACTTTCAAGGAGCTATGAATCTGTACTCCTAGATCTCTTTGTTCTATAACTCTCCCCAACGCCCTACCATTAACGGAGTAGGTCCTGGCCCGATTCGATCTGCCAAAATGCATCACCTCACATTTATCTAAATTAAACTCCATCTGCCATTCATCGGCCCACTGGCCCAATTTACCAAGATCCCGTTGCAATCCTAGATAACCTTCTTCACTGTCCACAATGCCACCAATCTTGCTGTCATCTGCAAACTTACTAACCATGCCTCCTAAATTCTCATCCAAATCATTAATATAAATAACAAATAACAGCGGACCCAGCACCGATCCCTGAGGCACACCGCTGGTCACAGGCCTCCAGTTTGAAAAACAACCCTCTACAACCACCCTCTGTCTTCTGCCGTCAATCCAATTTTGTATCCAATTGGCTACCTCACCTTGGATCCCGTGAGATTTAACCTTATGTAACAACCTACCATGCGGTACCTTGTCAAATGCTTTGCTGAAGTCCATGTAGACCATGTCTACTGCACAGCCCTCATCTATCTTCTTGGTTACCCCTTCAAAAAACTCAATCAAATTCGTGAGACATGATTTTCCTCTCACAAAACCATGCTGACTGTTCCTAATCAGTCCCTGCCTCTCCAAATGCCTGTAGATCCTGTCTCTCAGAATACCCTCTAACAACTTACCCACTACAGATGTCAGGCTCACTGGTCTGTAGTTCCCAGGCTTTTCCCTGCCGCCCTTCTTAAACAAAGGCACAACATTTGCTACCCTCCAATCTTCAGGCACCTCACCTGTAGCATTGGGGAGAATTCCCCCGATCTTCAATGAAACAGTGCTGTGGGATCTTTTACGACCAGCTGCGAGGTCAAATGGGGGCTTCGGTTTAACGTCTCATCCGAACGAAGGCACCTCCGACAGTGCAGCACTCCCTCCGCACTGCACTGGGAGTACCAGACTAGACTGTGCTCGGGTCTCTGGAGTGGATTTGAACCCACTGTCTGTGATTTGTGATGGATGAAGGGGGGAGTTAGAGAGAGGACCCTTCCATCTCCCCCTCAAACCAGGCGTAAAGCACTCAACACTGATTGATCGACACATCATGTGACAATTCATTTTACTCACTAATCAGCGAGACAAAATTTGAAATGACAGATTCCTTTTTGAAAAGATGATAACGAGCTCCTCCTTTTGGCTCAGTTGGCAAGTGCACTGCCCTGTGTAGCATCGAGTCACACAGCCCAAGGAGGCCCTTGGTTTCCTCCCTGGTTTATGCTGTGCTAGCCTAACGCAGGGTGTTCTACATTTGGCCACAGTACCCCTGCATTGGAGAAGGATCCCTGCCCAGGAGTGCAGGCAGTGACACCTGCTGGGAAGTGGATCTGGATGCGATGCCCCCCATGGTGCAAGAGCGCAACATTCACTCTCCAAACTTTAAAGTGCAGAATGGGCCCCTGGATAAAGATACCAAAGGCATCCGGCACCCTTGGTGGAACTGTTAGCCCAGTTAAGAGTCCGCACCCATAGGGGAGAAGGATGGAAACCAGAGAGAGAAACACCATAACAATCGACACTTACCCAGTCCGTACTTGATGGCGAGAGGTGACCTCAGCACCGGTCCCAGCTGCTTCGGATCACCGGCCAGGACAAGCTGCCCACCATCCCTGTTGCTTTCTAAATCCATAGCATCCAGCAATCCTTGAATAGGAAACATTCAGTCAATACATCAGAGGCATCCTCCTGTGGACTCTCATCTTCAACAGGAGGGAAGTCTCTTTGTGAGTGCGAATTTTGGGCGCAAAAGGGTGGCCCGGCGGGAGGGGGGTCAGGGTGAGGGTCAGGGAGTGGAACAGTTTCCCTTCGAGATACCCAGTGTCAGTATCAAACACTCCCAGGGCAGGAACAGGGTTAGATACAGAGTAAAGCTCCCTCTACACTGTCCCATCAATTAACCTCAGCCCCAATCTCAGAAGAGCTCTCTCTACTGTACCAGCGAAACATTTTATTTACCATGCCAGCCATCCAGACAATTCAACGCAGATTAGTGCTGAATTAGGGGCAATTTTCTGCTGTGCTCACAAGGCACTGGATTGGACCCACCGAAGCTCATGTTCCGTTGGACCCTTGGAACTAAGAGCTGGAGGAAACTGTCCTCCCATCGCCTGGGCCTGACGTGGAACCCAGGTCGCAGAGGTGAAAGGGTCAGTTCACGCCCACTGCTCGGCCTGATTCTCGGTTATATTTCCTAATTCTCCCTCGGCACGTTCACTTCACAATTATCCTTGCAATATAATTTGAGCAAGGTAAAGGGGCTGACGAAACGGGAACTGGTGCAAATGGCCACACCGCACGAGACAGAAGTGAATCATGAATAGAGAAGCTGGGATTGTTCTCCTTGGAGCAGAGAAGGTTAAGGGGAGATTTGATAGAGGTGTTCAAACTCATGAGGGGTTTTGATAAGGAGAAACTCCTTCCAGTGGCAGGAGGGTTGGTAACCAGAGGGCCCCCTCGATCAGAGACTCATTCTTTCACCTCTTGTGGTTCTGAACTGTGTTTGTTAATTGTCTAGAAATTGCAACCTGCACCTTTCAAATGTCTGCCTTTTAAAATCAATTTGCGTTTTTTTTTTAAAACAAAAACATACTTTTGTGCTTCTTGATGTAAAGACTTCGGGTTTGAAATACTTCCATTTAATTTATAAACTCCACATAACCCGAATCGCCAGATACAATATTCATTCACCAGCTGCAAAATCTCCAATATTGCAGTTTACCTCAGACCTGCCCATAGTTCAGATCTTTTACTCTCCTTTCCCTGGTCAGTCCATCCCGGTCCCCACTCCTGCCCATCGACAGAGAGATGGGGCAAGCAATCGGGTGTCTGAGCCTAGGCCTGCAAGCCAGGTGTTGTCCAACTGTAGCACCACTGGAACAGCAGCAGCCCAGGGGATGACTTCACACAATGAGGAAGGAGGGGAGAGAAGGGGTAATAAATCAGGGAATAGCAGTAGATTTATGCATTACCAGCACATTCTTACCTGCGATAGCAATGACACTCTCGGGTTCCACAGCGTGTCCAGCTTCATCGATGAACACGTGAGAAAAATGACCAGCTGGGAAAATTGCGGAGGCCAGCCTGTATTAAAATATAAAATATAAAATAAATAGCGACGAAATGCATCGCGATCCTTCCCCACTCCCACCCATTCCCCCCCCCCCTCCCACTCTGTGTGTTTAAACTTCCCCCACGTTCCATCCATAAACACGCAGCTCACCACGAGATCAGTTCCTGGAAAATCACCAACTGTCAGACACAAAGCCCCCCCCCTGCCCCCACCAAAATAGTTGATGCATCACTGGGTAACGGCCCACTTGTCCCTTTCCAAGGGAGGGGAGTCAGCTGGGGACTGAGTGGGGTCCGGTCTCCATTCGCTCATGGACCTTGGCGGGCCTACTGCTCCATAGAGGCTCTGGGCCTCCGGTGAGAATGCGAGAGTGGTTTAGACTGGGTGGGATATTAAACGGTACGGGGAGTGAGCAGAAGAGTGGGATTAGACTGGGTGGGATATTAAAAGGTACGGGGAGAGAGCAGGAGAGTGGGATTAGACTGGGTGGGATATTGAAGGGTACAGGGAGTGAGCAGGAGAGTGGGATATTAAAGGGTACGGGGAGTGAGCCAGGAGAGTGGGATATTAAAGGGTACGGGGAGTGAGCCAGGAGAGTGGGATATTAAAGGGTACGGGGAGTGAGCCAGGAGAGTGGGATATTAAAGGGTACGGGGAGTGAGCCAGGAGAGTGGGATATTAAAGGGTACGGGGAGTGAGCAGAAGAGTGGGATTAGACTGGGTGGGATATTGAAGGGTACAGGGAGTGAGCAGGAGAGTGGGATTAGACTGGGTGGGATATTGAAGGGTACGGGGAGTGAGCAGGAGAGTGGGATTAGACTGGGTGGGATATTAAAAGGTACGGGGAGAGAGCAGGAGAGTGGGATTAGACTGGGTGGGATATTGAAGGGTACAGGGAGTGAGCAGGAGAGTGGGATATTAAAGGGTACGGGGAGTGAGCCAGGAGAGTGGGATATTAAAGGGTACGGGGAGTGAGCCAGGAGAGTGGAATATTAAAGGGTACGGGGAGTGAGCCAGGAGAGTGGGATATTAAAGGGTACGGGGAGTGAGCCAGGAGAGTGGGATATTAAAGGGTACGGAGAGTGAGCAGGAGAGTGGGATTAGACTGGGTGGGATATTGAAGGGTACGGGGAGAGAGCAGGAGAGTGGGATTAGACTGGGTGGGATATTAAAGGGTACGGGGAGAGAGCAGGAGAGTGGGATTAGACTGGGTGGGATATTAAAGGGTATGGGGAGTGGGATTAGACCGGGTGATTTACGTGGCGAAAAACACTTCAGTCCGTATTCACCCCCAGTTTTCCATCACTGATACATTGTGGAGTTCGGGGTGGGGGTGGGGGGAGAGGAGGGGAGGAGTTCCACTTTGAGTCCTTTTTTGGCCAATATTGGGCACTGTGACCAGATAAACTGGCTGCACTCATGCCGTGGATGTCAGCTGATGAAGGGTCGATGATTGGGACACAGTCACTGCGAGTACATTACTGCTCGATGTTTCCTGGTACTCACTAGAGGGGAGGATTCAATTCAAGAAACCAAGATTACATAAGGAATTAAAATTCTCCTTAAGAGTGAAGAAGGTTAAGGGGAGGTTTAATTGAGGTGTTCAAAATTATGTGGAGTTTTGATAGAATAAATGAGAAAGTGTTTCCACTGGCAGGAGGGTCGGACACAGATTTAAGATAATTGGCAAAAGAACCAGAGGAGAGATGAGAATTTTTTTATGCAGCGAGTTGTTCTGATCTGGAATGCGCTGCCTGAAAGGGCGGTGGAAGCAGATTCAACAATAACTTTCAAAAGGAATTGGATAAATACCTGAAAAGGAAAAATTTGCAGGGCTGTAGAGAAAGAGCAGGGGAGTGGGACTAATTAGCTAGCTCTTTCAAAGAGCAGGCACAGGAACAGGCCCAACTGGTCTATGCCGGTGTTTATGCTCCACACGAGCCTCCTCCCTCCCTACTTCATCTCACCCTATCAGCATATCCTTCTATTCCTTTCTCACTCATGTATCTAGCCTCCCCTTAAAGGTATCTATGCTATTCGCCTCAACGTGTGGTATCCACGTAGTAGCAAGTTCCACATTCTAACCACTCTCTGGGTAAAGAGGTTTCTCCTGAATTCCTTATTGGATTTATTAGTGACTATCTTATATACATGACCCCTAGTTTTGGTCTCCCCCACAAGTGGAAACATCTTCTCTATATCGACCCCATCAAATCCCTTCATAATTTTAAAGACCTCCATCAGGTCCTTCTTTTTTCTAGAGAAAAGAGCCCCCAGCCTGTTCAATCTTTCCTGATAGTTAGAACCTCTCAGTTCTGGTACCATCTTTGTAAATCTTTTTTGCACATTTTCCAGTGCCTCCATATTCTTTTTGTAATATGGAGACCAGAACTGTTCACCGTACTCCAAGTGGTCTTGGATTTATTGTCTTCAAAATACGATCATTACTTCTCATTTTAGCCAATAAGAACTTGATTGACGGCAGAAAGTCACATCCCAGACTGCTTTGCCTTTTCTATTGAAGTGGCCTCTTTGGAGAGATGGGAAAGTTTTTTTTTAATATCACTCAACTCTTGCTTATTTGCTGTTCTCCTCTATTGACACAACCTCCACATTCATTATCTGAAATGACCAGTCAGGTTGGTGTCAAACTGTAAAGGCTGTTTGCTTCTCCTTTTAACTTCTCTTTTGGAGAAGAAAAATAACTTTGGAGGGAGGAAAACAAAAAGAAACGATCCTTTTGATGTCCCCGACTGGCAGTTGTACAGAAACCAAATAAACCAAAGTAACACTGTGCACCTGTGGCTGGACCTCTGGAGTCTTGGCGCCTTCTCATTTACCTCAGGGGAAAAGAAAACTATTTAATTTGAGGCAGCTGGGAATGAAATGGTCAGAAGCAAAACATATCAAGTAGAATAGCAAAAAGTAACAGGATGGTCCAGTGTCTCACAACACTGTCCTTTCACACCTAGGAACCTGTCCTTGACTTTATCTCAACTTTAGAGGCAACTACCTTCTCACTTATGAATAGAGACTGGTTGATACATTGTCTAACACCTGTGTCCTTCCACCTGTGGGTTGGGTTTCGACCCATCCTGTAAGAGCCACGATGGGCCCGATAGCCCCCCCTCCTGTGTGGGTCACACACACCGGTATCTGTACCTACCTTCCGGCCGTTACCAACGTTGTGGCAATGATACGGTACTGTTTCAGTATCTCTTTCGATGGGTACTCATAGCTCGCCTCAGACTCATTCCAGTTGGAGCACTCCTGACGGAAAGAACAGCTGGGTATTAGTTGGGCAGCGTGGCAGGGAAAGAGGTGGTTAAGGGGTTAATACCCAAGTTACGCCACCTGGTGATGTCACGCCATTGGGCCAGGGGTCCGATGGTCCTCTCTTGGCTGAAGGACGATGGCCGAAACCCGGGAGACAGAAGAGCAAAAGGAGGGAAAAATACCAAACTTATTTAAAAATACTTCAAACTCCTTCCGCTTCAAGGCAAACATGCAGTTTCAATACAGCATTCTCGACTCAACAACTGTATGAATGTTCACAGAATCGCTGGAGCTCGATCGCTCAGTGGGAAAGCTCACCTCTCGGTGTGGGACTGAGCCTCACAGGCAAGGAGGAGCTCCTTTATACAAAGAATGGTCAATACCCCGAACGTTTACAGAATTATTAAAAAAAACTGAAGAAAGGTAAAACTCTGAACATTCCCATCATCGGTGCCTTCAGATGCCAAGATATCTCCAATTACACCGATTCTATTTTGTTAATTAAAAGTGTATTTTTTTGTAATTAAAAAAAGTTCCCTACTGTGGAATACAGAGTAAAGCTCCCTCTACACTGTCCCATCAAATACTGTCGGGCAGGTACAGCACGGGTTAGATACAGAGTAAAGCTCCCTCTACACTGTCCCGTCAAACACTCCCAGGACAGGTTAGAGACAGAGTAAAGCTCCCTCTACACTGTCCCATCAAACACTCCCAGGACAGGTTAGAGACAGAGTAAAGCTCCCTCTGTTCAGCATTGACAATGTGTTTCAGTCGCCACCTCAGAAGTGCTCCCCCTACTGCCCCAGTGTGACATTTTCCCATTCCCACACCAGCGATCCCGTGTCCTCACTGGGAGATTTCCAATTTAATGCTAAATCAGGGACAAAATTGTGTGGCTCTGGGCTCTCTTTTGAATGCATCCAACACTTGGGACAAAACTGAGGCAGAACTCGGGCTGGAAATACCACCCATTCCCACTCTATGTCCTCATAGCACAGAAACAGGCCATTCAGGCCAACTGGTCGATGCTGGTGTTTATGCTCCACATGAGCCTTCTCCCTCCCTGCTTCATCTCCCCCTATCAGCATATCCTTCTATTCCTTTCTCCCTCATGTACTTATCTAGCTTCCCTTTAAATGCATCTGTGCTATTCTCCACAACTCCTCCATGTGGTTAGCGAGTTCCACATTCTAACCGCTCTCTGGGTAAAGAAGTTTCTCCTAAATTCCTCTTTGGATTTTATGAGCGACTATCCTATACTTACGGCCACTAGTTTTGGATTCCCTCCACCATTGGAAACTCGGGAGCGTTTAGCAAGAAGGGCGGGAGAGCAGACCTACCTTCACCTCCGAGGGGACGAGGTCCCAGTTCCGACTCAAGGCGTTGAGACGGTATATTTGCCTTTTCTCCACGTGCTTCCTGATGCGCTGGCACAGCAGGTCAGTGGCGCTGTTGGATGGAGCGCAGGCGAGGATGCGGGCTGTCGGGATACAGTGCAGCACCTGAGAGTCAAATCCAAAAGAAACCAACAGTTGAGGGGCTGGGAGTGTCACAAATTCCACAGCAAAAAAAAGAACAGTAATAATAGAATGATACAGCGCAGGAGGCCATTCAGCCCATCTTGCCTGTGCCAGCCCTTTGAAAGAACGATCCAATTAGTCCCACTCCCCCCCCTTCTCTTTCCCCATAGCCCTGCAAATTTTTCCTTTTCAAGTTTTTAATCCAATTCCCTTTTGAAACTATTAAATCCCTTTCAGGCAGCGCATTCCAATCATCATAACTCGCTAAATAAAAAAAAATCTCATCTCCCCTCTGGTTCTTTTGCCAATTACTTTAAATCTGTGTCCTCTGGTTACCGAACCTCCTGCCACTGGAAACAGTTTCTCCTTATTTACTCAATCAAAACCCCTCACAATTTTTAACACCTCTGTTAAATCTCCCCTTAACCTTCTCTGCTCTGCTCGGAGAACAATCCCAGCTTCGCTGATCTCTCCACCCCTCATCCCTGGTACCATTCTGGTAAATCTCCCCTGCACCCTCTCCAAGGCCTTTACATCCTTTCCTAAAGTGCGGTGCCCAGAATTGGACACAATACTCCAGCTGAGGTCTAACCAGTGATTTATAAAGGTTTAGCATAACTTCCTTACTTTTGTACTTTACTGCCTCTATTTAATAAAGCCACAGGGATGCCTTCTGCTTTTTTAAAAAAAAAACACGTTATCAACTTGTCCTGCCACCTTCAAAGATTTATTCAAAGAAATTATCTGATTAATATAGCCGCCACTCCCGATTGGCAGGTTTCGCTATCAACACAAAACTAACCCCGAACAAGCAACCGTCCCGAGACAAGATTCCAAATGCTTTTTACACCCTGGGGTCTGCATCCATACAGACACTTGCTGGTGTGGCACAGATTCTCCTGGAAGGTAGGTGAATGCTTGTGGGGGGGGGGGGGGGGGGGGAAGGGGAAGGGGAGGAGGGGCAGTGAAATGGAACATATTTGAATTCCTTTGAGCGAGAGCTGCGTAGAATGATCAGGGCCAGAGAGATCTCATGGAGTCGTTTCGATCGGCTTAAGGTGCGTGGGAGGGGAGGGGGGAGGGGGGAGGGGGAGGGTGGCTCGGGGAGGAATTTCCCACATTTCTTTTTCCTCCCAAACTGTCTTGGGGATTTTTAAAATCTGGTTTTCTTTCTCTCTCAGGAGATCACACGCTTTTGGGCGGGGCGGGTGGGGAGTGTAGATATTGTGATATGTAAAGTATCGCAATTGTGTGGGACAGGCCGGCTGGACCAGAGGGTCTTTTCCCGTCCATCATTGTTCGTTATGTTCGTACGGCATTTTATTGGTTGCTTTTTAGCAAGATTTAGGAGTCTAATGTGATCCTGCCTTTCATACTTTGGAAGGTTAGATCATTTAAATGAGTAATAAGGGAATTGAACAAACTTGCCTTCTGACTGGACACTCCCTAATGAGGAAATAACACCAGATCATTTTCAAAGGTTAAATCTGTTTGCAACATGATATTGCAGCCATTCAGAAAAACTGGTTGAGTATTGTAACATGTGTCCTATAGAGCATTCTAAAGCAGTAAACCATAGGATTTACAGCACAGAAACTGGCCATTCGGCCCAACAGGTCCATGACTGTGTTTATGCTCCACACGAGCCTCCCCCCACCCTATCAGCATATCCTTCTATTCCTCTCTCCCTCATGTGTTTATCTAGCTGCCCCTTAAATGCATCTGTGCTATTGGCCTCAGCCACTTCTTGTGGTAGCGAGTTTTTAAAAAATGTGTTCATGGGATGTGGGCATCGCTGGCAAGGCCAGCATTTATTGCCCATCCCTAATCGCCCTTGAGTTCCACATTCTCACCACTCTCTGGGTGAAGAAGATTCTCCTGAATTCCCTATTGGATTTATTAGTGACCATTCTTCTATTTATGGCCCCTAGTTCTGGTCTCCCCTGCAAATGGAAACATTTTCTCTACGTCTACCCTATCAAACCCTTTCATAATTTTAAAGACCTCTATCTGGTCACCCCTCATCCTGCTCTTTCCTAGAGAAAAAAGCTCCAGCCTGTTCAATCTTTTCTGATAGGTATGATCTCCGAGTTCTGGTATCATTCTTGTAAAATCTTTCTTTTTGCACCTTCTTCCGTGCCTTCATCAAGTTCGAAAGGATTGAGGCCACGACAGAAATATTCAATTTCCCAGAAATATCTTGTACCATCTGGCTCACTTATTCCAAACAAAAGCTTTACCCAAATTTGTAAAAACGAAAATGCAAAGATGATCAGGTGGCCTGGATCGAGTGCACAAGTGAACCGAGTCAAACCTAGTTTGCTCTCTCGAGCACGGGACTGACACGACAAGGCAGGTCACAGCTGAACCAGAGCGGCGGTGACTGATGCCAGCTTTGCGGAAGACTGCACAGGAAGCTTGGACAGCTCCACCGCTGGCACTGACCGTCGACAGGAGCAGACAAGCAAGGGGGGAGTTCGGCAAGTATCATAGTACAGCACAGGAGGCGGCCGTTCGGCCCATCGTGCCCGTGCCGGCTCTTTGAAAGAGCTATCCAATTAGTCCCACTCCCCCTGCTCTTTCCGCAGAGCCCTGTAATTTTGTCCCCCATCGAGTATTTATCCAATTCCCCTTTTGAAAGTTATTATTGAATCTGCTTCCACCGCCCTTTCAGGCAGCGCATTCCAGATCATAACAACTCGCTGCGTAAAAAAAATGTCCTCATATCGGCTCTGTCTCTTTTGCCGATCACCTTAAATCTGTGTCCTCTGGTTACCGACCCTAGGTGAAATATAACTAGTGTACTCAAGCCTTTGAGGTGAGCAATATTGTATTATCCCAAATAAGGAAGGACTGAACTACTCAGAAGCATCACGAGCGTTAGCAATTTATATATAACCCATAAATATGGGATAAATTGATATTTCCCACCTCAACATTCTGTTTACACTATTTTACGGGTGACTGTGTAAATAGTATGCACCTCTCCCTCCAATCTTGGATGGGAATTCATTCACAGTGACACCTTTTATGTTAAAACAAAGAGATAAGCCAGTTTGAAGTGGTGTTTAAATCCAGAAACAATATGCATTGGCCCCATCGCTATTTTTAAACCAAGAGCAAGTCTGCAAAACTGTAGGGAGATAACCACAGTCATTTACCGTTATTTAACGGTCAGCCGAGGCATAATTCTAAATACTTTCCCGCAAAAGCACCGTCCTCGGGCGGCGTCAGTAAGTGTGCCGAAGGGTTGAGAGCTGAATTTCTTGAAGAGTACGTGAACATTGAAAGCACAATCATCTCGGGGTGGGGGAGGAAAGGAGGAACGTCATGACCAACCACCCCCACAAAACGTGCCTATTTGACATTTACTTGGTGCCGCAGGTGTCAGCTGTGGCTCAGCGGGTAGCACTCTCGCCTCCGAGCCAGAAGGTCACGGGTTCGAATCCCGCGGCACTATTTCGAAGAGGAGGTGGGGAGTTCTCCCCGGGGTCCTGGCCAATATTTATCCCTCAACCCACATCACTTTAAAAAAAAAACACACACACACACACCCCCCCCCAGATTATCTGGTCATTATCGCATTGCTATTTGTGGGACCTTGCTGCGGGTAAATTGACTGCCGGGTTTCCTACATTACAACAGTGACTGCACTTTGTACTTCATTGGCTGTAAAGCGCTTTGGGACGTTCAGAGGTCCCGAAAGGCGCTATATAAATGCAAGTCTTTCCTTTTCTCTTTCTTGTTGCTCAATTTTGGAGTCTATAACAACCGCTGAGATCTTGGGAAGGGCCGGATGCTGAGACAGACATTCTTCTCACCCACCTGCCAACTTCCGGTTCAACCGCCAAGGTCACAGTAAAGTGACATTTCAGTTCCACATTTTAACTATCTATAGACTATTAAAATCTTCTGTCGGTCACAGACTCCCTGACCACAGGCCTTCTTCCTGTTATCATGATCTTCAGTCACACTCGTTCCGTTCTGGGCACCGCACCTCGAAGGATAGATTGGCCTCGGAGGGGGTGCAGCGCAGATTCACCAGAATGATACCGGGGCTAAAAGGGTTAAATTATGAGGACAGGTTGCATGGACTAGGCTGGTGATCCCTTGAATATAGACGATTACGGGGTGATCGGATTGAAGTGTTTAAGATGATTAAAAGAGTTGATAGGAAATAGTTTCTCTCTATCTACCCTGAGGTGGGGGAAGTCAAGAACGAGGGGGCATAACCTTAAAATTAAGAGCTAGGCCGTTCAGGGGTGATGTCAGGAAGCACTTCTTCAAAAAAAGGGAAGTGGAAATCCGGAAAACTCTCCCCCAAAAAGCTGTCGAGGCCGGGGGTCAATTGAAAATGTCAAAACTGAGATTGATAGATTTTTGTTAGGTAAGGGTATTAAGGGTTACGGAACCAAGACGGGTAAAATGGAGTTAAGATACAGATCTAATCGAATGGCAGAACAGGCTTGAGGGGTTGAATGGCCGACTCGGTTTTTGTTCGTTAAGGGTATTTTGAATTCTTTATTAAAAAGAGAGTCAAAAAAGTGGTCAGAGGGCAAAGAGAAAACTAGAAAGATATTAACGTAGGAACGAAACACACAACAGTAAGAAGCTCTACAGTATTATATCAGTAAGAGGGTTATCAAAGGAGAATAGAAAATGACCTCAAGGTTGGAAATGGGGTCAAAATTTCCATTTCCCCAGATGATGAAGCGCACCGACACGGGCCGCGCACCGACACGGACGCAGCCCTTTCCAGGAGATTCCTTGGAAGACAAATTGCCATCTCATCCGTTTTCAGAATATTTGTGAAACCAACAGCACAATTCAAACAAACACCGGGGTAGAGGAGCCAAGAGTGAGAGATTTTAAACCACAAATGCTGGTCCTGATCCCAGAACGCTGACCACCTGCGTGAAATCTGAACAACCGGCCTGCAGGCTGCCTCGGAACAAGACAGAAGTAAGTGGAAAGAATGGGACTATCCAAGGAAAGACGGTTGGGGTTTGGCTTCTGATAGCCGCTCAAAGTCGGGAGTGTCCCTTCCAAAATCAGGCAGATCGCGATCCAGCTGATGTTTGGGGACACAGGGGTGGGGGTGAACACGAGGAACAAGGTGCGCCTTGTGTCCCTTGACCAGAACAATCGGTCCCCCAGCAGGAGACTAGGCATCCTCGCATTTTACTAAGGGGCAAAGTGCGATGGCAGGAGGAGGCAGAATCACCACCGTCCACTTCCCAGTTTCCTCCATCTCCAGGCAGAAAGTTCTAGAAGCTGAAACACGTCGAGTCTTGCGCCCCAGAGGAAGTAGCTCTTGGTACCTGTTTTATGGCTTCCACGATGGTGACGGTCTTGCCAGTTCCCGGTGGACCAAACACCAAGTACGGGGCGGGCCTGGAGATCCCGGCGACGATACAACTGACGGCTTTGGCCTGCTCAGGATTGTTCTCAAGGGAACGATCGAAAAGTCTTTGAAAATAAAAAACAAAAATTCACACATGGAAATAAATGACCATCAGGTTCCATGTTCAGGTGTCAAAAGGAATAAATATAACTGCAATCTCCCCACCCGAGTCTTCAATCCGTCAGAATTTTTTTTTCAAGTTCAATTCGCGCGCACGCACACACACACACACGCGCACGCACACACGCACACACGCGCGCGCGCGCACACAGAATTAACAGCACAGAAACAAGCTATTTGGCCCAACAGATCTGTGCCCGTGTTTAAGCTCCACACTTCACCACTCTCTGAGTGAAGAAGTTTCTCCTGAATTCCATATTGGATTTATTGGTGACCAACTTATATTTATGGCCCCTAGTTTTGTCTCCCCCATAAATGGAAACATCCTCTCCACATCTACCCTATCAAACCCCTTCATAATTTTAAAGCATCAGCCATCACCCATCTCTTTTCTAGAGAAAACAGCCCCCAACCTGTTCAATCTTTCCTGATAGTTATAACCTCTCAATTCTGATATGATCTTGCATTTATATAGCACCTTTAACATAGGGAAATGAAGCATTAACGGACAAAACAAAATTAACACCGAGGCAAAGGAGGAGACATTAGGACAGGTGAACAAAGGCTTGGTCAAAGACTTAGGTTTTAAGGAGCATCTTTAAGGAGGAGAGAGAGGTAGAGAGGCGGAGAGGTTTAGGGAGGGAATTCCAGAGCTTAGGGCCAAGGCAGCTGAAGGCACGGCCGCCGATGGTGGGGCAAAGGGAGCGGGCGGTCCGCAAGAGGCAAGAATCGGAGGAAGGCAGAGTTCTCCAAGGGTTGTACAAAGTACATGAGAAAGGAACAAAGCATCGGAGGACCGTTCAGTTGGGTGAATCCCACAGCTAAGCCACTGTGGATCCAAAGACATTCCCGACTCCCGTGTATTGGGGTAGGGCCCAATTTCAAGATGACCAACTGCTCGAGTTGCTGAAAGGCTCTCCTGACCCTCACTGCTCGAGATGTCTCCAGCAGCTGGGCGAGAGAAGCCGGAGATTCGTCTCTTCCATCTGATCGGATGGTTTTAATAAAAGACTGCTGGAACTGAAGACAGGGGAAGGGGGGCATATAAGCGACATATTTGCTGCCTTCTCCATCAGGAGACCTTCACCTCCTCAGGGTACTGCCAGGACAACATAGGCCTGAGGTGACAGGCACATCCTGCAGCATCATGTGTCACATAAGGACATAAGAAATAGGAGCAGGAGTAGGCCATACGGCCCCTCAAGCCTGCTCCGCCATTCAATAAGATCATGGCTGATCTTCGACCTCAACTCCACTTTCCTGCCTAGAGACCCCGAGAGACAGAAAATCTATCGATCGCAGCATGGAATATACTCAACGACCGAGCATCCACAGCCCTCTGGGGTAGAGAATTCCAAAGATTCACAACCCTCTGAGTGAATAAATTTCTCCTCATCTCAGTCTTAAATGGCCGACCCCTTATCCTGAGACTATGCCCCCTCGTTCTAGACTCTCCAGCCAGGGGAAATAGCCTCTCAGCAACTACCCTGTCAAACCCCCTCAAAACTTTATATGTTTCAATGAGATCACCTCTCATTCTTCTAAACTCCAGAGAATATAGGCCCATTCTACTCAATCTCTACTCATAGGACATCTCTCATATCCCAGGAATTAACCGAGTGAACCTTTGATGCACCGCCTCCAAGGCAAGTATATCCTTCCTTAGATAAGGAATCCAAAACTATGCACAGTACTCCAGGTGAGGTCTCACCAGACCCCTGTACAATTGTAGTAAGACTTCATTACTCGTGTACTCCAACCCCCTTGCAATAAAGGCCAACATGCCACTTGTCTTCCTGATCGCTTGCTGTACCTGCATGCTAACTTTTTGTGTTTCTTGTACGAGGACACCCAAATCTCTCAACACCAACATTTAATAGTTTCTCACCATTTAAAAAATATTGTTTTTTTTCTATTCTTCCTACCAAAGTGAATAACCTCACATTTCCCCACATTATACTCCATCTGCCCCCTTCTTGCCCACTCACTTAACCTGTCTATATCCCTTTGCAGACTGCGTCCTCCTCATAGTTTACCTTCCCACCTAGCTTTGCATTGTCAGCAAACATGGATACATTACACTCGGTCCCTTCATCTAAGTTATTAATATAGATTGGGCCTCAGCTATGTACAAGCACTGATCCTTGAGGCACTCCACTAGTTACAGCATGCCAACTTGAAAATTACCCGTTTATTCCTACTCTGTTTTCTGTCTATTAACCAATCCTCTATCCATGCTAATATATTACCCCCAATCCCATGAGCCCTTACCTTCTGTAACAACCTTTTATGTGGCACCTTATTGAATGCCTTTTGGAAATCCAAATATACAACATCCACTGGTTCCCCATTATCTAGCCTGCTAGTTACATCCTCAAAAAACTCTAATAAATTTGTTTAGCAGGATTTCCCTTTGATAAAACCATGTTGTCGCTTCCTAATCATATTATGATTTGCCCTGTACTACTACTTTAATAATGGATTCCAGCATTTTCTTGACGACTGATGTCAGGCTAACTGGCCTGTAGTTCCCTGTTTTCTCACTCCCTCCTTTCTTGAATAGCGGGGTTACATTTACTATCTTCCAATCTGCTGGGACCGTTCTAGAATCTAGGGAATTTTGGAGGATCATAACCAATGCATCCACTACCTCTGCAGCCACCTCTTTTAGAACCCTAGAATATAGACCATCAGGTCCAGGGGATTTATCGGCTTTTAGTCCCATTAGTTTCTCCAGTACTTTTTCTCTACTGATAATTAATTACTTTAAGTTCCTCACTCTCATTAGACCCTTGGTTCCCCATTATTTTTGGTATGCTTTTTGTGTCTTCTACTGTGAAGATGGATACAAAATATTTGTTTAACATTTCTGCCATTTCCTTATTCCTCATTATAACTTCTCCTGTCTCGGCCTCGAAGGGACCCACGTTTACTTTTGCTACTCTCTTCCTTTTTACATGCTTGTAAAAGATCTTACAATCTGTTTTTATATTTCTTGCTAGTTTAGTCTCATATTCTATTTTCTCCCTCCATCTATTTTTTGGTCTTCCTTTGCAGGTTTCTAAACCTCTCCCAATCCTCAGGCTTACTACTATTCTAATTTAATATGATCCTTAACTTCTTTAGTTAGCCATGGATGGATCACTTTTCCCGTGGAGTTTTTATTTCTCAATGGGATATATATTCATTGAGAATTTTGAAATATTTCTTTAAATGTTTGCCATTGCTTATCGACCATCATACCTTTTAATGTAATTTCCCAATCTACCTTAGCCAACTCATCCCTCATATCTATGTAATTGGCTTTATTTAAGTTTAAGACTCTAGTTTCGGACTTAAGTAAGTCACTCTCAAACTCAATGTGAAGTTCTATCATATTATGATCACTCTTCCCCAGAGGATCCTTTACTATGAGATTACTAATTAACCCTGTCTCATTATACAATACAAGATCTAAAGGCCAAGATCTGGCCTGTTCCATGGTTGGTTCCATGTCGAATTGTTCTAGGAAACTGTCTTGAATGCATTCAATGAACACGTCCTCCAAACTACCTTTGCCAATTTGATTTGCCCGGTCTATACGAAGATTGGAGTCCCCCATGATTATTGCATTTCACACATCATCTGGGCCAATAAAAGTGCAACTGGTGAATGTAAATGTTATAAAATTAACCCAGAAGAGTAAGCACTAACCAGGGTATACAGTACCAAGACAAGTGCTAACCAGGGTATACAGTACCGGGTCAAGCAGTAACCAGGGTACACAGTACCAAGTCAAGCAGTAACCAGGGTACACAGTACCAAGTCAAGCACTAACCAGGGTACACAGTACCAAGTCAAGCACTAACCAGGGTGCACGTTACCAAGTCAAGCACTAACCAGGGTGCACGTTAACAAGACAAGGGTTAACCAGGGTACATGTTAACAAGACAAGCGTTAACAAGGGTACACTGTACTAAGACAAAGGCTAACCAGGGATATACTGTATCATGGCAAGCACTAATGGGGGTACACAGTACCAAGACAAGGGTTAACCAGGGTACACTGTACTAAGACAAGGGCTAACCAGGGATATACCATACCATGGCAAGCGTTAATGGGGGTACACAGTACCAAGACAAGGGCTAACCAGGCCACACTACGAGACAAGCATTAGCTGAACCACACTGTACTGGAACGAGAATTAACCGGGCTCCGTCCATCCCAAACAGGCTTTACTGAAATGGGAGGTCAGTAACCACGATCAGTTCCATTCTTAACACAAACAGGCAATCGCTCCACGCACAGACTGGAACTGGCACATGGACTGGCTTGGGTTTTCAGATTCAAGTTTATTTATGAAACAGATTTCATATCCATCCCAAAGGCTCTGTTGGTAAACGCACTGGCCATTGTGGTATTGAGCCACTCAGACCGGGTTATATCATCAGGACAGGTTGCATAAACTTGGTTTGAACTCCCTGGAGTTTAGACAGTTGAGGGGAGATCTGATCGAGGTGTTTAGAATGATGAAAGGATTCGATAGGGCTGGCACACAGAGCCTATTTCCTCTGGTGGGGGAAGTCCAGAACAAGGGGGCATAATCTTAAAATTAGAGACAGGCCGTTCTAAGGTCGCCAACCGTCCAGGATTGTCCTGGAGTCTCCAGGAATTAATCTGCAGGACACTGCCGTGAGCAATCATAGGGGCATTAAAAATTGTTTTCTTTGAACACTTTCGCTTATTAGCAAAAAAGATTCACAAGGATGATACCAGAATGAGAGGATATACCTTTCAGGAAAGGCTGAACAGGCTGCGGCTCTTTTCTCTAGAAAAGAGAAGGCAGAGGGGTGACCTGATCGAGGTCTTTAAAATTATGATAGGGTAGACGTAGAGAAAACATTTCCACTTGTGAGGAAGTCCAAAACTAGGGGTCATAAATATAAAATAGTCACTAATAAATCTATAGGGAATTCAGGAGAAACTTCTTTACGCAGAGATTGGTTAGAATGTGGAACTCGCTCCCACAAGGAGTAGTTGAGGCAAATAGCATTGATGCATTTAAGGGGAAGCTGGGTAAATTCATGAGGGAGAAAGGAATTGAAGGATATGCTGTTGGGTTGGATGATGTAGGGAGCGAGGAGGCTCGTGTGGAGCATAAACACCGGTTGTGCCGAATGGGCAGTTTCTGTGCTGTAGACGCGATGTAGTTATAAAGATATTGGAGATGGTTTAAAAAAAAAGGCACTTTGACTGACAGTCAAAAGTCATCCAATTGGGAGTCTGTTTGCTTTCCAATTGACCACGGGAAGACGGCATCGCAAGGGGAAGCTGGATAAACACATGGGGGAGAAAGGAATAGAAGGATATGCTGATAGGGTGAGATGAAGTAGGGAGGGAGGAGGCTCAGGTGGAGCATAAACACCAGTATAGACCAGTTGGGCCGAATGGCCTGTTTCTGTGCTGTAGTTTTGATGTAACTCGACGCAAGTGGTTGTTGTTAACTGTGATCTGGACAGTTCACAGGGTATTTGCTCGAGGCCCCCCCCCCCACTCCCCCATCGCCCCCTCCACTCCCCCACCCCGATTCACGGCCGCCGGCTCCAACTGGTTTTACTCACTTCAAGCTTCGAGCCAAAGGGTGAATACATTTCCCGTAAGAGAAAGACGGAAAGAGAATGTCCTTTAGATTGTTTGCCTTCGCTAATTGGGCAGCTCGATGTTGCATTTGTAACGGGAATCGGTTAAATGTGAACGAGACGTTAAATTTCATGTTTGTTATAAAAGCATCCACAAGCCTGGAGGGAGAGAAAGGATTTAAGAGCGTTAGTCGTCAGGTTTAATATAAGATTGTTTCATTTCATTATTTTACCAACCCTCTCCACCCCCTCGACTTGGAAGGAACTTCCTGGTGAAATTTCTTTTCAAAGCAAAACACTTCATTTTTCGGTGCCCCATGAAGCCTCAGTCATTAAATGCGTTGCCCAGTGAGGTAAATCGACCAGGAGGGTTCCAGGTTTCACCCCTGGTCTTGGTCGAGTCAGCTTATCTCAGCCACGAACAGCATTTTGGGTTCAAATCGGCCCCAGAATCCTTGGGCTAAGAAGCATAAAGCCGGTTACACAGTTCCTGCACCTAATCCGGTGACTCCCGATGGAAAGTTGGGTTGGATTGGGCTCGTCGGTGATATCCTCCGTTTGGTGGGTACAGTGGTGTAGTGGTTACACCCAGAGGTCGTGAGTTAAAATCCCACCAGGGCATGTTGTGAAACTGAATTCAATAAATCTGGTAATTTGGGGGCACCAGAAAGACGCCCGAAAACCCAACTGGGCCAACCAATGTCCTTCGGGGAAGGGAACATGCCGCCCCTACCCATTCTGGCCCATGTTGACTGCAGCCCCACACTGCGGGCTTGACTCCTGATGCTTTCTGAAGTGGCCCAGGAAGTTACTCAGCTGTAACATTCGCCCTTTCAAGAGGGCAGCACTCGGATACCTCCTCAGGGCAATAAATGCGGCCTCGCCAACACCGCCTACATCATGGGACCAATGTGAAAACGTTGGATATTCTGCCCACATTCACTGTCCAGGGGTCTCCCACGTGAAGAACAGGGCCCTGGGTAAGATACTGGAGAGTGACAGGCACCTGTGGGACCCAGTAAGGTGTCCATGCCTTTTTTGTGTTTGGTGGGGTTGGGGAGGGCGAGGGGCGGTTGGATGATGAGAATAGGGGGAAGAGAAAGGAGAGAGATCAACTTGCTCCCCCCTCCCCTTTGTGTTCAGGTTCTCCCAGGGTACGTAGCCAGCCGATCTACTCCTGCCCCCCACCCCCCCAGTGCTCAACCATGCCCTCGTGGGGCACTGACCTTCCACTCTGCTAATTCTTCCCCTTCTGCAACGAAGATCAGCCCATGAGCAGACACCTACACCCCATCACTCTGTGAAACCATGTGTCCTACCAGCTCAACGTAGCATGGACCTGACGTTCCCTTCACATCAAACCCTGTGGCCATGGAGTGGGAACGTACGATCAAAGAGAAGACCCTGCAGCAGGGCCACTGAGACCGCACGCCGAGCAACGCTCGACTGGAGTCACCCGGAGCTTGCGTCCGTCCGACCCGCGAACCCTTCCCCACTGGAGATACGGGTTTCAAGGATGCTCGTCCCTCCCGGACACGTTACCGTGGAAATTCTCCGGTACTTACTTTCGGGAAAACCCGAGCTTCACCTGTTCCAGCTCGACTGCGTGCACGTAGCCCTTGAAGCGAGTAATGACTGGCAGGTTTTGATCCTCGCTCTTCGACACCATCAGGTGGTCTCCTCGGAGTACTGAGGGTCTGTTCTCAGCGACACCAGGGACCTGCCGGGCCGGGGAGGGGGGGGGGGGGAGAAAAAGAGCACGTCATTACAAAACCATCCAAAATCCAGCTAATTGTAGTGCCCTTCCCACATACCCTGCCTGAGATCAGCTAACTCAGAATAAGTCAGAGATCAAAAGCTGGAGCCTGTCTGACTCAGTCCCATGCCAGCTGGTCCATCTCCTGCCGTGGTGTGGCACCACAAGTCTCTCAGTGTCTGTTGTTTAGATGCTGCCACTTCACGGAGGTTAATGGGTTAAGTTACGAGGACAGGTTGCATAGACTAGGCTTGTATTCCCATAAGTATAGGAGATTGAGGGGTGATCTAATTGAGATGTTTAAAATGATTAAAGGATTTGATAGGGTAGATAGAGAGAAACTATTTCCTCTGGTGGGAGAGTCCACAAGGGGGCAGGACCTTAAAATTAGAGCCAGGCCGTTCAGGGGTGATGTCAGGAAGCACTTCTTCACACAAAGGGGAGTGGAAATCTGGAACTCTTCTCCCCCCCCCCCCCCCAAAAAACTGTTGAGGCTGGGGGTCAACTGAAAATTTCAAAACTAAGATTGATAGATTTTTGTTGGGTAAGGGTATTAAAGAACATGGAACCAAGGGGAGTCGATGGAGTTAAGATACAGATCAGCCATTATCTAATTGAATGGCGGAACTGGTTGGAGAGGCTGAATGGCCTCCTCCTGTTCCCAGATCCCCTCTCCAACATGAGCTCACCTATCACTATGAAACATCCGCACTAACCTGGAGAACGAGAAGGTTTCTCCTCTGTGGATCTTTCACCATGGTTGCGCCCTCCATGTTGTATCTGGTGATGTCTGCTTCCATCTGAATCTCCTCAACGTGGAGCAGCAAAGAGAATCTCTCGCTGTAGTTGCCAAACATCAGCCCAGAGGTCAGCAACGAGCTGCACCAAAAAAAACACAACATGGCTTAGCGGTCCAGTGCACCAGCCAGCGCGGTGCAGTCACGAAGGTCCACGTGTTGGGACCTTCTGACCCCTGGTCTGTGCCGAGCCAGCTAGTGTCACTGCGGTACAGCAGCGAGAGGGGTTACAACTGGCCTCATCCAGGGTTCCCGGTCAATCCCGAAAGAGTGAGCATTGCTGGAATGTGCATGTTCTAACCACACTTTCCACACCGTGCAGAGTCTGGACTCCATATTACATAAAGCATATAGAGGTAGTGAAGAAGATGCAAAAAGAGATTTACAAGGATGATACCAGAACGGAGAGGTTATAACTATCAGGAAAGACTGAACAGGCTGGGACTGTATAGAAAAGACTGAGGGGTGACAAGATAGAGGTCTTTAAGATTATGAAAGGGTTTGATAGGGTAGATGTAGAGAAGATGTTTCCACTTGTATGGGGGGGCCATAAATATAAGACAATCACTAATAAATCCAATAAAGGAATTCAGGAGAAACTTCTTTACCCAGAGAGTGGTTAGAATGTGGAACTTGCTACCTCAAGGAGTGATTGAGGCGAATCACATAGATGCATTTAAGGGGAAGCTAAATAAGTACATGAAGGAGAAAGAAATAGAAGGATATGCTGATAGGGTGGCACGGAGGAGGCTCATGTGCAGCATAAACGCTGGCATAGACCCATTGGGCCGAATGGCCTGTTTCTGTGCTATGTAAGTTCTATGTAATGGGGCTGGTGAGCTCCGGTGCGATGCCCACTGCAGTCAAATATCCCACCAACATTACACCATCTAGGCTCGCATAGGATGTGTGGCCACAGGGGCAAGATACTGGACAGCATGCAACAAACTACCCTAAGCAAGGGGCCAGCTCCACAGCAACACCGCGCCAAAAGGGAGCTCGATCTCCGTTCGCTCCAGAGGCCCACCAGAACCTCACTGGGTTTAAACAGTAAACGGCCGGCGAACTCAACCGTGGCAAATCACCCAGCAACTGGGGATTGGATCAGAGGACTGGCACACAGCCCATTCAGGTCAGAGGTTTCACCTCCCATTTGCTCCTGAAGGCGCCGTCTCGCTGGGGTACGAGTTCCACAGGCACACCCCAATATTTCATCCAAGTGGCTGTACGCCTAGGCAGTGAGTGCGAGCAGGCTATTCGACTCGGGGGGCATCATATCTGATCCTGTTCTCGTCAAGACACTAAACTCACTCAGACAGACTTTCAAGCAAGGGCCACCGGATAGTGATCAGGAGCAAGAACTCTGTCCTTATTTTCCTCCATTCCCAGTACAATTGGCTTCTAGGACCACCCGGCAGGGATTAGCGTGGACCAGGGATGGATGGACCGAGTTTTCTTGGTTTGTTTGGCTCAGCTACTCACTGGAGAAACTCGCTGAGCCATCCGGGAGCTGAGAAGACAATCGCCAAATTGTGCACCTGATTCCTTCAGATTTCCTTCGGACCCCCAGCTATTTACTATACTTGTGCTACTATTCACGCAGCAATGGAGAGGCTTATAATTGTCCTCAGTGGCTGCGGGGTGGGGGTGGAGGGACCAGAACGTGGGGAAGTAGAGTGAAAATATCAGCCAGAGTACTTGCTCTGATGACCATCCAGGAACTCCTGCCAGAACGAGTGTGTTTGTAGACGCCAGTTGAGGACAAGATCAGGGTCAGCTGTGATTCCCCCTCCCCCTCAAGGTTGAATACCTCTGTTGTCTCTTCCCATCCAGGCTCAGAAGCAAGTAGCCCCCATGGTCAGGTTAGTGGAGGGCGACAGGCTCTCACAGAACTGCTCCCCAGGGAGTCAGCGCCTTCAGACACGGAGAAGAAAACATTAAAAGAACAAAATCACCGTTAATCCTTCGGCCCAACCAATTCGGGAGCTTTCGCAGTGGGACTTACTTAACCCTTTGCATCTCCCGCTTCACGTTAGGATCAAGATCGGCCGTGTCCTTCAGTCCTCTCTTTATGGCAGAGAACAGCACCTTGGAGTATCTATTCGCCTCCAGAGGGATCTCTCGCTCCAGCTTGTAGTTGGAAGAACTGTGGGGATTCAAAACAGACTCGAGGTCGGTGAATGCACGATGGGAATGGGCAGAACCTACAGACAGCTTGAACATCAACATTTCACATCGGGAGGGAAGGGACGAGGACGAGGACTTGCATTTGTATCGCGCCTTTCACGACCTCAGGACGTCCCAAAGTCAATGATGGACCTTTTGAAATGTAGTCGCTGTTGTAATGTAGGAAACATGACTTGGAAATATATCGCCGTTCCTTCATCGTCGCTGGGTCAAAATCCTGGAACTCCCTTCCTAACAGCACTGTGGGAGAACCTTCACCACACGGACTGCAGCTGTTCAAGAAGGCGGCTCACCACCACCTTCTCAAGGGGCAATTAGGGATGGGCAATAAATGCCGGCCTCGCCAGCGACGCCCACATCCCATGAACGAATACATTTTAAAAAAACGACAGCCAATCTGTACACAGCAAGGTCCCACAAACAGCAATGTGATAATGACCAGATCATCTATTTTTAGGTGTTGGTTGAGGGATAAAAATATTGGCCAGGACACCGGGGAGAACTCCCCTGCTCTTCTTCGAAATAGTGTCATGGGATCTTTTGCTTCCACCTTCGAGAGCAAGTGTGGGCCGCAGTTTAATGTCTCATTCGAAAAACGGCACCTCTGACAGTGCAGCACTGCCTCAGTACTGGACTGGAGTATCGGCCTGGATTGTGGGTTCAAGTCCCTGGAGTGGGGCTTGAATCTTCTGACTTGGAGGTGAGAGAGCTACCCACTGATCCACAGCTGACACCCAAGAGAGGAGGAGGAGGAAGGGAGAAGCAGCAAGGGGAGAGAAGCCAGAGGAGGGAGATGGAAGGGGGAGCGAGGGAGAAGAAAAAGTGGAGTAGAGAGGGCAAGACTGAATGCTCGACAGTTCTTTCACCATCCAGACCACAAGGGCCAAATGTTGCAGCAGTGGGGGGTCTACCAAACCAGGAAGAGTTCCTGCTTCCAATCCAATGACCCCTCTTGGAAAGGGCATGAGTGGACAGTGAATGTGGACAGGATTATCTGCGATGCCCCTACAGTTGCATAACTCATCAACATTCACTGTCTAGGCTCACACACAGTTGGGAGAGGTACCTGATGACTGCTGGCAACTGAAAGACTATAAGTGCAGCAAAAAAAAGTCAGAAAAGAAAACTAAGATGAGGAAAGGCCATTCAGCCCATCTAGCCCACCTCACAAATATTTCCACTCACCCAGCCCAGCTTCCTATGGCATCTTGAATTCCCATCTTTAACCTTACGTCAAATTATTCCAAATGTTTATCTCCCTTCAAAGAAGATCTTCTCACTAGTTTAAATCCTCATCCTCTTATTCTGCTGACCTGATTGACAAAGTAAAATTCTGAGCTCCCTTATCAATGCCATTTAATACTTTACTGTATATCGCTCAACAAGGTTTCTACCTCTTACCTCTCCTTAATCTTCTTGAGGTTCTCCAATAATTCCTCACAGCCTTGAGATCAGTCTTGTCTTAACTCTTCTCTATATCCTCCCCAAATAAGGAGGCCAACTCTGGTATTCTGGGAGGTTTCATCACATGACCTCCTGCCTCCAACAATCTCACCCCCACCATTGGTCACCTGAGACGTCAATCCTCCCAGCAGTCGGTCACCAATGGTGGCTACAATACCCAGAATCCTCTGCGCTACAGAAACCACTCTATATGCACTGGGCGCGGGCTTGAGCCAGGGCCACACCGCAGCCCCCGCTGTTTGTTGCCAGTCCGGCCGGATCGAAACGGGAGAAGAAAATCCCCGGATGGTTTTACTCCCGGGTTGCTCGGAGGATCATCAATTCCAGGAGGGTTAGCAACCCTGACCCCAAAAGCATGAAAGTCCCTTTAAAATGTGATGGCCAGGAATGCACACAACACCCCAGGTGAGGTCTGACCAGCGCATTATAGAACTTCAGCAGACTTCGACTCCGCTGTTGTGCCCGTGTATTCTAACATTCTCTTCACTTTTTTATTTTAAAAAAATCACTTCTCCCCATTGTCTTGACATTGAAAGGATCAAGCCTACTGTGCCTCCAGGTCCCCTTCACTCTCCCTGTTCTATTCACCCTTCGCTGTAGAATCACAGAAATTTACAGCGCAGGAGGTGGTCATTCGGCCCATCTTGTCTGTGCCGGCCGAAAAAGAGCCACCCAGCCTAATCCCACTTTCCAGCTCTTGGCCCGTAGCCCTGTAGGTTACGGCACTTCAAGTACACATTCAAGTACTTTTTAAAATGTATTGAGGGTTTCTGCCTCTACCACCCTTTCAGTGAGTTCCAGACCCCCACCACCCTCTGGGTGGAAAAAACTTCTCAACTCCCATCTAATCCTTCTACCAATTACTTTAAATCTCTGCTCCCTGGTTATTGACCTCTCTGCTAAGGGAAATAGGTCCTTCCTATCCACTCTATCTAGGCCCCTCATAATTTTATATACCTCAATTAAATCTCCCCTCAGCCTCCTCTGCTCCAAAGAAAACAACCCCAGCCTATCTAATCTTTCCTCATAGCTAAAATTCTCCAGTCCTGGCAACATCCTCATAAATCTCCTCTGAACCCTCTCTAGTGCAATTACATCTCTCCTGTAATGTGGTGACCAGAACTGTACGCAGTACTCAAGCTGTGGCCTAGTGTTTTATACAGTTCTAGCATAACCTCCCTGCTCTTATATCCTATGTCTCGTTTAATAAAAGAAAGTATCTCGTATGCCTTCTTAACCACCTTATCTATCTGTCCTGCCACCTTCAGGGATCTGTGGACATGCACTCCAAGGTTCTCTGTTCCTCTACACCTCTCCGTATCCTCCCATTTATTGTATATTCCTTGCCTTGTTTGCCCTCCTCAAATGCATTACCTCACACGTCTCTGGATTGAATTCCATTTGCCACTTTTCTGCCCACCTGACCAGTCCATTGATACCTTCCTGCAGTCTACAGCTTTCTTCCTCACTATCAACCACATGGCCAATTTTTGTATCATCTGCTAACTTCTTAATTATGCCCCCCAAATTTAAGTCTAAATCATTGACATATACCACAAAAAACAAGGGACCCAGTACTGAGCCCTGTGGAACCCCATTGGAAACAGCCTTCCAGTCTTGGCTAATAAAGGAAAGTATCCTGTATGCCTACTTATCTACCTGTCCTGCTACCTTGCAGGGATCTGTGGACATGCACTCCAAAGTCCCTTTGTTTCTTCTACACTTCTCAGTATCCTACCATTTAGTGTGTATTCCCTTGCCTTGTTTGCCCTTTCCAGTCACAAAAACACCCGTCGACCATTACCCTTTGCTTCCTGCCACTGAGCCGATTTTGGATCCAGCTTGCCACTTTTCCTTGGATCCCATGGGCTTTTACTTTTCTGACCAGTCTGCCATGTGGGACCTTGTCAAAAGCCTTGCTAAAACCCACGTAGACTACATCAAATGCGCTACCGTCATCGACCCTCCTTGTTACCTCCTCAAAAAATTCAATCAAGTTAGTCAGACATGACCTTCCTTTAACAAATCCGTGCTGACTGTCCTTGATTAATCCATACCTTTCCAAATGACGATTAATACCGTCCCTCAGAATTTTTTGCAATAGTTTGCCCACCACCGAGGTTAAGTTGCATTGCTCATTCTTTCTCCTCATAAACAACACTTTGCATTTGTCAGTATTAAACTTCATTTGCCACTTATCTGCCCAATTGGATAACCGATCTAAACGCTTCTTACTGCATGACAAGAGTGACTACATTTCATAAAATAACTTCAGTGGCTGCAAAACTCTTTGGGGCATCCTAAGGTTGTGAATGACGCTATGTAAATGCAAGTTCAATTTTTGTTAACTTATTCCTCTGTACCTATAGCAAACCCTGTTTTGGGAGAGGACAACACAAGAGGAGCTATCTTCTACTGATCAAATCAATAAAAACTTGCATTTATACAGCGCCTTTAAACATAATAAAACGTCCCATGGAGCTTCACAGGAGCGTAATCAGACACAAAATAGACACCGAGCCACAGGAGGAGATATTAGGACAGGTGACCAAAAGCTTGGCCAAAGAGGTAGGTTTTAAGGAGCGTCTCAAAGGAGGAGAGAGAGGCGGAGAGGTATAGGGAGGGAATTCCAGAGCGTCAATGGTGGAGCGAAGGGAGTGAGGGATGCACAAGAGGCCAGAGCTGGAGGAGCGCAAAGTTCTCGGAGGGTCTTAGGGGCTGGAGGATTGCGCAATAAAAGTGGGGCCCACCTATCTGGCCTTTCTCCTTCTTCCACAATCTCATCCGTCGCTCGTTTAATGCTGAGCTGGTAAGGCTTGTAGGGAGCGGTCGGCTTCAGCTCTTCAGTCAGCTCTTCACTCAGCTTGTTGACTGCCCGGGCGGAGAACAATCGAATGATGTGGAAAGTCCTGGTGCTGGTATCCTCGAACTGAAAGGCCAGTGTAACTGGGAAATAGCCAGGATGAGCCATCAAGCAATGGACTTCAACCTGGTAGGTTTCTCCTGCACAAGGAAAGGAGAAGTTACTAACCGGGCCGTAACACAGCACCCTCCCTCACTTAAAACTTAACTAGTTGACTCTTAACTGCCCTCTGAAGTGGTCTAGCAAGCCACTCGGTCGTATCAAAAAAAAAACTGCTGCCAGTGGTTCAAGTACTAAGAATTAACAGCCCAGAAACAGGCCATTCGGCCCAACTAGTCTATGCCGGTGTTCATGCTCCACATAAGCCTCCTCCCACCCTACTTCATATCCTATTCCTTTCTCCTTTGTGTGCTTATTAATGCATCTATACTATTCACCTCAACCACTCCTTGTGGCAGCAAGTTCCACATTCTAACCACTCTCTGGGTAACAAAGTTTCTCCTGAATTCCTTACTGAATTTATTAGTGACTTATATTTATGATCTCTAGTTTTGGATTCCCCCACATAGGCGGCCCACCATCACCTTCTCAAGGGGTAACGAGGGATGGGCAATCAAAGCTGGCCTTGCCAGCAATGCCCACATCCCGAGATTGAATATTAGAAAGCTGCCCGAAGGCAGGTTCAGGGGGGGAATGAAACGTACGTCTCACCTGCACTCAGCACCAAACGCTGGGAACTGGTCACATGCTGCTGGTCCGTCAGGGTGAACACGTGGAACCTGCGAAGCATCTCACACCGCACGAAGGTCACCGCCTCACTCCCCTCGTTCGTGACGTAAATGGGGACAGACTTCGGGTCGCTAGGGGCGACAGACACTCTGATCTTCCCCTCATCAGTGTCGAAATCTGACCAGATCTTAATGCCGTCTTTATTCTGTATCATCCGCTTCCTGAAAGACGAAACCACAGCGAGTTATCGCGGCCCGTGCCGCGATCGGCCAAGCTCCGCGGCCCTGGGCCTCCTGCGCTCACCTCCCCGCAGCGCGGACCATCGAGGGCTTGGGTTTCTCGGGCTGTAAGTTGGGCTCGCGGTGTCGATCGGGAGTTGTGACAGGAGGAGCAACGGACCCAGCCTAACCATGGGGGGGGGGGGGGGGGGGGTGGGGGGGGGCGGCGGGGTGGGCAACAGGTCCGGTCAGCAACCCCTGGGAGGAGGTCACCTCCTCTCGGCCGGAGATCGGCACACACCACAGATTCCTAAAAGTGGGAGTGAAAATAGAGAAAGTCCAATATTTGCTCCCACCCCAATAGATTTTATGGAGCGGGAGGGGAGGGAGCGTTAATTCGAAAACTAATCTGCGGAAACAATATTTCAGGGAGCGAGTGGCCAATCTATGGAACAGGCTCCGTGGGGAGACGGTGGAAGCAGGAAGTGTTGATTCATTCAAATGCAAATTAGATAAATTTCTTTCATAAAATAATATTTTGGGGTACAGTATATGATTAATTTGAGGCATGACGTGTGGTGAGTGTAACAGGCTCGGGAGGAACAGGTGACTTTGGACCTATGGTTCCCAAAGCTCTCCACCACTGGGGGTTTTCCTCGCCTCATGTCTGGGTCTGTTGGACACTAATCGATACAGAGATTGATTATGTTTAATCAATAACTCCATTATCGTTGTGTCATGCGACTACCAGGACGGTGGAAGGTGAACTAGATGGACCGTGGTCTTTTTCTCTTCAAACAATTCCCACGTTCCTTGAGGCAGTGCCTGGTGTGGTTCTGAGCCACACAGAAAGACCCCACCCCTCACCCCAGTTTCATTTCATCCCCGGTCTGTGCCGAGTTAGCTAATTTTACCCAGGATAACAGTAGAGGTGTTGCAACTGGCCTGAGTACCTCTGGGTTAGGGAGATGATCATCAATTTGGCTTGCCCCCTGCCCAGCCCCGCCCCAATCACTGCCCAATGACTCAATGCGTACAGGCGTTGGGCGGGGACAGGACTGGGCTCGGCCGCAATGCCCCCCCAAGATCAAATAGCCTGCCGACAGTCACTCCGGATTACAGTCCCTTTAGGCGAGTACCAGAGCACGGCGCGGAGCTGAATCCAGAGCAGGAGTCAGAGCCCTCGAGGGAGGAGGGGAGAAGACCGGGAAACAAAGCAAGTGATGACATTTGTCCGCTTGGAGGCGCCCACAATTTACCTGTTCTGCTTCAGCTGACGGATGATGGCTTTGGCACGCGCCTTCTTCCCAGGCTGCTGGGCAAAGGCCGGAGATGGTGAGGCACCCAGATTGCCCGAAGGGTCGGGCCGCAGCGTACTATACTGGTCAGCATACACCAATCTTCTCCTCTAGGAAAGGAACAGGACAGTGGTCAATCTCCTCCTATTGTTTGGGGGGGGGTGGGGGGGGGGGGGGGAAGGGGAGAGACGCTGGTTATGCTGCATAGAGTGCCTCACATAATTATACAGCAGCGAATGAGTGTGTGAGATACGCCTGTAGTTAGAGAGATTACGTTCCCTGTGATGAAGGACCTACCCCATAATTGTTAACCTCCCCTTCCTGTGTATTTCTAGCATTTTCTGGCCTCTTGCACATCTCCGATTTTCATCACTCCGCCATTGGCGGCCGTGCCTTCAGCTGTCTCGGCCCCAAGCTCTGGAATTCCCTCCCTAAACCTCTCTCTCCTCCTTTAAAGCCCACCATAAAACCTACCTCATTGACCAAGCTTTTGGTCACCTGTCCGAGTATCTCCTTACGTGGCTCAGTGTCAAATTTTACGCTCCTGTGAAGCGCCTTAGGACATTTTACCATGTTAAAGGCGTTATAAGAACATAAGAAATAGGAGCAGGAGTAGGCCACACGGCCCCTCGAGCCTGCTCCACCATTCAATAAGATCATGACTGATCTTCAACCTTAACTCCACTTTCCCGCCCGATCCCCATATCCCTTGATTCCCCTAGAGTCCAAAAATCCATCGATCTCAGTCTTGAATATATTCAATGACTCAGCATCCACAGCCCTCTGGGGTAGAGAATTCCAAAGATTCACAATCCCTCCAGATTCACAACCCCTCCGAGTGAAGAAATTATTCCTCATCTCGGTCTTAAATGGCTGACCCCTTATCTTGCGACTATGCCCCCTAGTTCAAGACTCTCCAGCCGGGGGAAACAGCCTCTCGTCATCTACCCTGTCAAGCCCTCTCATAATTTTATACGTTTCAATGAGATCACCTCTCAACCTTCTAAACTCCAGACAGTATCGGCCCATTCTACTCAATCTCTCCGCATAGGACAACCCTCTCATCCCAGGAATCAATCTAGTGAACCTTCGTTGCACCCCCTCTAAGGCAAGTATATCCTTCCTTAGATAAGGAGATCAGAACTGTACACAGTACTCCAGGTGTGGTCTCACCAGTGCCCTGTACATTTGCAGCAAGACCTCCTTACTCTTATACTCCAACTCCCTTGCAATAAAGGCCAATATACCATTTGCCTTCCTAATTGCTTGCTGTACCTGCATATTAACTTTTTGTGATTTGTGTACAAGGACACCCAAATCCCTCTGAACACCAACATTTCTTAGTCTCTCACCTTTTAAAAAAATATTCTGCTTTTCTATTCTTCCTACCAAAGTGGATAATTTCACATTTCCCCACATGATACTCCATCTGCCAACTTCTCGCCCACTCACTTAACCTGTCTATATCCTCTGTGCAGACTCTGTGTCCTCCTCACAGCTTACTTTCCCACTTAGCTTTGCATCGTCACCAAACTTGGATACATTACACTCGGTCCCTTCATCTGAGTCATTGATATAGATTGTAAACGGCTGAGGCCCGAGCTCTGATTCTTGCGGCACCCCACTAGTAACAACCTGCCAACCTGAGAATGACCTGTTTATTCCGACTATAATAAAAACAGGAAATGCTGGAAAAGCTCAGCAAGTGAAGCAGCATCTGTGGAGAAAGATACAGAGTTAACGTTTCAGGTCGAAGACATTTCAAAGATTATTCCTACTCTCTGTTTTCTGTCTGTTGACCAATCCTCTATTACCCCCAATCCCATGAGCCTTAATCTTGTATAATAACCTTTTGTGTGGCACCTTATCGAATGCCTTTCGAAAATCCAAATATACTACATCCACTGGTTCCCCTTTATCTACCCTGCTAGTTACACCCTCAAAAAATTCTAATAGATTTGTCAAACATGATTTCCCTTTCGCAAAACCTTGTTGACCTTGCCTAATCAAATTATGATTTTCTAAGTGTTATATAAGTGTGAGACATTGTTGTTTCAGATTTTCCATCTCCTTTACAGCACAGGTCACGTAGCAACAAGTCCAGAGGGTGGGAGGGAGAATATAAAGAGACGCTGAGCGGGAATTGAAAGGTGGGGGGCGGTAATGACAGGAAGCGACTGTTGGCAGGGAGATAGGTTTGAAGGGAGGGGGGAGATGTGGCAAGATGGACTTTTTTTTTGGGGGGGGGGGGGGGCGGGGGGAGAAGGGGGAGGAAAGAGAACGTCCCATAGTGCTGAGCCACTGACAGTGGGGCCTGGCCGCAGTGGGGGGAGGGGTTAGCAAATCACATCTCAAAATATAATTTGGTTTCAAGCCTGTTCATTCACACATGATTGGAACATAGAAACAGGAGGAGGCCATTCAGCCCCTCGAGCCTGTTCCGCCATTCAATTCGATCATGGCTGATCTGCATCTTAACTCCATCCACCCGCCTTGGTTCCGTAATCCTTAATACCCTTGCCTAACAAAAATCTATCAATCTCAGTTTTGAACTTTTCAATTGAGCCCCAGCCTCAACAGCTGTTTGGGGGGAAAAGAGTTCCAGATTCCCACTCCCCTTTGTGTGAAGAAGTGCCTCCTGACATCACCCCTAATTTTAAGGTTCTGCCCCCTTGTTGTGGACTCTCCCACCAGAGGAAATTGTTTCTCTCTATCGACCCTATCAAATCCTTTAATCATCTTAAACACCTCGATTAGATCACCTCTTAATCTTCTACATTCGAGGGAATACAAGCCCAGTCTATGCAACCTGCCCTCGTAATTTAACCTTTTTAGCCCCGGTATCATTCTACAGAATCTACGCTCCCCCCTCCCAGGCCGACGTATCCTTCCTGAGAAGCAGGATACATATTAAAAAAAATCAATTCCGATATTGGTGACAAGCTTTAAATACACCAGCAAAGCAACATTACCTCAGAGGGAAGAATGCAAATCACTACGGGGCAACCTTGAGGGGTAAACTGATCGAGATATTTAAAATGTTAAAAGGATTTGATAAGGTAGATTCGGTTTAACCACTCGTCTGAAAGATGGCACCTCCGGCAGTGCAGCACTCCCCTCGGTACTGCACTGGGGAGTGTCAGCCTGGATTATGGGCTCAAGTCGCTGGAGTGGGGCTTGACTCCTCGACCATCTGACTCAGAGGCGAGAGTGCTGCCCACTGAGCCAAGGCTGACACCTTAACCCAAGGGGCCATTCTTCATTTGTGAGCAGAGACAGTGAGTGTTAACAGGCTATTTGACTGCAGGGGGAAGTCACAGCCAAGCCCGATCAGGTCTTCAGCCTATACTGACACAGATTTTCTAGCAGGGTTCACTTAATCATGAATAGGAACCCGGGATGATTTCCCCCCATCCTCCTCCTCCTCCCAGCCGTCCTTTCCCCACCCCACTTCCCTTCCTAAAAGTGAGGCACACTGCAGTCAATCACGAAGTCCCAGTGCCCCAGCTGAGATCTGCTAACTCAGCCCAGGGCGGTGGGATCAAACCGGGGACCTTCTCGTCCACACAATCCGTTTACGGGTGGCTTTATCATCAGTCGTGCAGACTAGCAAGCTCCGAGGTTCCATTCCCAGTCTGCGCTAAGTTAGTTGGTCTCAGCAAAGGTACAAGTGGTGCGTTATAATGAGCCTCAGTGCCCTTGGACTTGGGGGGGGGGGGATGTTGGGAGTCTGCTCGGGCTCTTGTTCCCGATGGTCATCCAGTGACTCCTGTTGGAAAGAGTGAGCATGTTAATGTTGGTTGGGGGGCAGGATTGGGCTGGACTGTCATGCACCCCATGGTTCAACATCCTGCTCAAGCTCACACCTGTGGGGGCGTTGGTGGGGGGGGATTGGACGGCCAATATAGAACCTTATCTGCACCAAATCAGCGGAGGGGAGAAAGCCCGGGCGGTGTGGGGAAGGCAGGAGACTCTGAAACCAGACACACCCTCATGATAATGGGCGATTGGCACTGAGCAGTAATAATAATTGAATCAGGTGGTTTAAACACTCAACGGGAATAATTCAAATGATTTACATGGTCGAAATTTTCATCCAATTCAGTGCCTTCTGAGCACACATCTTATTTGCCCAAATAATGCAACAGAAAGACAGAGCACACCAGAGACTGATGCAGGGTGACTAATGAGTTACACAAGGACTGAAAGTGTGATCATCTCATGACTGTGCTGTTACGGTGAAATGTGTGAAAAGGGTTAAACTGTAGAACGCTGACTCCCACTTAAAGAAGAAACAAACAGGAAACAGCACACAGATGTCAGCAGAGAATTTTCGCTCTCCATCTCAATCATCATTTCTGGTGTCCTTGCAAGAAGTCGCTGATCCCACCTGGCCTTCTTATCATTCTCTCAACCTTGAGAACATTCTTACATGGTACTGCTTGTTACTGGCCTCCTTAAAACTTGATTAAAGAACGGACTGGCAACATCGAAAAGGGGAGACAAGAGGAAGTTGCTTACTTTAGCCAAGTTAAGATGAAAACAGGAAGGCTGACAGTCAACTCCATCCACATCAAAGGATCATTGTAAATTATAAACCAAGCATGGACACCAGCTCAGTAAAGGGGCACGACATAACAGATCGGTGGGTTGATCAACTTGGAGACAGTTCAGTACTATAACGCGTTACAGTCCCCAATCATCTGGTGTGACTGTAAATACTATGTGCAGCAAGACCTGGACTACATCCAGGCTTGGGCTGATAAGTGGCAAGTAACATTTGCGCCAGACAAGCACCATCTCCAACAAGAGAGAGTCTAACCATTTACCCTTGACATTTGATGGCATTACCATCGCCGAGTCTCCCACCATTCGCCGTGGCTACTAGAGCAGGTCAGAGGCTGGGTATTCTGGGGCGAGTGACTCACCTCCTGATTCCACAAAGCCTCTCCACCACCCTAAATATTCACTCCCTCCACCACCGGCGCACAGTGGCTGCAGTGTGTACCATCTACAGGATGCACTGCAGCAATTCGCCATGGCTTCTTCGACAGCACCTCCCAAACCCGCGACCTCTACCACCTAGAAGGACAAGGGCAGCAGGTGCATGGGAACACCACCACCTGCACGTTCCCCTCCGAGTCACACACCATCCCGACTTGGAAATATATTGGCCGTTTCTTCATCGTCGATGGGTCAAAATCCTGTATCTCCCTTCCTAACAGCACTGTGGGAGAACCTTCACCACACGGACTGCAGCGGTTCAAGAAGGCGGCTCACCACCACCTTCTCAAGGGGCAATTAGGGATGGGCAATAAATGCCGGCCTCGCCAGCGACGCCCACATCCCAAGAATGAAGCTAAAAATGCTAAATAAATCCATGAGCACTTGATATTAAAGTTCCAAGAACCTTATTAATCAGACATAAGTCATGTAATTTGACCAATATTGATAATTAGATCCTTTAACACAGTGGCTAACATTATGTTCCCCTCAGGATGCACTGGATATATTACAGGCAATAACGTGTATTTCATTGACAGAAGGGTTTGAACCCATCGCCTTGAGACTCAGAGGCGACAGCTCTACCCACTGAGCCACGACTGATATCATTGACGGAGATCCCAAGACACAATTATAAAACAAACCGCAGTGTTTCACTCAACAGGGAGCAGCAATGGTTCCAACAACAGACTGGCTTTCCCCAAAGGACACAGCTCACACAAACACACTAAATTTAATTAAACAAGATCTGGGGGAACAATTCCTGTGTTAGAAAACTTCTCCCGTTCCCACCCCCCCTCCGCCAACACCACCTCTCCCTCCCTTCAGCTGGCAGGGCCCCCTGTTCCCAGGCCTCCCCCTGCCCCACTCGAGAAAGGCTCTGTGGGCAGAGTCTCGCTGATGTGAAACAAGTAGTACAGTACCTGAGAGTTAAAGAAAATCTCACTGCCGGTCACTCGGGCCCTGTTCGATTTAGTTAGAGCATAAATTACACTCGAGAAATTGACACTTATGACATCATCTCTGTAAGAAAGAGAAAAAAAGTACAAAATATCAAACTAGGTTACAGAGACAGAGGGGGGGAGGCGGGGGGGGAATTTAAATCTAACTCGCCGGGCGGGGATCCCATGGGATCGGGGACAGTAATATCAGGCAGGGGGTAAAACCAGTGTTGCACCTGATCGCGTCAGTTTCCTGACGGACGGACTCGGTTAAAATTACAACCCCTACTCCCCACCCTAGATTTTTCCTCCATCTTTCTCTCCCTGTGGCCCTGGGGGGGCAGCACCGTTGGCATGGGTGGGGGGCAGCTCCGCAGGCACTGGGGAAGCCCACCCCATCGCCCAGTGCCCATTTTTCCTGCGCTTGCCGAGACAAGAGAATCTCGGCAGGTTATTTCGTCATGAAGGGAAGCACAGCCTACCTCAATCCTGTCCTCGACACACACACACACACACACGACTTTCTCTCCCTAACCCAGGGGCACGGACTCCTGTCGTTGCACCTATAACTATTCCGGTTGAGGTGAGACATAAGTTAGCATCGACCAGAGTGTGAAGCTGGGACCTTCTGATCTGTGTGGTTCAGTGGCCGCAGCAGGTGGGACATCTACCCACCAAATGGCCTGGGTGCCAACTGCACCAGTTCTGACATCTTCGATAAGTTGGGCACCTTATGGGCACACTTATTCTGGTCTGAACTACCAAACAGTAAAATGGACGTACATGTGCATGCAACACCGACTCTTACTGCTGATTCCTGGTTTGTAAAGAAAGAACTTGCATTTATATAGCGCCTTCCACAACCTCAGGACATCCCAAAGCGCTTTACAGCCAATGAAGTACTTCTGAAATGCAGTCACTGTTGTAAAGTAGGAAATGCGGCAGCACAATTTGCACACAGCAAGATCCCTCAAACAGCAATGAGATAACGACCAGATAATCTGTCTGTGATGCTGGTTGAGGGGTAAATATTGGCCCAGGACTCCGGGGAGAATTCCCCTGCTTTTCTTTGAGATAATGCCGTGGGATCTTTAAGTTCACCTGGAGAGGGCAGACATCTCATCCGAAAGAGAGCACCTCCGACAGTGCAGCACTCCCTCAGTACTGGAACTGGGAGTGTCAGACAAGATTATGTGCTCAAGTCGCTGGAGTGGGACTTGAACCTTCTGACTCAGAGGTAAGAATGCTACCCACTGAGCCATAGCTGACACCCGTATATAGTCTTTATCCCTGCTGACTGGATGATTCAGTCCACCCTGGGCCTCAGCTACTATTCTGCGGCCTCCAAGTTTTCCTGCATTATATCACAATATTACGCACGTGGACACGAGGGGTGAGGTGGGAGTGACCGAGCTGATGGGCATTAGATCGCTGGACTTTCTCCTAGTTTAAATCAGCTGCTAAATTGACACCAGGGGAATGCTGACATCACACTGGGTCCAATGCAGAGAGGCTGATTCAAGCACACTGACATCTGAAACCAGACAAATGTCAACAGGTTCACTGGCACGTCGCAAGGACCTGACTCAAGTCAGCTCCAAAGCAACTGATAGAGGGAAAATTTGGTTTAGTTACTCCCATGCGCTGGGCCTCACAATTAGGCTCCTCCTAACTGTACTGAGAGGTGAGACGATGTATCCCTCGACCCTTAATTTAGCATAAGGAAACTTCCAGCATTGGCCGAGCATGTTTGGAGAACAGTATCAGACTTGGCTGTGATTCCCTCATGGTTGAGCAGCTTGCTGACACTCACGAGGCTGATACACAAAGAATGGATGATTAGTGTGGATCTGTAACCAGTCAGTGCCTCCAAGCGAGGGAGGGAGTGGATGGGGTGGGGTGGGGTAAGTAGAGTTTTCTCATCACAGACTCCGTCCACCCGCCCCCGGTCCTTTACAAAGAGAGAGCAGATTAGTGGTCATGTGTCAATGTGACGCTGTGTGTCTCGGGTGACGAAGAATCACCGGGAAGCAGAGGGATTGAGATCCAATCCCGAGATCCCACTGAGCTCTGGACCCAATCACGTTGCTGCAGCGAAGCATCAAGTGGTGGAGGCTGGTGATCTCACTAGGCCGAGATCCTCCAATGACTGCTCGGGGGTCAACCACTGCCAGTGTGTGTCCGGGGGGGGGGGGGGGGGTCAACCACTGCCAGTGTGTGTCCGGGGGGGGGGGGGGGGGGTCAACCACTGCCAGTGTGTGTCCGGGGGGGGGGGGGGGTCAACCACTGCCAGTGTGTGTCCGGGGGGGGGGTTTAACCACTGCCAGTGTCCGGGGGGGGGGGGGGGGGGAACCACTGCCAGTGTGTGTCCGGGGGGGGTGGGGGGGGTTTAACCACTGCCAGTGTCCGGGGGGGGACCACTGCCAGTGTCCGGGGGGGGGAGTTAACCACTGCCAGTGTCCGGGGGGGGGGGGGGGGGAGTTAACCACTGCCAGTGTCCGGGGGGGGGGGGGGTCAACCACTACCAGTGTCCGGGGGGGGGGGGGGGGCGGTCAACCACTGCCAGTGTCCAGGGGCGGTCAACCACTGCCAGTGTCCGGGGGGGGGGGGGGCGGTCAACCACTGCCAGTGTCCGGGGGGGGTCAACCACTGCCAGTGTCCGGGGGGGCGGTCAACCACTGCCAGTGTCCGGGGGGGCGGTCAACCACTGCCAGTGTCCGGGGGGGGCGGTCAACCACTGCCAGTGTCCGGGGGGGGCGGTCAACCACTGCCAGTGTCCGGGGGGGGCGGTCAACCACTGCCAGTGTCCGGGGGGGGCGGTCAACCACTGCCAGTGTCCGGGGGGGGGCGGTCAACCACTGCCAGTGTCCGGGGGGGGCGGTCAACCACTGCCAGTGTCCGGGGGGGGGCGGTCAACCACTGCCAGTGTCCGGGGGGGGCGGTCAACCACTGCCAGTGTCCGGGGGGGGGCGGTCACCACTGCCAGTGTCCGGGGGGGGCGGTCAACCACTGCCAGTGTCCGGGGGGGGGCGGTCAACCACTGCCAGTGTCCGGGGGGGGGCGGTCAACCACTGCCAGTGTCCGGGGGGGGCGGTCAACCACTGCCAGTGTCCGGGGGGGGGCGGTCAACCACTGCCAGTGTCCGGGGGGGGCGGTCAACCACTGCCAGTGTCCGGGGGGGGCGGTCAACCACTGCCAGTGTCCGGGGGGGGCGGTCAACCACTGCCAGTGTCCGGGGGGGGCGGTCAACCACTGCCAGTGTCCGGGGGGGGCGGTCAACCACTGCCAGTGTCCGGGGGGGGGCGGTCAACCACTGCCAGTGTCCGGGGGGGGGCGGTCAACCACTGCCAGTGTCCGGGGGGGGGCGGTCAACCACTGCCAGTGTCCGGGGGGGGCGGTCAACCACTGCCAGTGTCCGGGGGGGGCGGTCAACCACTGCCAGTGTCCGGGGGGGGGCGGTCAACCACTGCCAGTGTCCGGGGGGGGCGGTCAACCACTGCCAGTGTCCGGGGGGGGGCGGTCAACCACTGCCAGTGTCCGGGGGGGGGCGGTCAACCACTGCCAGTGTCCGGGGGGGGCGGTCAACCACTGCCAGTGTCCGGGGGGGGCGGTCAACCACTGCCAGTGTCCGGGGGGGGGCGGTCAACCACTGCCAGTGTCCGGGGGGGGGCGGTCAACCACTGCCAGTGTCCGGGGGGGGGCGGTCAACCACTGCCAGTGTCCGGGGGGGGCGGTCAACCACTGCCAGTGTCCGGGCGGGGGGGGGGGGGGGCGGTCAACCACTGCCAGTGTCCTGGGGGGGGGGGGGGGGGGGGCGGTCAACCACTGCCAGTGTCCTGGGGGGGGGGGTTAACCACTGCCAGTGTCCTGGGGGGGGGGGGGGGTGTCATGGCCTGCTTTGACCACCTAGCCCAGGGGTCAGCTTAAGCAGCCTGGCACCAAGGGCTGACCCAGTTCCAATCACCTGGGAGCCACTCACCACAAAGGGGACCCTGCTTTCTGTTGCCAAATCCAATCCCTGTGCTGAGTTAAGAGAGATGTAAGGGGCACTGATACAAAATTAAATGCAAGAGATTTAGGACAGGGAACTGGAGAAACATTTTTACACAGAAGGTTGTGAGGCTGTGGAATGCACTTCGTTAAACGTTAAACCAAGGCCCCGTCTGCCCTCTCAGGCGGACGTGAAAGATCCCACGTCACTATTTGAAGAGCAGGGGAGTTCTCCCCGATGTCCTGGCCAATATTTATCCCTCAACCAACATCACTAAAAAACAGACGATCCAGTCATTATCTCAATGCTGTTTGTGGGACCTTGTTCGCAAATTGGCTGCTGCGTTTCCTACATTACAACAGTGACAAAACTTCAAAAGTACTTCATTGGCTGTAAAGCGCTTTGGGACGTCCTGAGGTCGTAAAAGGCGCTATAGAAATGCAAGTTCTTTCTTTCTCCCCCCGACGTCCTGGCCGAATGTTATCCTGCAATCAACATCACTAAAACAGATTATCTGGTCATTATCACATTGCCATTTGTGGGACCTTGCTGTGCGCAAATTGGCTGCCGCGTTTCCTGCATTACAACAGTGACTACACTTACAAAAGTACTTCATTGGCTGTAAAGCGCTTTGGGACGTCCTGAGGTCGTAAAAGGCGCTATAGAAATGCACGTTCGTTTGTTCTTCTTTCACCGGAGTTAGTGACGGAAGCATTGACCGTGTTAACATTAATAGATTAGGGTAGGCGATTGAAGGAAAGAGATAAAGGAACAGGCCAAGCAAATGGAATTTGAACTACTGCTTATGTGGAGGATAAACGATAAAGACAAACAGGCAGAGAATTACGGGCCCAACCAGCACGGGCTGGTTGGGCCTGATTCCCTGTTGTAATATCGATGTAATTCTCTGCCTGTTTGTCTCTCCACCTCCAAAAAGGATATTCATTGGGCAACTGTGCGAACCCTTGCTAGTGGACAGCAAACAGCACAGCTCGGCGTAAAGCGAGTGAGAGTATAGCCACCATCCTCCTGACCATGTAACGGGCATAACGCCAAACACAAGTTGGAGATTCAGAAATTCAAAGCTGTCACTCTAACGTGATCATCAGTGCACCATGCAGACAAAAAGGGGGGAGGTCATCGTATTTACTGGAGGACTGAACAATAAGTTTGAGATTGCCACAAACCCTACAGAGGATTACATAGAATTTACAGCACAGAAACAGGCCATTCGGCCCAACTGATCAGTGCCAGTGTTTATGCTCCACACAAGCCTCTTCCCTCATCTAACCCCCATCAACATATCCTTCTATTTCTTTCTCCCTCATGGGTTTATCTAGCTTCCCCTTAAAATGCATCCATGTTATATGGGAACAGCAAGAATCTGCCCTCTGTTTCGGATCCAAGGGACTCCGTTTAGTATAGGGAAGGTGCAGAGACAGTTTAGGTTGAACCACATTACAGAGAGGATGGTGAGCAAGTGGGAACGGACGGCCCGACGAGAGGGCAGGCAGTGTGGGAATATTTAAGGGTGAATCGGATCGTTATTTGAGGGAGTGGGCGTGAATTCATTTTAACGGACCGCAGAAGTTTCTCCACTCCTGCAACCAATCTCCTTGCTTAAGCAGGACGGCCATTTTCATTGCTACATCTATGACTCCATTTTCATACTTCCTCCAGACCAAACGCCCGAGATCCAGGCTCTGCGCCTACATCGTACAAACAGGACACAGCACTTAGCAATAATTTTTTCCCCCCCCCCCCCCCCCTTGTTTGAAGGGAATGTAACTTATTCTTCTGAGGCTCTTTTACACTATTTCCCCCACTCTATTCAGGAAGAAACAAGGAACATGTTTCAGCCTCCCCTTTCAGCCGAATGCCAGCTGCCTGCAGTGCGGAGAGCATATGAGTTTATACAGAATGCCAACACAGGGACCAACTGCACCCCCCCACCCCTGCATTTACTGCACTTAAACTGGCCCCTTTAACCCTTTCAAAACAAAAAGGTCCAAGTTGCCCACTTTCCTCCCCATTGCTTCTGTGAACTCCAGCTCCCATCAGCTGTCCTCAAACCACCAGTAACACTGCGGGACTGAGAGAGAGACTCTGCTCATTCTGGAGGGGAAATCACAGCTTAAGAAATCCTGCAAACTAAACGTCTCAAAAGCATTTAGTAGCTCCATGGAATGGCAGCCACTAATGTAAGCACGTTTGTAACTGGGTCCCGCCTTCAATATTTACACCGCGCAAGAGAACGGGGATTATTGGTAGGGAATAAATGAGATTTTACCTGACCCGGAATTCGGAATTGTAAATGGATTTAAGACTCTCTTTCTCGGTCACTTGGCGTCCCGTTTCCTGGAGAAAATTTACAAACTGCAGTCCCACTTCACGTTTCTCTTTCAAACTAAGCCTCCTGGACATTTCGATTTTTGTTTTTAAAAAAATGCTACTGCGCCAAAATAAAATAAAAGGCACTGGTCTCAAAGCGGAAAAACAAGAAAACTGAAACAAGGGGGCGGGGTTCAAAGTGTTGTCGAGAATTGGGACGGAAGGTAATTCGTCAAACAACTGGTTTCAGGATTTCCCGAAACTTAATTAATTAAAATCTACTCGAGAAACGAAAGTGAAACTCACTCCCAAGTCGCAGCTGTACTTGGGAAATTACCAAACAACTCGCCCTGAACTTTCAGGTCCATCTATAACGGTACAAACCCCAGATACAACGCAAACCCGGCTTCCAATCCACATCGAAACCATAAGCACGGAAACAGGCCATTCGGTCCAACTGGTCTATCCCGGCGTTTACGCTCCACAGGAGCCCCCTCCCTCCCTCATCTAACTCCATCAGAATGCCCCTCTATTCCTTTCTCCATCATGTGCTTATCTAGTTTCCCCTTAAGTGCATCCTGCGAGTTTATTAATGTCCTCTCGCATTTTGGCATATTCTTCCTTTGTACTAACTATAGCCCCCAATTTGGTGTCATCCGCAAATTTTGAAATTGTACTTCCGATTCCCAAATTGTTTATATAAATTGTGAACAACAGTGGTCCCAGCACCGATCCCTGTGGAACACCACTGCCCACCTTTTGCCAGCCTGAATAGCTACCCTTAACCCTTACTGTTTTCTGTTTAGCAGCCAACTTGCTGTCCATCCCCTGACTCTACATGCTCTGACCCTAGCCATGAATCTACCTTATCAAAGGCCTTTTGAAAATCCAAATATATTACACTTACTACATTTTCCTTGTCTACTCTTTGTTACTTCTTCAAAGAATTCAATGTTTGGTCAAGCATGACTTTCCCTTCTGAAATCCGTGCTGACTATTCTTTATTATATTTTCGTTCTCCAGATGTCTATTGCACCTTTGAGTAAAGATCCCATTATCTTTCCTACCACTGACGTTAAGCTAATTGGTCTAGAGTTCTCTGGACTTGTTTCATCTCCCTTTTTAAATATAGGAATCACATCAGCTATCTGCTTGTCCTCTGGCATTATTCAATTTTCTAGTGAATTTATATATAGATGCAATAGTGCCCCTGCTGTCTCCTCCCTAATTTCTTTTAATATTTGTGGCTGCAATCCATCCGAACCAGGGGTCTTATCCTACCTAAGTTTGATTAGTTTATCAGGGAAACACACAGTGCAAACCTGGGATACAATGAGCCAGATTTTTCGTTTGCTGAACGAGCGGCAGACTTGCACTTCCCACAGACTTTCTATGGGGTTTTTGCACAGCAAGTTACTGTAAATTAGAGACCCAAACAGGACGGCCCCCTCTACAGGGCATCTGGGATCTGTGTGAACAGGGCAGGCAGCTGTGTACCTCTATAACCAATCAGACTGAAGAGTAGTTAACGAGCAGCAGAGTCTGAACCAGGAAGTGTAAGTTAGAATAGTGAACTCAATGTCAAATCAGGTATAGTAAGTGAAAGAGGAAAAAAGACTTGATTGAAAGATAAGAGACAAAGTAAAAAAAAATTATTTAAAAAAAAATCTCCAATAATTAACTGAAGTAATGAGACTCGGCACTTGTAAAAGTTAATTTTCAATGCCAGAGGCGTTGTTTGACAGTAATTAAGACTTACCACGCTGTTAGAAGGGTGCCTAGACTGGAATGGACAAGTGCTAACTTTTTGTGGTGAGTTTAGTCCGTTCCTACGACGTTAATACAGGAACTTCTTACCGTTCAATACATTTGAATCGGGAGCCAGACGGCGAGATGCCATTTTCCAGCAGCTTACAGCAGGACAGTGCATCTCGGACAGCAACTTCAGGATTTCTGCATTTAACTACACATCTCCACTTGCCAGATGCTGCTGTGAGTTTTGCACATAAATGTCAGTGAGGCTAACAGCGCTCGCTGTTATTTTCACAGTAAAAATCGGGCCCAATGCAAATCATGGATGGATGGATGCACAGTGCAGATTAGAGATACAATTCAGGTCAGGGGCGCACCGTACAAACCCAGGATACAATGCGAATCAGGGAGGCAAAACAAATCATAGATGTACCCGGGATACAATGCAAATCCGGAATGCACGGTGCAAACCCGGGATACAATGCAAATCCGGAATGCACGGTGCAAACCCGGGATACAATGCAAATCAGGGGTGCACGGTGTAAACCCGGGATACAATGCAAATCCGGAATGCACGGTGCAAACCCGGGATACAATGCAAATCAGGGGTGCACGGTGTAAACCCGGGACACAATGCAAATCCGGAATGCACGGTGTAAACCCGGGACGCAATGCAAATCCGGAATGCACGGTGCAAACCCGGGACGCAATGCAAATCCGGAATGCACGGTGCAAACCCGGGATACAATGCAAATCCGGAATGCACGGTGTAAACCCGGGACGCAATGCAAATCCGGAATGCACGGTGCAAACCCGGGACGCAATGCAAATCCGGAATGCACGGTGCAAACCCGGGACACAATGCAAATCCGGAATGCACGGTGCAAACCCGGGATACAGCGTGAATTTAGCAGGAAATTTACAACGTTGCCGGCTTCCAAACGCTGTTTGAAAATTCAAAACGTGCTATTTTAGCGACAGATGTGAGCTTGCCATTTCGGGACACGCCCTAATCCGGTGTCGAAAATATTCGTTTCTACGGGAAATTTTTGCCCAATTTATTAAATTGTGAAGTTTTGCAGGGACCCAAAGCCAAGCCATCATCTCCCTGTTGTGATAACAGTTCAACATCTCCCGCCCCTGGGCACACAACACATTTAACAGAAAACAGCCCCTTAAAAGATATCGCCCTACTTAAACTGCAAGTGCACTAAATAAAACTACACAGGACAGCAATTAAAGTTTACATCCCTTTCCCACACTGAAAACAACATGACTAAAGAGAGAGATCAGAAACACACCAAGAGCTTCGGCCAATCCGCCATCAAAAGATTCAATCAGAGATTGGCCAGGAACAGATAACCTCAGCCCAGGGCTGGGACTGCAACAAACTGCACTAATTACAGTCCAATTCACCCTGTTAGATTTTATCAAGAGGCTGCATCACTGACATCACCAACATCTGGGTGCCTTTGTTAGCCATAGTTTTCTTGGCTACAAACGATAATGCTTTTCCAAACTTGTAATACTTTTAAATACTTGGTGCTTTAAATGAAGATCCAATTTTAGGTAAAATCAAGATTTTGATTCTTAAAGTCCTGCTTGAATAGCAATCACGTGTGACAAGCGGCTTTAAAGGTGAAAGGAATACTTTGAATTTGTAAGGTGTGTTGTGTATTTCTGTGTCTGAACAAAAAGCAGAAGAACCGCAAATGTTGGAAATCCGAAACAGAAAATGCCAGAAACACTCAGCATCTTGTGGAGAGAACAGACACGTTGATGCTTCAGGTGTGGGCCTGTAAGGGGTTTTGTTTCAGGGGCTTATTGTAGGTCAGCCAGTTATGTTTTTCCTGAGCTGCCCTGCCCGCTGTGCGGTTTCGAATCGCTTTCCCCTTCCTGATTCTGAGCTCAGGACTTATCGAGCGGTAATAAGGACAGACGAACAGACCAGTGGATTGGTGCAAGGAAAACCAATGTTTATTAAAAGAAAACTAAAACTACAAGGTAAACAGTATAATACAGAAGATAAAAGGAATCACTATGGATGCAATACAGTCTTACACTTAACGGGGTGGAAGAAACAAACACATCAAGGGAAAATTCTAAAATCACAATTTTAGCAATACCCCTTTAACTCCCACCCTTACACCTAGCTAGGTTGTCTTGTGGTGGCCAGAAAAAAAATTAATGCTCACCGGTGAAACAGATGAGAAGGCCTGGCCCCTGTGGCCTGCTGCTGCCGTCGACATGTGCTTGCGATGTTTACTGGACGGCCTTCGTTCTTGGTTGCTAGCAGGCAAGCAGGACACTGGGCTAAGGCGAAGAGAAAAGAGAGAGAGAGAGAGAGAGGTCTGGGAGGCCCCCAGTTATACCCTCCCGGTAACAGGTTATTTTCGCACCTCATCAGTTTGCTCCATTGTCCGATTTGGGCGTGAAAACGTAAGACAAAAGGGGTCCCGATCTTGGCCCATTTACATTAACCTGTACTGATCTGTTCCATAACTGCTTTCCATTGTTCCGAATGTTCCTTAATGGGCTACCTTTAATCCTGCGATTATTCCTGCTGGAATTTTGATGTGTCGGCCGGCAACGTTGATGGCTTGCCTCAGGGCGTGAATGCAACTGCATTGTTCAAAGAAACCTGTCTGAAACACGAAGCCTGCCAAGCTGTCAGAGAATGCTGCAGGCCCTTGGCCATGTGTCTGACCGCAGCCATTTTGAAAGACCCTGGATTTTTTTAAAACACAGTCACACCAGGGTTTCTTTAATAACTCCAATAAATCTTCGGCGGGGGGATATGTGAAATTTTGCGAATCCCTTCACTCCCCCATGTTTGAAGTGTCCATGCAAGGTGAGCAAAATTTTCTGACCATCGGAAACAACCCTCCCCTTTATTTACCTATCCCTAATCCCTCGACACATACATTCCCTTACTTGGAGAGAGCCCCAGTGTACGGCAGGCATTCGGATAGAAAACAAGGTTGAATTACAACAATCCCAGCACGGAGGGGTCCAAATCCCCCTGCACCACTTGGGATGAAACAGTATTTCGCATACTATACATTCTTTATTAAAATGAAAATACAACGAGAACAATCTTTATTCAAAACACCACCAAAACGAAAACAATCCTTATTGAAAACAACAAACGGAAGGGACCATCTTTATTAAAATAATGAAACAGGCTGCCATCACTCGCAAGGGATGCGTCACCGAACTCACACGGGTGTTTCGTCTACCCGAGCATACTGGTCCTTCCATACCCTTTGTGTTCTAACTACTACCTCGAGACCCCTTCTCCTACACTGGACGCAAACCAGGTAGAGGACGATCCCGAGCTGACAGATTACTAGCACGTGCGATGCCAGACGAATCCAGGAGGGGACCTCTATATTCTCAAAGATGTCCCACCAGGGTGGGGTCGTAATACTCAGAATATCGGCCCCTATCTGGACAGTCTTCTGTTCCAGCGTGTAAAAGTGTTTTTGGGAAACCCCTACTGCTTTTAATAATTTAACGAGGTGTTCTGGGAGAGGGGCCGAAGTGGGCTACATACTTTTGGAGGTTAGTGAAATTCTCTTTCACAGTGAGGTGAACAGTGGATGGTTCAGGGATGGGGACAATTCGTGTCTGTGCCACTTGAACTTCTGCCTGGGGTTTAAAGCAGATACTGCTGTCACTCACCGCACACCAGCTGTGCTGACCGTGCTGGTAGTGAGACGCTGCTGTGGTGACGCAATATGTCCCACCTCCTATATACGCCACCTGTGGGGGAACATGGCCCTGTGCCATGGCTTCCATGGTGCAGTTTATAGGCTTCGCGTCAGCAGCTCTGAACCCGCACTGCGGTTTTGAATAGACGTTCAAGTGCTGGGGACACAGGATTATGTGTGATCCCCGGCTCCGGCACCCCGAGAGGTCAGTACCCATCATAGCGTGCTCCCACTTTATGACGTAGGGCGGGACCGCTGTAAAACGAATGTGTGCACCCCCCTGAATGACACCAATGTTCTCCACCCTGTACACCGGCACGGGTCGGGCCGTCCCGCCCATGACTGGCATCCTTACAACTATCCCTATGATGGTGTGGTTGGAACGCCCACAGTCCACTGGGACTGGGCCTCAGAAGCTAGGCGGAGCTGGCACGGACTTAGCCCAGCAACCGTGCCCCATACAGCACGCACACTTCATTCTGCGCCGTCTGGTCTGACGCATTCCGACCCTCCCTAATGAGCGCATACACCGTCTCTGCATGCTTTTCCAGCTCCGCTATGATCTCCTCTAAGTGGAGAGTCATGGCCTGATCTTCGTGCAGTTCCGAACCCACCACCTTATTCACATCGATTAATATTTTCTTTAATTGCGTTTTTAAACCATTAATCTGGGTCTGCAGCTCAACGTCATCTAAGCTGTTGATGACAGAAGACCCCGTGTTAAAACCAGTTAAGACATCGTTAAAAGCACCCCTTCTTTGTCTCCCAATCCCGTCCAAAAGCTCATGGGTGTATAGTCTGGTTCTGTCAACGTCTGAAAAATCAAACTGATAAAATTTATGGAACATATCTTTTAAGAGGGCTTGATACAACTGCGCGGTCTCTGTAGGTGTACCTCGGTGAGGTTTAAAATCACGGAGGCTACCGCGTAGTGCACCCCTTGATACAGCACCTGGTCTGTAGGTACTAGCACCAAGCCGTTCCCTGGTCCCTTGGTGGTGGCGGGGCATCCCTCTGCTATCATACGGTCGTGGGCAGGGGCTGTCGGGGGCGGGTTACTAATTCAGTGGCATTAACCGAGATTGGGGAGTATGGGATCGCGCATGCGCTCAGGCGCGATTCCCAGTCCATCCCCCTCCCGTCATCTTGCCACTGGCTGCGGAAAATGATGGAAATGCCTGTGGGGCAGACTTTCTCTGAACCCCACATACAGACATAGATCCCCTGATCCGGTTCCCACCATTTGTCCCAGCACACACTTAACCCTCCCTGGGTCCCTGTGATGGGCCTGTGGGTGTTATTCCCTAACCTCTCCCACTCTACCCTGGGGTTCCCCATATCCTTACTTAATTTTCTAAGCCACCACCACCTATCCAGGGGAACGTTGCCTTTACCTGACAAACATATTCCTTTTCCCACGGTGACGCTAATCCTTGGGGTGACAATTCGTATCCTCGGGCACTGGAGGGAGGTCTCCCCATATGAAAAACCGGTCTGGCTCGAGTACTGGGTCGAATTTGACCCCAGCCATCCGGGCCAGCTCCCCTCGTGAGTGTACAAGGTGATTTCATCCGCCTCGCGTAGGCCGCTCCCATCGTGGGCGCGTTTTTCCGGAGCATCCGAAGATGTGGTGGTCCTCGGTGTCGCCCCTTCTCACGAGGCCCAGCCCAGACAGGGCGAGCAGGATCACGCCTCCCAACATTCCCTTCAATTCCCTGTAAAAGATAAAGAACATCTGGCCGGGCCCCCTATGGGCTGCCTGGCTCGGGTGAAGTGTGAGCGGGTCCCTCGACCTCGGCTCCCGTAGACAACACTGGAACGGTTCCATCTTAAAATTACACTACGGTTCCACACCTTATAATTAACCTAAACATCTTAACTTAAAACTACAAACTTAACTGCTAAAGTTATATACATCCGCTGCCCGTCTCCGAACGGCCAGCTCAGATTCTGTCAGGACTGCTGCAGGCCGCTCCCTGCGGCGTGGCTGTACTGACCTTTACTTCCGAGTCCCTCGCAGCCCGCGACTGCTGGCTGAGGTCCTTTGTCTTTCGACTTAACTTCAACGCGGGAGGTAGCCCTTTTAAACGGGGGAGCCGGCGACCATGTCTTCCTAGGCTGGGGTGTCCGAGGGGACCTCCTAGGAGGTGCTGTTGGTGGGGCCACTCTGGAGAGCGGACACTTGCTGTGGGTCGCGGTCCTCGCTGGCTGGGGGCTTTTCCCCTGTGGCTCCTCCCTTCCCAAGTCTGAGCTGGGGACAGGCAACCCCTCGCTGCCTGCTGCCGGTCGGGCTGAGAGTCTTCCTCGCCAGGTTCAAAACCTGGGTCGGTGGTGGGGCTACCTGCCTCGGGCTCCTCCTCCTCCCCACCTGAGTCCCAGTAATTCACCCAGAGGTAACACACGACAACGCAAAATCGTCGAGCAGAAATTGATAGCCAAGTTCCGCACCCATGAGGACGGCCTCAACCGGGATCTTGGGTTCATGTCACGCTACACGTTACCCCACCAGCGAACAAATGTTATCTGTTTTTAATATAACGGGTCAGTTGCTGTCTTTTCTAGGTTTCTACCTCTCTATCTCTGTTTTTTTTTTGTTTGTTATTTTTTTTTGGTGATTTGTTTTTTCTGTGAGACCTGGCAGGTAACACCTGTCTGTCTGCACACTGATTGCCTTGGCAACGGGCAGTTGAAAAAACTGTCTGTAATCACCAAGCATTGTTCTGTGAATTATAAATGCGATTTCATTTCGAGGATTTCATTTCCACATCGTTCACCTGACGAAGGAGGAAGCCTCCGAAAGCTTGTGAATTTAAAATAAAATTGCTGGACAATAACTTGGTGTTGTAAAATTGTTTACAATTGTCAACCCCAGTCCATCACCGGCATCTCCACATCATGAGTCCCAGAAGAGAGGGGGAGTGGTTTGGAAAGGGGCCTGGGTGACTCCTCCCCTGACGCACGCGACTGCGCCTGCGTGTGCTGCCTATTTTGTAGGGGGTGGTGGTGTGTGTCAGCTTCGCCTCTGACTTCTGAGCGGTCCGAATCGCTCCCACTCCCTGGGTTCTGGACCTTGGACTTATTTGGGGGTTGTGACAAAGTGCAGCAGACAACTGGTTTTGGTGCAAGAAACTTTGACCTTTATTCAAGAGAGGAAATACAACACAACAATCTTAACACTCTAATAAAATGGGGAACACTACAGTACACGCGAGGGAAATTACACTAGAAAGATACCTCACCCCTCCCAATCCCACTGTACTAGCTAAGTTGGACTCTAAAGGACCAGAGATAATGCTCACCAAACGAACCCTTGACAGTAATTCACCCAGAGGTAAGTCAGAAATAGATTTTAGAGTGGAAACTTTGCGGATCTTCGGTTTTCTCCCGAGTTGGTTTTCTTTGGTCGCGGTGGCTCAATATTACCCGGTTGGTTGGTGGCAATATTCGGTTGGTTGTTTCGGAAGGCCCTTGTTGCCGCGAGGTGTCTGATGGTCACTGGGGCTGTTGCTCTGGTTTCTTCTTGTGGCCTTGTTGTTCGCTGGAAGCTGCTCTTCTTCCAGACACAGGCAGAACAAGACAAGCAGCCAGCAAGAGCCAGAGAGAGAGAGAGGGGTTTCGAGTTTCCCCTTGTGGATGCCTCTCTTACAATTGGTCTTCGACACTTTAAAAAAAACACTTCATGTCTGTTTAAACAGTTCTTACAAAGTCCTTAAGAATTTTTGATGGTCCCTCATCATGTTGTCATTGCTACTCCTGATGGGTCATTGTTAATTCCGATTTGCCTGATCACCTGGTATACAAGCTTCCTTTTGTATCCAACGTCCTCGGTGTTGATAGGTTTTGCATTAAAACAAAAACAGGGCCCCACCATGTCTGGAGCAGTTGCCTCTTTCAATGACCGACTGCCTTTTGAATTCGTGCTGCGTGTCGACCACCTGCTGTCAGTTTTGCATTAAAACAGAGACATGTCTGAAGCATTAATTCTCCGAAGTTCCACGGTGTGTGTGTTGTTGATTTCGTCTGGCGACCTCTCACCTATCCTTCCATTTTAGGATTATAGTCAATGGCCAAAGTTTTCCCATACTCAGGGTTTTTTAGGGTTTTTCTCCGAGTTTTGGGGGATCTGTGAATTTTGAGAATCTTACAGATCCTTTATAAGAATTGTAAAAAAAAAAATTCAGAAAGGTTGTAGAACAAATGAAGAGGAAGAAAAGGCGCACACACTCGCACTTTTGTCATGTATAGAATCGACTATTCCAATGCTCTCCTGGCCGGCTTCCCATCTTCCACCCTCTATAAACTTGAGCTCATCCAAAACTCTGCTGCCTGTATCCTAACTCGCACCAAGTCCCGTTCACCCATCACCCCCGTGCTCGCTGTCCTAGATTGGCTCCTGGTCCGGGAACGCCTCGATTTTAAAATTCTCATCCTTGTTTTCAAATCCCTCCATGGCCTCGCCCCTCTGTAACCTCGTCCAGCTGTACAACCCCTCCCAGATCTCTGCCTTCCTCCAACTCTGGCCTTTTATGCGTCCCCCAAACCCTTTGTCCCGCCATTGCCGGCTGTGCCTTCAGCCTAGGCTCTAAGCTCTGGAATTCGCTCCCTAAACCTCTCAGTCTCGCCACCTGTTTCCTCCTTTAAGACTCTCCTTAAAACTTACCTCTTTGACCAAGTTTGTGGTCACCTGCCCTTAATACCTCCTTTGACTCGGTGTCATTTTATGTCCGATTACGCTCCTGTGAAGCGCCTCGGGTCGTTTTACTATGTTAAAGGTGCTATATAAATGCAACATGTTGCTGTTGACCAACTCCAGGATTGTCCTGAAGTCTCCTGGAATTAAAGATCAATCTCCTGGACACTGCTGCCAGCAAACCAGCAGGAAAATCATGGGGACATTAAGGAAAATTGTGTGTTTTTTTCATTTTTTTTTGAGCACTTTTAATTTATTAGTTATAAAAATATTAGAGATGGGGGAATAAAAGGCTGTTTGACTGGGCGGAGCAGTTGGAGATGGGAGGTCATAGAAGGATTTCTTCACTCAGAGGGTGGTGAACCTGTGGAATTCTCTACCACAAAAGGCAGTGGAGGCCAAGTCATTAGATGTATTCAAGAAGGAGATAGATATATTTCTTAATGCTAAAGGGATCAAGGGATATGGGGAAAAAGCGGGTACAGGGTACTGAGTTAGACGATCAGCCATGATCATTTTGAATGGCGGAGCAGGACCGAAGGGCCGAATGGCCTACTCCTGCTCCTATTTTCTATGTTCTATGTTCTAAGGAAGGAGGCCATTCGGCCCATTGAGTCCGCGCCGGCTCTATGCATGAGCAATCCAGCTAGTCCCACTGCCCCGCCCTATCCCCGTAGCCCTGCACATTTTTTCATTTCCAGTACTTATCCAGTTCCCGTCATGTGATGAAACCTCCAGGAATACCAGAGCTGTTAACCCCAGGAAAACAGGAGATGGTTAAATGGCTGAAGTGATATTAACGTGACACGGTAGGAAGGAGCACAACGAACGAGACAGAGAACGAGGAAAGATCTGAAGCTGTGGGCAAGGCAGGTCTGAAATGGAAATCGGAAATGCTGACCAAGTGAAACAGAGTGCAGCAGCGGCACAGAAGATTAAAGCAGGGCCTCCCTGCGACTGAATGTTGCCCAGCTCTGCTACCTCCTGCAGTGTTGCGAATGTACCGGGCGGGTTCAGTCTTACTTGTTCCAACAGCAGTGCCAATGACGGGTCGGTCCTTCCATTGTGCCGGAGTCTCGGGAACCTTTCTTCCGCTGTTTGGAATCCGCAGGTGATGTGCAGGTAGGTCGCGCAGATTATAGCATGCGAGGAGATACGCAATGTCACTGCGTTGTTTGTAGCCTCTTACGCTAGGCCTGACTCACCGTGCAGCAGACTGGATAGTCAGAAAGAAAGAAAGAAAGACTTGCATTTATACAGCACCTTTCGCGATCTCAGAACACAGCCAATTAATTACGGTTTGAAGTGTAGTCACTGTTGTAATGTAGGAAACGAGGCATCCAATTTGTGCACAGCAAGATCCCAAAAACAGAAATGAGATAATGATAAGATAATCTGTTTTAATGATGTTGGTTGAGGGATAAACATTGGCTGGGACACTGGAGAGAACTCCCCTGCTCTTCTTCAAAATAGTGGCTGTGGGATCTTTTATGTCCCCCCTCTCGGGGGGACATAAAAGATCCCACAGCCACTATTTTGAAGAAGAGCAGGGGAGTTCTCTGTTTAACGTCTCATCCGAAAGACGGCACCTCCAACAGTGGAGCGCTCCCTCAGTACTGCACTGGGAGTGTCAGCCCAGATGATGTGCAGATAGGTTGTGTAGATATAGCATGGGAGGGGATGAGCGATATCACTCAGTTCTGGATTGTTTGTAGCCTCTTAATCTACGCCTGACTCACCGTGCAGCAGACTGGATGGTCACATTTCAGCATTAGACAGATGTTGGCTTTGTACAGTCTGAAAGAAATTCTTGGGCTGGCTCCATGTTTCTTCCCACAGACGACTTGGAATTGGCCCAGCCAGACTGATGCCCTTGTGGTAGTGTCGTTAAATGTTCCACATCCAACCAGTGCTGCCAACAGAAATAATCAGACACAATATAGACGCTGGCATTCTGCAAACATGGAAGGCAGATTATTGTTGTTACCACATGCTGATTGTTGATGCGATTCGGGAATTTTCATCACTATTTTGACAGTGTTGTGCTCTAACTGCATTATCCACGTGACACTGATGACTGTTATTTGAATTAATCAAGTTTTGGGACAGACTGTATCTTTCATTTAATTACTGGTGGTCTGTTTGTAACGAGGCAGAGCACATATGCAGCAAGGGATTAGCCAGTGGCAGGAACGGTCACAGAACCTGAGCAAGGCAGATAACGCTACAGCTCGCATTTATATAACACCTTTAACGCACAAAAAGGTCCCAAGACGCTTTACAGAAACATATTAAGAAAAAGAAAATGGACGCCAAGCCAAGGGAGGAGATCTTCGGGGGGGCAACAAAAATCTTTGTTAAAGAGCTGGATTTACAAAGAGCTTGCATTTATATAGCGCCTTTCATGACCTCAGGATCTCCCAAAGTGCTTTACAGCCAATTAAGTACTTTTGAAGTGTAGTCACTCTTGTAATGTAGCAAATGTGGCAGCCAATTTGCGCACAGCAAGATCCCACAAACAGCAATGAAATAAGTGACCAGATAATTTGGTTTTTTTGGTGATGTTGGTTGAGGGATAAATGTTGTCCAGGACACCGGGAAGAACTCCCCTGCTCTTCTTTGAAATAGTGGCCACGGGATCGTTTACGTCCACCTGAGGGGGCAGATCCATCCTCTGTTTAATGTCTCACCCGAAAGACCGGTACTGTAAGGAAACTGGAATATTGTGCTGCACCATTCTGCCCGACGTAAACCCCTGGATGGGGGCTGGCACCATATAAATCCGTGTGGCTCAGTGCGCATCAGGCAGTGTTGTTACCCGCTGAGATACCAGGGACGTCTACAAGCACAATCCAAGGGAACATTTAGTTCAGTGTAATATCAGCGGCCCCCCCCGTTCCCCTGCTAGAAGCTGCATCTGCGTGAACATTGAGATTGAGGATAGGATCGGGCTTGAGATATAAAGGCAACACGCTGGAGACACTCAGCAGCTCAGGCAGCAGGCGTCAAGAAAACACCAGTCAGCTGACACATCTCTGGTATAAACCGGCTTCAGATTGGAAGGGTCAGGCTGGGTTAGCCTTCTTAGGTGAGGTCACCAGAGGGCACCTGTGTTTTTGGAGGTGGTTAAGGTGGTTGAGGGAGGAATGTTGTCCAGGAAACTGGGAAAAACTCCCCCCCCTCCCCCCCCCAACCTCCCTTCTTCAAAATAGTGCCATGGGATCTTTACCCATTCACCTGACCCACCAGATAAAGCAGACAGGACCTCAGTTTAACGTCTCAATAGGATATGGAGGCACTGGAGAAGGTGCAAAAAAAAAGATTTACAAGGATGATACCAGAACTGAAAGACTGAACACGCTGGGGCTCTTTTCTCTAAAAAGAAAAAGAAGGCTGAGAGTCTTTTAAATTATGATAGGGTTTGATAGGGTAGATGTAGAGAAGATGTTTCCACTTCTGGGAGTCCAAAACTAGGGGTCAGAAATATAAGACAGTCACTAATAAATCCAATAGGGAATTCAAGAGAGACTTCTTGCATTTATATAGCGCCTTTAATGTAGTAAAACATCCCAAGGCGCTTCACAGGAGAGGAATCTGACAAACACTGACACCGAGACACATAAGGAGACCTTAGGACAGGTGTCCAAAAGCTTGACCAAAAATGTAGGTTTTGAGGTGCTTCCTAAAGGAGGAGAGGTAGAGAGGTTTAGGGAGGGAATTCCAGAGCTTAGGGCCCAGGCAGCTGAAGGCACGGCCGCCAATGGTGGAGCGATTATAATCAGGGATGTGCAAGAGGCCAGAATTGGAGGAGCGCAGAGATCCCGGAGGGTTGTAGGGCTGGAGGAGGTTACGGAGATAGGGAGGGCAAGTAAAGCCACCAATTGCAGTGGTACTGAGCCATACGGACTAGAAGGTGTCCAGGTGCGATCTCTTGTCTTTTTTTTATTCATTCATGGGATGTGGGCGTCGCTGGCGAGGCCGGCATTTATTGCTCATCCTTAATTGCCCTTGAGAAGGTGGTGGTGAGCCACCTTCTTGAACTGCTGCAGTCCATGTGGTGAAGGTTCTCCCACAGTGCTGTTAGGAAGGGAGTTCCAGGATTTTGACCCAGCGACGATGAAGGAACGGCGATATATTTCCAAGTCGGGATGTTATGTTACTTGAAGGGGAACATGCAGGTGGTGTTGTTCCCATGTGCCTGCTGCCCTTGTCCTTCTAGGTGGTAGAGATCGTGGGTTTGGGAGGTGCTTTCGAAGAAGCCTTGGCGAGTTGCTGCAGTGCATCTTGTAGATGGTACACACTGCAGCCACTGTGCGCCGGTGGTGAAGGGAGTGAATGTTTAGGGTGGTGGATGGGGCACCAATCAAGCGGGCTGCTTTGTCTTGGATGGTGTTGAGCATCTTGTGTTGTTGGAGCTGCACTCATCCAGGCAAGAAGAGAGCATTCCATCACACTCCTGACTTGTGCCTTGTAGATGGTGGAAAGGCTTTGGGGAGTCAGGAGGTGAGTCACTCACCGCAGAATACCCAGCCTCTGACCTGCTCTTGTAGCCACAGTATTTATATGGCTGGTCCAGTTAAGTTTCTGTTCAGTGGTGACCCCCAGGGTGTTGATGGTGATCTGTGCTGATCAGAAGTGAGATAAAGGTTTTCACTTTACTATTGGCTTCCTTGCACTGGACTAGGGAAGAGAGAGAGAGAAAAAAATCAGCCAGGGTTCCTGCTGCTGATCGCTATAGACCCATCACCGGAAAGTAAAAGTGTGTGGCTGTTGGGTGAAGGCAGCTTTGAGTTTAGTTGTGATACACTCCATGGTTAAATAGCCTGCTGCCATTCAATGTCTAGGGCCATGTGGGAAGAATAGTCCCTTAGACAAGATACTGAAGTGCCAGTGCCTATGGAACTGTAGCCCAGAAAGGCCACGAGCAACGAAAAGTAAAGATTGGGAGGGAGGAAACATCGGTGAGGTGATAGCTCAGATGAATCGAATAAGAAAGCTGTGTGGTGTCTCACGCTTCTGTTTTGCTCCAATGTCTCATGCATGGGAATTGCTGGCCAGATGGGAGCAGATGTTTTGTGGAACTACGTCTCCAGTGACACCACAAAATTCACAACATCATTGGACAAGAACGACACAAGATCACATCCGGAAAACAGCAGAAACACTGTGCTTCTGAGTAACTATGGACAAGCAGCAACAGAGAATACTGGAAAATGGAGACAGATACAAGTAAACGTAGAGAAAGCATGCTCCGTAACATTTCCGATATTACATGGGGCGATTCAGATGAAAACACTTCCCCTTTCAGTCTCTGGTTGATTGCAGCTAGTTGTTGCCTGGATTGGTACAGAGATGTGCATCATTGTGTTTATCTCTTGTCAGCCTTGGCTCAGTGGGTAGCACTCTCATCAGGAGGTCGTGGGTTCAAGTCCACTCCAGAGACCTGAGCACATAATCCAGGCTCACACTCCCAGTGTGCGACTGAGGTCCAAGTCCCATGATGAGACGTTAAAACACGACTCCGTCTGCTCTCTCAAATGTACGTAAAAAATCCCATGGCACTATTTCGAAGAAGAGCAGGGGAGTTCTCCCCGGTGCCCTGGTCAATATTTATCCTTCATGCAGCATCACTAAAAAGCAGATTATCTTTTTTTTTATTCGTTCATGGGATGTGGGCGTCGCTGACGAGGCCAGCATTTATTGCCCATCCCTAATTGCCCTCGAGAAGGTGGTGGTGAGCCGCCTTCTTGAACCGCTGCAGTCCGTGTGGTGACGGTTCTCCCACAGTGCTGTTAGGAAGGGAGTTCCAGGATTTTGACCCAGCGACGATGAAGGAACGGCGATATATTTCCAAGTCGGGATGGTGTGTGACTTGGAGGGGAACGTGCAGGTGGTGTTGTTCCCATGCGCCTGCTGCTCTTGTCCTTCTAGGTGGTAGAGGTCGCGGGTTTGGGAGGTGCTGTCAAAGAAGCCTTGGCGAGTTGCTGCAGTGCATCCTGTGGATGGTGCACACTGCAGCCACAGTGCGCCGGTGGTGAAGGGAGTGAATGTTTAGGGTGGTGGATGGGGTGCCAATCAAGCGGGCTGCTTTATCTTGGATGGTGTCGAGCTTCTTGAGTGTTGTTGGAGCTGCACTCATCCAGGCAAGTGGAGAGTATTCCATCACACTCCTGACTTGTGCCTTGTAGATGGTGGAAAGGCTTTGGGGAGTCAGGAGGTGAGTCACTCGCCGCAGAATACCCAGCCTCTGACCTGCTCTCGTAGCCACAGTATTTATATGGCTGGTCCAGTTCAGTTTCTGGTCAATGGTGACCCCCAGGATGTTGATGGTGGGGGATTCGGCGATGGTAATGCCGTTGAATGTCAAGGGGAGGTGGTTAGACTCTCTCTTGTTGGAGATGGTCATTGCCTGGCACTTATCTGGCGCGAATGTTAATTGCCACTTATGAGCCCAAGCCTGGATGTTGTCCAGGTCTTGCTGCATGCGGGCTCGGACTGCTTCATTATCTGAGGGGTTGCGAATGGAACTGAACACTGTGCAGTCATCAGCGAACATCCCCATTTCTGACCTTATGATGGAGGGAAGGTCATTGATGAAGCAGCTGAAGATGGTTGGGCCTAGGACACTGCCCTGAGGAACTCCTGCAGCAATGCCCTGGGGCTGAGATGATCTGGTCATTACCACATTGCTGTCTGTGGGATCTTGCTGTGCGCAATTTGGCTGCTGTGTTTCCTACATTACAACAGTGACCACACTTCAAAACTTAATTGTCCGGAAAGCACCTTGGGATGTTTAACTACATTAAAGGTGCTATGTGTTGTTGTTGTAAAGCACCTTGGGACGTCCTGAGGTAGTGAAAGACACTATATAAATGCGAGTCTTTCTTTCTTGCAGCTGAGATTAAGTTCATGGTTACTATGCCACGCAAGAAACGCTAAGATAATAATAGTCTCAAGGCAATTATGGGTAGTTTTAAAAGCACTAGGTTACCTACAAGGTAGGGTTTTCCTCATTCTTCCAATGATGTGCATCCTCCACATGCTGAGCATACATGAAAACATCTTGATTCTACAGAAAGTCTCCTCCTTCCAGATCACAGAAGCCCCCGGGACATGCCATTGTGCCAGTATGTTTTGACTCAAAGCTAAACTGAAACTTATTAAACACTAAACGCTCATCTTTCTCCCCACCCCCCCCAACCCAAAGCCTTACTCTGCGTGGGTGGATGCGTACAGAGGGTTTATAACAACAACAACATGCATTTATATAGCACCTTTAACGTAGTAAAACGTCCCAAGGCGCTTCACAGGAGCGTTAATCAGACAAAAATTGACATTGAGCCACATAAGGAGATATTAGGACAGGTGACCAAAAGCTTGGTCAAAGGGGTAGGTTTTAAAGAGCGTCTTAAAGGAAGAGCGAGAGGCGAAGAGGTTTAGGGAGGTCATTCCAGAGCTTAGGGCCTCGGTAGCTGAAGGCACGGCCGCCAATGGTGGAGCGATGGAAATCAGGGCTGTTCAAGAGGCCGGAATTGGAGGAGCGCAGAGATCTCAGCGAGTTGTAGGGCTGGAGGAGATCCAAGAGATAGGGAGGGACGAGGCCATGGAGGGATTTGAAAACCAGGATGGGAAATTACAATCGAGACTTTGCCGGACCAGGAGCCAATGTAGGTCAGCGAGCACAGGGGTGATGGGTGTACGGGACTTGGTGTGAGGTAAGATACGGGCAGCACAGTTTCGGATGAGCTCAAGTTTACGGAAGATGTAAGGTGGGAGGCCGGCCAGGTGAGCATTGGATTAGAGGTAATAAAGGCATGGATGAGGTTTTCAGCAGCAGATGAGCTGAAGCAGGGGTGGAAACGGCTGATGTCACGGTCATTTGAAGACAAAAACCCTACCCGGCAGATAACATATTTATTTTCTTCATGCTACGTTCTCCACACACCATAGGAGCATAGCAATAGTAGTACAACTTTAGAAGGTGGAAGGCTGTCCATTGGAGGGGCAACACCAGCTGTCAGAACTGATCTACCAAAGGTGTTGTTCTATGGTGAAGTTATAAATAGACAGTGATGTTTAGTAAATGTGCGAGTGCTGCTCCATGGGGTTGCCTTGCATGTACCATCAATTGGAACCTTATCGAGTCAACAGCCATGGAACGGGTGCACTAACTTTTAACCTGTCAGCTGCGCTTCTCTGCAACAGTGTCGGATGCACTCAATCAGCTGTCTGCTGCTTCAGCACCTGTCTCTGCCTTCAGTCTTCGAGACGGTCTAAATTGCTCGGATTAGAGAAATGTAATCGTAGAGCTCCGTGAAGATCTACACAGTGAAAATAATGTTCCAGTTCTTACTTGTCTGGTGGTAGGTAAAATGACGAGACAATTTCTTGTCCCAAATGAAACTGGGACGTCACCTTGCGTAGAAACTCCAAGTGATTCCTAAGAACCCCCTGATGGAATGCTACATCCAATATGACTCATGTACAATAAAGGACTGCAGTTCACGAACACCACAAGCTGACACCTGTTAACAGTGCTGACTTCTATGCAAGAAATGTTTGAGCAGTGGGTGCTTCACCTTTGTGAAGACCTAAATTAAGTTTGCAATAGGGAACCAGTGGAAGGCCTAACTGGGCACAATTTCCAAACAGCTTGCACAAACTGAGACAGCAACGGGAGATCGCTTAACCCAATCAGGTTTTGCAAGTCTGAAATAGCTGAAACATAAACCCAAATGCAGCTAGGTTTTAAAACAATGTCAAACAGGTGCTAAACATATCACAAAGCATGCCGACAAAACGAGATAGGACGAAGCCAGCTAGTAGTACACTATCGCACAAACTTTTCCCATTTTGTGTTACTAGCTCCATTAGTGGATGCCCTGCAAGAATTTATTCAGGGTATCTACCATTGGAGGATGAAGACCCTGATCTAACTCATTGGCCTGCATTATCGGGGCATCAGTGCAACTTTGGACATAGGAACAGGAGGAGGCCATTCAGCCCCTCGAGCCTGTTCCACCATTCAATTAGATCATTGCTGATCTGTATCTTAACTCCATCTACCCCCCTTGTTCCATAACCCTTAATACCCTTGCCTAACAAAAATCTATCAATGTCAGCTTTGAAATTTTCAATTGACCCCCAGCCTTTGGGGGAGAGAGTTCCAGATTTCCACTCCCCTTTGTGTGAAGAAGTGCTTCCTGACATCACCCCTGAACGGCCTAGCTCTAATTTTAAGGTTATGCCCCTTTGTTCTGGACTCTCCCATCAGGGGAAATAGTCTCTCTCTCTCTACCCTATCAACTCCTTTAATTATCTTAAAAACCTCAATTAGATCAGCCCTAAATATTCTAAACTCGAGGGAATTCAAGCTATTCTATGCAGCCTGTCCTCATAATTTAATCCTTTTAGCCCCAGTATCATTCTGAATCTTTGGATGCAACATATGATCTCCAACTACGTGTGGAGATCCCTTCTACAAGGCATTGGGATTCCACCTCTACCCATTGCTATCACTTCTGAGAACCATGGTTCGTACATCCAATAAGAGGTCACTCCTATAAGTTCCACTTTGTCTGCTTATATCTTTTTAGGCACCCATGGGATCAGGGGATACAGAGAAGAGGCACATAAGACCGCTGTGTCCAGGAATAAGACAATGACAATCCTCCAGGCTGTTATGGCCACTGTGCTTGTCAGAAAAGTAGGAATTGATCACCGTGTGCAGCAACAAACACTTCTCCAGTCACTTTTGAGCTACTGAAAATGTCCCGAGCTACCTCCAGGTACTTGTGAGAGCAAATGGTTAGGTGCCATTGTCCATACAGGTTAAATCCTGAGCCAAGATGTAATCTCATGACCCAGATGCCAGTTTATTGATAAGACTGCATTTTGACAAAGGTACAAGAGTGAGAGAGAGTTCCCCCCAACTCTCAAATGGCTGTTGATGTAGTGAACCATTGCTGGGTCCATCCACACACGTATTGGGTTGCTCACCTGGAAATGTTTCAGAGCATACCCGACTGCCGTTACTTCCAAATGAATGATTTTCCAGGTTGACTGCACTATCCTCCACTTGCCCTGAACCCAGCTCACCTGTGGATAGACATCCCATCCTGTCAGGGGTGCATTTGTTACTACTGTCAAACATCAGGACGGCTGTCACAGGCGATTGACGTGCAGGATGTTGTCTCTTCATAGAATCATAGAATCATAGAAGTTTACAACATGGAAACAGGCCCTTCGGCCCAACATGTCCATGTCGCCCAGTTTATACCACTAAGCTAGTCCCAATTGCCTGCACTTGGCCCATATCCCTCTATACCCATCTTACCCATGTAACTGTCCAAATGCTTTTTAAAAGACAAAATTGTACCCGCCTCTACTACTGCCTCTGGCAGCTCGTTCCAGACACTCACCGCCCTTTGAGTGAAAAAATTGCCCCTCTGGACCCTTTTGTATCTCTCCCCTCTCACCTTAAATCTATGTCCCCTCGTTATAGACTCCCCTACCTTTGGGAAAAGATTTTGACTATCTACCTTATCTATGCCCCTCATTATTTTATAGACTTGTATAAGATCACCCCTCAACCTCCTACTCTCCAGGGAAAAAAGTCCCAGTCTATCTAACCTCTCCCTATAAGTCAAACCATCAAGTCCCAGCAGCATCCTAGTAAATCTTTTCTGCACTCTTTCTAGTTTAATAATATCCTTTCTATAATAGGGTGACCAGAACTGTACACAGTATTCCAAGTGTGGCCTAACTAATGTCTTGTACAACTTCAACAAGACATCCCAACTCCTGTATTCAATGTTCTGACCAATGAAACCAAGCAAGCTGAATGCCTTCTTCACCACTCTATCCACCTGTGACTCCACTTTCAAGGAGCTATGAACCTGTACTCCTAGATCTCTTTGTTCTATAACTCTCCCCAACGCCCTACCATTAACGGAGTAGGTCCTGGCCCGATTCGATCTCCCAAAATGCATCACCTCACATTTATCTAAATTAAACTCCATCTGCCATTCATCGGCCCACTGGCCCAATTTATCAAGATCCCGTTGCAATCCCAGATAACCTTCTTCACTGTCCACGATGCCACCAATCTTGGTGTCATCTGCAAACTTACTAACCATGCCTCCTAAATTCTCATCCAAATCATTAATATAAATAACAAATAACAGCGGGCCCAGCACCGATCCCTGAGGCACACCGCTGGTCACAGGCCTCCAATTTGAAAAACAACCCTCTACAACCACCCTCTGTCTTCTGTCGTCAAGCCAATGTTGTATCCAATTGGCTACCTCACCTTGGATCCCGTGAGATTTAACCTTATGTAACAACCTACCATGCGGTACCTTGTCAAAGGCTTTGCTAAAGTCCATGTAGACCACGTCTACTGCACAGCCCTCATCTATCTTCTTGGTTACCCCTTCAAAAAACTCAATCAAATTCGTGAGACATGATTTTCCTCTCACAAAACCATGCTGACTGTTCCTAATCAGTCCCTGCCTCTCCAAATGCCCGTAGATCCTGTCTCTTAGAATACCCTCTAACAACTTACCCACTACAGATGTCAGGCTCACCGGTCTGTAGTTCCCAGGCTTTTCCCTGCCGCCCTTCTTAAACAAAGGCACAACATTTGCTACCCTCCAATCTTCAGGCACCTCACCTGTAGCGGTGGATGATTCAAATATCTCTGCTAGGGGACCTGCAATTTCCTCCCTAACCTCCCATAACGTCCTGGGATACATTTCATCAGGTCCCGGATGAAATGTATGGCCTTTTTAAAAAATTCGTTCATGGGATGTGGGCGTCGCTGGCAAGGCCAGCGTTTATTGCTTATCCCTAATTTTCCTTGAGAAGGTGGTGGTGAGCTGCCTTCTTGAACAACTGAGTGGCTTGCTAGGCCATTTCAGAGGGCAATTAAGAATCAACTACATTGCTGTGGTTCTGGAGTCACATATAGGCCAGACCGGGTAAGGACAGCAGGTTTCCTTCCCTAAAAGGCATTGGTGAACCAGGTGGGTTTTTACACCAATCCGGTAGTTTCATGGCCGCCATTTCAGATACTAATTTTTTTAAATTCCAGATTTTATTTAATTAATTGAATTTAAATTCCCCAACTGCTGTGGCAGGATTTGAACTCATGACTCTGGATTATTAGTCCAGGCCTCTGGATTACTAGTTCAGTAACATAACCACTATGCTACCGTGAGTCGAGACCCAAAGCCCATCCTTACTGATGGAGTAAGGGGGGGCTCTGAAGGGGGTGGTTTTGGCAGTTGGGGCTCCATTGCTTCCAGAGGTTCAGGTTTTGTAGTCGGAGTAAGAACGAACCGTTGAGAGCTTCCAGCTCGCTCTTACCATCAGACCTAAAATTCTTCAATAACTGTTTGTTAGGATCCGTGGCTTTCTAAGTGGGAAATCGGGTCCCGACGTAACATAAAATGGTCGAAGGCAGACAATCCTGCTGCTGGGTTTGTCCAGACCAATGCCCCTCCGAATATCAGCTCCTGCTTGAGTTTTAACTGGACAACTTGTATTTGACCATGAATGCTGAGGAGGAAAATTGAGCATTAGGAGATATTTAACTGTGCTGCTTGATTTTTTTTTTGAAAAAACTTCCTATTCCTTAAAATGAGAGATCAATAGGTGGTGTGGGAGGTGAACTGTGGTTGGACATATTCCTGGAGGTTTCATCACATGACCTCCTGCATCCAAACAGCCTTCTTTGCTATCTTTAACATTTTTTTTAATATAGTTAGTAAACAAAAGCATTCAAAGAAAATGAAAAAAAAAGTTTTTAATGCCCCTATGATCTTTCTCCCCCGGGTTTGTTTGCAGCAGCGTCTAGGAGCGTAATCTTTAATTTCTGGAGATCCCAGGATAATTCTGGAGGGTTGGCAACCAAAGAATAATCAGGTACGGACTTGCCAAAGGGGAGGACCCTGTGCTGAAATTGAACCCGAGAAACTTCGAGTGGCATTCCTTGAATGGTGATATGGAATGTTGGAAATTAAAATGTTTCTACACAGGTCATTAAACAATGACAATATGGCTAACACAGGCATCGTCGGTAAGCGAAGTTAGCTGAAGTAAGATTGCATGTAGACACCATGTCGTGCAATCGGCTTTTGCTGACATACTACCCGCTAGAAGAAGAAAAAGCACGTTATTGAACAAACTAGCCCGAACAGAAAGATAAGGTTAAGAAAGCAGAGGGGGTGATAGAAAATACTGGACAAAGGAATAGATTCAGCCTACAACCTTGAGAAAGCTCAAATAAGAATGAAACCTTTGCAGCAGCTATGGGTCTACTCCTGTGTTCTGAAAGGATGTATTTGCCACAGCTGGCCGAAGGAGGTAAAAACAAGCCTGATTATGTAAAGGAGGGAGATTAGTTCGCTGGCTGTGGGAGAACAGTATTTTGGATTCTGAACCAGGCGAGGCGTCTCGAGTTGGGAGCACGTAATGGCTGGAAAAGCTCACAACTTGTAAAGGAACGTGTGTGTCGTAGAATCAAGATCTATCTATGAATGTAATGCTTAGTTAAGTTCGGGTGGACTTTGGAACTAATGAAGTTATACAACAAGCTAAGTGTCTCGTGAGTTTCTTGAATCAACTAATATACCAGCTGGTGCGGTTAACATGGAGGCACACAGCATTTAGTGCTGGTGCCCTAGACCGGTGTTGTCCAATAGAAATTGCTGACTAGCCAGAGGTGTGGCTATGGCGACTGTTTTAGCTACATGCACTTTAGTAGAAATGGCTTAAATACACTCAATACAGGCAAATGTACTTCACATGTGTATATTTACTTAACCTCCACCACAATTCCGTAACCAAGGAAGTAGAGCACTCAATAATCAAAAAAAACTCACACCCATCTTTTCTTCCTAGCATTTTACCAACAAGCACACAAAAGGTTAAAGTACACATGCCATATGAATGAGTATCAAAATCACATGCCCAAGGATGGTGTCTAGTAAATAAAAAATGAGTAATAATCAAAAATGCAATTAACCACATCTGGATTCCCAATTAGTCACATGTGGCTAATGAATTGGACAACATGGCCTGGATAATCAGTGGCACTGGGACCATCTTGGATTTCTGATTAAGATCCTGAAAGCCTAGTACAAGGGGGAATGTCCTGATGATTTGGGAACTACAAAGTCCTCGAGTTAAAAATCTGTTCTTTCCAGATGAGTGTGCTCTTTCTCGCCTTCCTGATGCCACTACTTTGTCTATCTCATCTGTCAATGCTGATTCCACAACTGGGTTCTGCAGGTGGTCAAATAATTTTATTTGAATGAATGTTGTAGTTGAGTTTGTTAATAGAGCACACAAATCGTCTAGAGTGCCCATAAGAAAGAAGAGCAGAGTTATAAAGAACCGTTCATACCATCAGGACAACCCAAAGCATTTCACAGCCAATGAATTACTTTTGAAGTGTAGCCACTTGTTTTGTAGGGCAAAACGTGGCAGGCAATTTGAACCCAGCAAAGGAGATGTGACTAGTAGTGGTAATTGAGAGAGGAATATTGGTCAGGACACTCGACACTTATCAATAAAGAAAATGCCGTGGGATTTTTTTCTTTAATGTCTGCCTGAACTGGCAGAACAAGCTCTGGTTTAATGTCTCAACCAAAAGTCAGTACCACTGTCAATGCAACTCTCCCTCAGCACTGCATTGAAGTGTCAGCCTGGCTTACACTGAGTGTGGGGCACCAACCTTCTGATTCAGAGACAAGTGCTCCAACTGAGCCTTGCTCCCATTAAGGCTGCAACTTCCCACAGGTGGCTCTCAACCTGCCCTCCCAATACTTTTGTCTCTCAACAGGCAATTTCCAATAACTCTTGCTTTAGCTCCCATGGGAGCAATACCACGTGGCCAGATCAGTAACAGTGAGACACAGACCTTGCGGCTGCCTGCACACGGTCTTCAATCACAGGCAACGATGTTCCTGTGTTTTGGCAGTTGACTGAAGCTACATAGCTCTGTTGGTGAACAGATCCCAATTAGACCTTCTGATTGACGCAGGCCATTCATCCCATCGTGACTGGGTCAGCTCTTTGAGCCAGCTACTCGCATCCCATCATCTTTTTCAAGTACTTTTCCAGTTCCCTTTTAATTGGTTATAATCTCTGCCTCAATGGTCACTTATGGAAAAAGTGTATGTTCCAATAAGCTTTCGTGTGGGGGAAAAAAAAATCTCCTGTTAACAATCCTCAGTTTATGCCTCCCCGTTACTGATTCACCAACTTGTGGAAACAATCTTTTGTAAATTGTAAAGTCTCAAGAAACTTCCCCTCGCTTCCACATAGGAACAGCCGTGAGAAATTTCACCAAACCACTTGACATCATCATCTGTATTCGATCTGATGGAAGCAGGGTCACAGAACTCTGGATCCAGTCGTGTGGAGTTGGGCTACTTGGTGGTAAATGCGTCTGTGTATTTGGTCGAAGTGTAGCCTCAGCCAATTTGTCTGTGTTCCTTCTCCAGACTTGGGGAGTCCCAACTGACATTAGGCAAATGAGGATACTCTATGCTCAGGTCTGCTGATTATGGTGCTTGTGGTTCTCATTGATTCCATCGTCACCGACAAGCCTTAGAATCATAGAAGTTTACAACATGGAAACAGGCCCTTTGGCCCAACATGTCCATGTTGCCCAGTTTATACCACTAAGCTAGTCCCAATTGCCTGCACTTGGCCCATATCCCTCTATACCCATCTTACCCATGTAACTGTCCAAATGCTTTTTAAAAGACAAAATTGTACCCGCCTCTATTACTGCCTCTGGCAGCTCGTTCCAGACACTCACCACCCTTGAGTGAAAAAATTGCCCCTCTGGACCCTTTTGTATCTCTCCCCTCTCACCTTAAATCTATGCCCCCTCGTTATAGACTCCCCTACCTTTGGGAAAAGATTTTGACTATCTACCTTATCTATGCCCCTCATTATTTTATAGACTTCTATAAGATCACCCCTTAACCTCCTACTCTCCAGGGAAAAAAGTCTCAGCCTATCCAACCTCTCCCTATAAGTCAACCATCAAGTCCCGGTAGCATCCTAGTAAATCCTTTCTGCACTCTTTCTAGTTTAATAATAATATCCTTTCTATAATAGGGTGACCAGAACTGTACACAGTATTCCAAGTGTGGCCTTACTAATGTCTTGCACAACTTCAACAAGACATCCCAACTCCTGTATTCAATGTTCTGACCAATGAAACCAAGCATGCTGAATGCCTTCTTCACCACCCTATCCACCTGTGACTCCACTTTCAAGGAGCTATGAACCTGTACTCCTAGATCTCTCTGTTCTATAACTCTCCCCAACGCCCTACCATTAACGGAGTAGGTCCTGGCCTGATTCGATCTACCAAAATGCATCACCTCACATTTACCTAAATTAAACTCCATCTGCCATTCATCGGCCCACTGGCCCAATTTATCAAGATCCCGTTGCAATCCTAGATAACCTTCTTCACTGTCCACAATGCCACCAATCTTGCTGTCATCTGCAAACTTACTAACCATGCCTCCTAAATTCTCATCCAAATCATTAATATAATAACAGCGGACCCAGCACCGATCCCTGAGGCACACCGCTGGTCACAGGCCTCCAGTTTGAAAAACAACCCTCTACAACCACCCTCTGTCTTCTGTCGTCAATCCAATTTTGTATCCAATTGGCTACCTCACCTTGGATCCCGTGAGATTTAACCTTATGTAACAACCTACCATGCGGTACCTTGTCAAAGGCTTTGCTAAAGTCCATGTAGACCACGTCTACTGCACAGCCCTCATCTATCTTCTTGGTTACCCCTTCAAAAAACTCAATCAAATTCGTGAGACATGATTTTCCACTCACAAAACCATGCTGACTGTTCCTAATCAGTCCCTGCCTCTCCAAATGCCTGTAGATCCTGTCTCTCAGAATACCCTCCAACAACTTACCCACTACAGATGTCAGGCGCACCGGTCAGTAGTTCCCAGGCTTTTCCCTGCCGCCCTTCTTAAACAAAGGCACAACATTTGCTACCCTCCAATCTTCAGGCACCTCACCTGTAGCTGTCAATGATTCAAATATCTCTGCTAGGGGACCTGCAATTTCCTCCCTAACCTCCCATAACGTCCTGGGATACATTTCATCAGGTCCCGGAGATTTATCGACCTTGATGCGCGTTAAGACTTCCAGCACCTCCCCCTCTGTAATATGTACACTCCTCAAGACATCACTATTTATATCCCCAAGTTCCCTAACATCCATGCCTTTCTCAACCGTAAATACCGATGTGAAATATTCATTTAGGATCTCACCCATCTCTTGTGGTTCCGCACATAGATGATCTTGTTGATCCTTAAGAGGCCCTACTCTCTCCCTAGTTACTCTTTTGCCCTTTATGTACTTGTAGAAGCTCTTTGGATTCTCCTTTGCCTTATCTGCCAAAGCAATCTCATGTCCCCTTTTTGCCCTCCTGATTTCTCTCTTAACTCTACTCCGGCAATCTCTATACTCTTCAAGGGATCCACTTGATCCCAGCTGTCTATGCATGTCATATGCCTCCTCCTTCTTTTTGACTAGGGCCTCAATCTCCCGAGTCATCCAAGGTTCCCTACTTCTACCAGCCTTGCCCTTCACTTTATAAGGAATGTGCTTACCCTGAACCCTGGTTAACACACTTTTGAAAGCCTCCCACTTACCAGACGTCCCTTTGCCTGCCAACAGACTCTCCCAATCAACTTCTGAAAGTTCCTGTCTAATACCATCAAAATTGGCCTTTCCCCAATTTAGAATTTTAACTTTTGGGCCAGACCTATCATTCTCCATAGCTATCTTAAAACTAATGGAATTATGATCACTGGTCCCAAAGTGATCCCTCACGAAAACTTCTGTCACCTGCCCTTCCTTATTTCCCAAGAGGAGGTCAAGTTTTGCCCCCTCTCTAGTCGGGCCATCCACATACTGAATGAGAAATTCCTCCTGAATACACTCAACAAATTTCTCTCCATCCAAGCCCCTAATGCTATGGCTGTCCAAGTCAATGTTGGGAAAGTTAAAGTCCCCCACTATTACCTTGTTCAGAGTGTTTGGGGGGTGGGGGGGTCAGGCACGCTGGGAGCACTGCACTTCCCTAAGATACCACCCAGGGAAGGGAAGCCGATTCTGCTTGGGTTGCAGATTGTGAACATGGGACACACACACCTGAGCTCTTGCTCCTTGCACGCTCATGATCAGAACCACTAACTGATGGGGACAGAAGTCAAATTCCTCTTTATGACAACATTCTGGGAAATTTTGTTTTTAGAACTTATGTTTAGGGATCAAATTCCTCATTCTTTAAACCCCCCACCCCCCATAAAGCAGTGGGGTTGCAGGTTGTCTCTCTTTCCCCCACCCCCACATCTGTTGTGAGAAAAGACAGATTAACAATTAACACACCGCCCAATCTAACCTTTTCCTGTGGAGAGTATGGAGCCTCTGCCAACAGCAGTCTGATGTGAGCAGCAAAAGATCTGTAGCCGAGAAGGTCTGCAATGGCGGAGGATTGGGGATTGATATGATGCAGGATGGGGCCACATGTGGCAGTTTGTCTACGTAGTAACATGTATATCTGTGGTTTCCCTAGAAGCTTCCAAAACTAGGCCACCTACTTAGAGTGTGGAAGATTCAGAGCAAATAGAATAAACCAATGTTTTAGCCCAAGTGATAAACACACAAGTTATTCTCTTCCCTTCCCCTCCTCTCCCTGCCCATTCAAACATTTGTGTGAAGTTTCTTTCCCTCCCTCAGGGGTGCCGACTCTTGCTGGTGCACAGTCCAACATGTGCGAGCCACCTTCAAGTGTCCATTCTTCAAGACAATGAGTTTCAAAGGCTATTACAGCTGTGAGCCATCCAGTTCTCATCTGATGTCCATCAGTGCATCTTTCTCAGCAAGGTGGGGTGGGAAGGGAAGGAGACACACTGGATGGCGTTCAAGAGGGGGAAGCTCCTGGACATCGTCTCTCTCCCCTTCCCTCTCCTCCACCACCCCCCCACCCACCACCACCACTCCTGCAACCAGAAGCTGAGGACAACTGCAGGACTCCAATTGTTGCCTTAGATGAGATCAGTAGAGACTTGGGACCTTCAGGTATGCATGGCCCAGTGTGTGGTGTCTTTTACTGGTCTGTGTGGCCCAGTGTGTGGCGTCTTTTACTGGTCTGTGTGGCCCAGTGTGTGTCTTTTACTGGTCTGTGTGGCCCAGTGTGTGTCTTTTACTGGTCTGTGTGGCCCAGTGTGTGTCTTTTACTGGTCTGTGTGGCCCAGTGTGTGTCTTTTACTGGTCTGTGTGGCCCAGTGTGTGTCTTTTACTGGTCTGTGTGGCTCAGTGTGTGTAGTCTTTTACTGGTTTGTGTGGCTCAGTGTGTGTCGTCTTTTACTGGTTTGTGTGGCTCAGTGTGTGTAGTCTTTTACTGGTTTGTGTGGCTCAGTGTGTGTAGTCTTTTACTGGTTTGTGTGGCTCAGTGTGTGTCGTCTTTTACTGGTTTGTGTGGCTCAGTGTGTGTAGTCTTTTACTGGTTTGTGTGGCTCAGTGTGTGTAGTCTTTTACTGGTTTGTGTGGCTCAGTGTGTGTCTTTTACTGGTCTGTGTAGCTTAGTGAGTGTAGTCTTTTACTGGTCTGTGTGGCTCAGTGAGTGTAGTCTTTTACTGGTCTGTGTGGCCCAGCGAGTGTAGTCTTTTACTGGTCTGTGTGGCTCAGTGAGTATAGTCTTTTACAACAGTACTCGAAACTCAGCGCAAGCTCCCCCAACTGCCTAGTGGGTAAAGGATCACACCCCAGCACAGCACTGAGGCACACTTTAGATCACAGGTTATCACGACATAATAAATAGTAGGAATAACGTGCAACTTTCTGCACAAGAACAGTCACCGCGCGAAACGCTCGAAGTGGAGAGAAATAAAATGGCATGAGAATACGGCTAATGTAAGTAATTTTACTGGATTCAAAATCAATAAAAAAAATTGCTCCAATTTTTGCGACTGCACAGTCACCCTCCAAGCAGGGAATCTCTGCCGATTACAGTTTAATTTTGGAGATCTATTATATAAATCTTCAAGCTCGCCACCACCGTTTTATCTGAAGCGTGCTACACCCTTGGAGTACGAATTGTTAGCCTCTGCTGGTTTGGAATTCCACTGGCATTTTTATGACTAAAAAATAGCATTTCAAATTTAATAAAAGCAAAATACAGTACAAAACAATCCATTTTAAGAAAAAAAGCAAAGCCTTTTGGAGATTTAGAGTTAGGGAGTTATATTACAACTTGTCTTTTTTTTAATGTTACCAGTACAGAGTTCTGTAAAAATATTGGTATGGATAATACTAGCCTGCCACTTGTTTCATTGACTTTGCATTACATTTGTTCCTGTGCAAGTTAATACAGTAAAAAAAAATGAACACTCTATAATCGCAATTTAACTTGCGGCCACTTCTCTTCAGTTCTGTTCCTATATATACTTCTCCTTCCCACCCAGGTATCCGTTTACTGATCATAGAAGGTTACAGCAACTGACCAGTGGACGGCAGACCCAAACAACTGAGCTACGCACCAGCCAGTCCAAGACAAGAGGAGGCAACTCCTGCTCTCTCCTCCCCTGGTACCAGTCAGCAATGTACTGGCTGCGCATCTCTCACCAGCAGCTTCAGGAGTGGAACAGAACTAGCTTCGTCACACGGCATACTTTGCTGCCCGCCGTGCAAGCACCTTATAATCAGGACCTTAAAGGAATGGTATACTGGGGCGACAGAGCTAGTCAAGTCGGGGCTGCTCAAGTGATGGCCGCCTCGATACCTTTGATTGCAATCTCATCACTTTTTTTTTTCCTGTTTCTTCCTTCTTCAGCTGATCAGTGAGTTTCTGGCTCAATCCATTAACTTCTCTGAACCGTTCCAGCCTAAATGAGCAAGTGGCCATCCCTCTGCTGTCGCAGTATTTTTGCCATTGGTTAAAGTTATAGTATATCAAAAAAATGAGGTAAAACAAGTGTGGGAGGAAGAATATGTTGAGTTGTTCACTTTCCACCCCCTGCCTCCCTGTCCCCCTCCCTCCCGCCACCACATCTTCCAGTTCCTTGCTGTACACAACTGCGGTTAACCAATACATGGAAAAAAAACATGAGTTTCACACAACTCAAGTGTATTACCCAATGAAATGTTTTACACACAGGAACCTCAACAGGATGGAAGAACGCATGACATGAGTAAAGGTACAAACGATAAGAGATCATTCAGAGCAATTGGATGAGGGAAGGGAGGAGACGGGGAAAAGACACCAAACATTTCTATTGCTCCAAGCTTTCTTCGGTCAAGCAGTACTTTAAAGCAGAACCATCTCGCCTGGTTTCTGGACTTTTTAGGTGTTTGAACACCATACCATCTTGTCTTGTCAACAGTGATGGGACAAGGTGTGGCCTCACAAAAGGAGAAAAAAGGGGCAAAAAACAAGGAGGGAAGGAGCGAGTTTAAGATAAAAGTCTCAGGTTGCAGCACTCCGAGAAATATCAGCTACCATTTTAAAAAGCTTCTGTAACCATAAAATGAATTCTAATTCTTACTCAGCTGCTAAACCAGGTTATAATACTGTCTCAAGCTATTAACCGCCGTGTCGGGTGCATTCCCAGGAAGCAACTGCATTTAAGACTTAAAATTACCGCAAACACCCAAAAAAAAAATTAGAATTTGACCCAACGTATGAAAACATCCTCACGCTTAAGCAATTTAGGCAGCACCAAGGCTGCATATCAGTTATACATTCAACCAAGAGATCAACCCCTTTTAAAGCTTTCCCCTCACCACTATACACAAACATTACTTGAATGACGTGTTAAACCATCAAGTCAGGCTGCAACTTGTAACATCCTTGATCCATTGGACAATATGGTCAAGGTTTCTGGGAGCCTGGTGGGGGGAGAGAAAGAGAGAGAGAGAAAGAGAGAGTGTGAGTTGGGGGAGCGAGGAGAAAGAGGGGTTGACTGGAGAGTCAATCCTCACATTTCGTGAGACCACACCTTCTGTTTTCATTTTTTTTTGCACATTGACATGAAGCCTCTTTGTACAGGTTTGCTTTAAGCATTCTGCATCTCTTGGCCAATCCTGTAGCTCATGATCTTGTTCCAGTCGACCTTTGTGCGAGTGACTGGCAGGCTCCTGCGCAAGGCTTTGAAGGTGGTGTCAGACATGGCATTATAATTCTCACAGATGGCAGTCTGAAACAACAAGGCAGAAACCGTTAACACTAGCCAGAATAATCCCAAATGGAAAATGGACTCAAAAGAGGAAAATCGCAATATTAGAGGAAGGTCTGGGAAAAATCATTCTAGTCATTCTGGCCAGTCCTAAAAGTTCTACAAAATCCGATGTACTCTTATAATCTTCAAATCACCTGTTTTGGCCCCTGAAAAATACTACCTTGCTCCCTCTTGAATTTGCTAATGCTATTCATCTCTACTGAGTCCCTAGGCAGTCTGTTCCACTCTCTTCACAATGTTCGTGCAATTTAAAAATCTAAATTGTCATTGAATATTTTTAAGGCTGAGTTAGATAGATTCTTGATTAACAAGGGAGTCGAAGGTTATAGTAAGTAGACGCAAAAGCAGGGTTGAGGTCACAATCAGATCAGCCATGATCTTAGCAAATGGCAGAGCAGCTCGAGGGGCCGAATGGCCTACTCTTGCTCTTAGTTCATATGTTCACCTTCCATGGTCTGAGCTCCAATCCACCCCTCCAGATTAGAGCTTGTGGTTTATTCGGGTTCATTTCACCTAAACCCCTTAGAATCTCAAAAACTTCAAATAAGGTGCCCACAGTTCTGCCTTTTCTCCACTGTAAACCGTCTCACCTTTTGTCATTTCGTAGCTCAGGTACCTACTCCCCAGTGTCAGTTTAGTTTCCCTCCTCTGCACTCTTCAAATCCCGGATATACCCAATATAGTGCGGTGACCAGAACTGCACAGTGCTCCAAGTGATGCCAAACCAGTGCTATATATAAAATCACCACAGAGATCCATATTCTATCCCTCTGGCTGCACACCAAGATCCTGTTTGCCTTTACAGTTCCCTCTCACTGCTGAATGCGTTCAACTAGCGATCCACCAATACCCCAGATGCCTCTCCCTATGTTATGTCCTGTACGCTACCATTCATCTTATATTCCCAGGGTTTATTCCCCTTCCCAATCTCATCACTTTGGATTTCTCCACACTAAAACAACAGTTGCCACCTGTCAGCCTAGTGCCCCAGACCGGTCTGCATTTGGTCTGCAGTTTGTAGCCACCTTCTTGTTCTGTTTGGTCAGCATTTCCAAATCTGAATGATACCGGGGCTAAAAGGGATCAATTATGAGGACAGGTTGCATAGACTAGGCTTGTATTCCCTTCAAAATAGAAGATATAGGGGGTGATCTAATTTGAGGTGTTTAAGATGATTAAAGGATTTGATAGGGTAGGGGGAATCCAGAACAAGGGGGCATAACCTTAAAATTAGAGTTAGGCTATTCAGGACTGATGTCTGGAAGCACTTCTTCACACACAGGTTAGTGGAAATCTAGAACTCTCTCCTCTCCCCTTTCTCTCCAATAAAAAAGCTGTTGAGGCCGGGGGTCAATTGAAAATTTCAAAACTTAGATTGATCGATTTTTGTTGGGCGAGGGTATTAAGGGTTACGGAACCAAGGCAGGTAGATGGAGTTAAGATACAGATCAGCCATGATCTAACTGAATCGCGGAACCGGCCCGAGGGGCTGAATGGCCTCCTCCTGTTCCTATGTCGATGAACACTGCGACAATAATGGCCCTACCTGACCAGAGAAATACACATACCACCTTCTGTCCATTCTGATGCAGCTATGCTTTCAACTACCTTGTGTTTCTTCCGATTCAGGCAAGCACCCGAATACCAACACACTGAATAAGCCGGTGTAGCAATAAGTTTCTTTTATTTGAGAGTGCGGTGGCCTCGGCAGCTTCCTGGGCACAGCGCTGGGGTTTTAAACCACCGGAGATGGAGATCTATTTGCGCTATCTGCAAGAAAGGATCGTTTTGCTCTTTTAGCGCCCCATGCAGAGTCCATCCACATACCTGGTAACCTCCCTCTGCCGCTTCAATCAGTTTCACAAGTTCCTTCGCGGTCTGGGTTTCATTCTGAGCAGGCGAGAGAAGAAAAAAATAAATCAGGATTTAAATGGTATAAAGGGGCTAATTCCAAACTTAAGGGCAGCAATAAATACAGATACCAGCGTGCACAAAAGACCCGATATCACACAACTACTTAAGATAGTTACACACGTTCTGCTGACAGCTCAGTTTATCCAGTCAGTAGCTGAGCTATGCAGACCAGAAAGGCCCCAGGTTCCATCACTGGTCTGTGCCCAGTTACCAGATCTTAGCTGGGGCACATTTGGCCTCAGTGCCCAGGATTAGGGAAATGGAGGGGGGGGGGGGGGTGGGAGAAGATGGGGAAAGTCAGTCAGCGTTCCTGCTTCTTGATTGTTTATCCAGTAACATCTGCTGGAAGTGCATGTGTACATACATGCAGTCATAGAGTGAAGACAGAATGTTGGTGATGTTCACTTTCCACCATGGTTGAACTGTCTGCTGCCACTCCATCAAAGCTCACCCATGAACACCTACCACCACTCAAGTCTGGCGACTGAAGGATTTCCAGCACCTATTTAAATGTAATCCTAGAAAGGGGTCAACACCTTTCGGAAAGGAGGAGGGGAGGGAAGCGAATGGAAAATTAACAGCGAAACAAGAAAAAAAAAGATTTAGTGGCTTGAGCAGAATAGTAACAATGTACTGACCTCCAATACCCTGTGCTGCGGAGTTGAAAATGTGCAGATTTACTCCTGCACCCTGCTCGGTTCCTCACTGGGGCGGGGGAAGGAAAGAGGAGGAGAGAGAAAGGAGTAAGAAAGGGGACTGAAAAATCAGATGCCTCCCAGGGGGTGCCAAGGTCTGGAAGCTTGAGGTAGACCTTAAACATTGGGAAATACAAGTGACATGGGGGCACGGTAGTGTACTGGTCGTTACTGGACTCGTAATCCAGAGAACATGGGTTCAAATCTCACCATAGCAATCTGAGAATTTGAATTCAGTTTTGAAAATTCTGGAAATAAAAAGTGACCATGAGGCTGTGGGATTGTCATAAAAATCCAACTGGTTCACTAACATTATTTAGTGAGGGAAACCTGCTGGGTTATACTTTACTCTTAACTGCCGTCCAAGGTGGCCCAGCAAGCCACTTAGTTGTATGAAAAGCTGTTGCCAGCAGTTCAAGAGGCGGGCCCACCACCACCTTCTCAAGGGGCAACCAGGGTTGGGCAATAAATGCTGGCCGTGCCAGCAATGCCCACACCCCGAGAAATGAGTTTTAAAAAAAAAACATAAGACACCTCGAGACACTTCTGCCAGCCCAATAAGCCCCTGATCCTGAAGGGCTCACTTGCTTACCCTCTCAGTATTTCCTCCTCAGTGCAAGCAGGAAGGAACAGAGATACATCAGACAGAAGCGTGGGATTGGGAGAGAACCCGTTATCTTCAGTCTCTCCATGTGCTTGGACACGAGTGTCAAAAGCATCGAGTCCAGGTGGACAGGTAGCACAGACAAACTCTACATTGCATCAGTGTTAGATGCATCCACTTAATTTTACTTCACCTTCTCTTCAAGTTTGGTAGCGTCATCTGGGTTTCTTAATTGAAGCTTACCCGAAACATTTGTGCCAGTCTTTGGGAGAGCAACACACTTAACATTTCCGCCAGGTGCTGATTTCTGATGTGCTCCACTCAAGTGACACGGGCACCCAATACGCTATGGACTGTATAACTCAAGGCCCCCTGCTTTGCTGAAACAAGGGGGCCTTAAGCTAGACATCAGATTCTTACACCCATATTTTCATGGGTCAGTGATGCCATTGGCTCCCCGCAGGCCTCACTGTTTATAGTTCAGAACACAGCAGACGGGACGACGAGTGGAATGTCGAGACTCCTCTACTGCAAAGGCGCAGTTTACTCGCATTTCAACAGTGACTTCTTCATATTGTCACAACAGTTCCTGACAACACTCACAACACTCTCCTAGTGGGCCTTTAATGGGTTTTAAATCAATTCAGACTTACTGTAATTTGCAAGGATTCCTGGATGTCCTTGTGACTCATCAACTGAACATTACCATCTTCATAATAATGGACCTTGAAAGACATTACAACATATTTAATGTAGCTCCTGCCTTAGTGCTTTATACAATGGTATTGGTACAGTTACACGAGGAAGCAAGACATACCTGGATCTTCAGAACTCCGCTGACCTGAGTTGAAGGTGGAGAAATGGTGAATTTCCATTCAGACCTCCAACGGCCATTCCTTAAAAAGGGAATTGGAAATAAAAAGGCAAATGCACCATTTGTGTTTATAACAAAAAAGGCTTAGAATAAACACTCCCTCCCTCCAAACCGGAAATGCTGCTCATCAGTTTTATTCCTCTGGTTGACCTGCACCTTTTCCATCCGGCACCGCTCGAGTCAATCTCCCCTCCTCCTTCTCCCCCGCCAAATGAGTTGCAGTTAAATGCATTACAACAGAGACGACAAGTGTATCTCATTGACTGTAAAGCGCTTTAGGATGTCCTGAGGTCGTGAAAGGCATTATATAAATCCAAGTCTTTCTTTCCAAACCACTTTTTGGGATAAAGCTACTCTCTCAAACATTCCCATTTGAGTTCAGTTGGTGGTATCAGAAGTGTGGGCAACATAGTTGGTGCAGGTTGTTCTAACTAGAGGACTGAGAGCCAAGAAATGTGCACAGTAATCAGACGACTGGATGATAAATGAAATAACTGAAATTAAATTGCTCTGTGACAGCATAAAAACAACCAATTTTAAACGCGTGGATTTATCCTGTGTAAACATCAAATATTGAGTGGTCCTGCCCTTCCTGCCCCCCCGAACTCCCTTCTTCAAACCCCGACTGTCCTTTTCTCCCCATCTTTAAAAACACTCTCAAACCCCATCCTTTCTACCAAGCTTTCAGTCATCCCTCAATCTCTCATTCCACCTCTCTCGTATCTATTTGTTTAATTCATTCTCCTCTATAAAACGACTTGGGATGTTACAGAAATGCATGTTATTACCCGCACATTAATAAGCTTGATTGTAAATGTATGGATTCATCCTCTCAACGCTAATTACTAATATTACCCCCAAATATTGAAAAGCTCAAATGCATCAAGAACATACAAATACTAGATTAATTTGTGTTTTCCCCCCTCTAATAGAAAGAACTTGCATTTATATAGTGTCTTTCATGACCTCGGGATGTCACAAAACCTTTACAGCCAATTTGGAATGTAGACACTGTTATAATGTAGGAAACACGGCAGCCAATATGCACACAGCAAGGTCCCACAAACAGCAATGAGATATAATGACCAGATATAATCTGTTTCAGTGATGTTGGTTGGCCTCCCTGCTCTTCTTCGAGTAACGTCATGGGATCTTTTCCACCCAGCCGAGGTTTAATGTCTCATCCGAAAGACGGCATCTCCGACAGTACAGCACTCCGACAGTACAGCACTGAACTGTCAGCCTAGATTATGTCTCTGGAGTGGGACTTGAACCCACAACTTTCTGACTCAGAGGCGAGAGTGCTACCCACTGAGCCACGGCTGACACACAATTTCCTCCCTTCCTCTGGGCGTAGACTCCCTCACTGGTGGACCATTCTACCGGTATCTCACCCAATGCCTATTAGCTCATAAGCCTTCAGCAGGCCATCCAACCACAGCCGAACCTGATCTCATCAACCACTGCACAGACATATACTTTCCAGCAGGGGTCACTGGACAGTGATCAGGAGCAGGAATACTGGCTGATTTCCCACCCACCCCCTCCCTAACTCAGGCACAAAAAACAAACGTAACACCATTATTGGTGGCCCAGTGAGACGAGCTCAGCTCAGACCAAGCGTCAAACGTGGGGTGATCTGTGTAGTTCAGGACTCGACCTCATCCTTCAGAACCAACTAGATTTATAACATGAAGAAAGCAGGAGACAATAAAAGGGCTTCTGTAGAGATGCTCAATAATGGACTGCCTGTTCAATCTGAGTGCGGCTGGACTGATTGACCAAGGCTCTGCCTCAGACACCAGATGTTCTGCTCTGGTAGCTGGGACTGTGCTTTAATGACCAGTAAATATTTAAAAAAAAACACTTACCAAAAATTATGTGGCTGAAACTGATGGTTTTCAATGCAAGCTATAATAGTTTGCTGGCCATCTAGGGTCTTACCATAGACCTACAAAACAGAAATGCCCACAATAGCACGTCAGAAAAAAGAAGGCAAGTTTTCACTGCAGCAACAGCATCTGTCTTCTGGTCTTTTACTCGCGTTGATAAGCACACAATGCAATTAATTAGCCGCCATCAGCCACCATCCCCTGGCGGAAAGAGCTATCACTTGTTCATTTATTAAACATTAAAAATTGGACAGTGGTAGCGCAGTAAATTCTGGAAAGAGACAGGAGGTCACGTTAGCATCTGTTGGGAAGAGACAGCTATGTTTGGGGTATGGGCTCATCATTAGAACTAGTTCCCTTTACAGATGCTGAACTGACCTGTGTATTGTATTCCCAGCATTTGCAGTTTTTTTTATTATTATTGTGGTGGTGCAGGAATGGATTATGAAGATCAGAAGGATGGTGTGCTCCCACATGGTTCTGGGGAATAGCCTGGTTTGGGGTTGTACCAAGTGGAAACAGGAGAGATGGGCTGGATCTAAATAACGCAGACACAGTGAGACTAATTAAGGTGGAGAAAGAGAACTGAAGTTCATTTGAACTAGATATGGCAGGAGTAGGGGATAAGGCTTTAAATTATAGATAGCCTGCATGTAAACTAACTGAAAATGTATGCAAATACCTAAACTAAAAGCCAGAGCGGACCATTAACAACCTAACAGCTGCTGAAACAATCCAATAGTCAACCGGCCTCAGAATACCGTGCAGCTTCTCCATCTCCTCCTTCCCAGGTTTATATCCTCCAGGAGTCCCACAACCTGCTCTTTAAACCCCTCCTGACCACTCAATACTCTCTCCTCACCCAATGCTTATGGACATTATCAATTGCTTCCCTTCTTCGAGGACAGTTTCTTCAAACTAGCCTCAGAAGTGCTACGATTACCACCCTCCTAAAATAAAACTCTCAATGGGAACACCCCCTTTAATTATCACCACAACTTCTAGCCTCCCTTTTTCTCCAAAGTTCTTGAATTAGTTATTGCGCCTCACCTCCAATTCCTGAGCTTGAATCGTATCAGGCTGGCATTTTGCACCCTGGTCAAAGTAACCATCAATATCCTGTGTGACTGCGAAAGCTGCACTTTATTTATCCTTGTTCTCCTCGGCCTCCATTGCACATTATGCATGAGCCTGGACAGTGCCAGTCGGCAAACTGTTCAATTGAGGGACCGATTACAGTCAAGCCCAGTCTTAGCCTCGCTGAACGCCCACACACAGCGGGCCAATGACCATCAGCGGGAACTCTGGTCAATTATCCTCCCTCCTTCGTACTTCTACCTAATGAGCCACGAGCTAACCGTCTCAAACTTTGTTCTTAAAATAATTTGTAGTTGTCACCAACAAAATTTCAACCGCACAAAATACAGCAAGAGTTACGTCAAGCTGACACATCGGATTTTCACAATACTTAACAGTGCAGATGCCATAGGGATAGTGGTTTTTCACGTATGCTCGCACTGCACTGTCACAGGCGCTCCTCCACGACTCTATTGCAGGCTCACCCTCCTGAGGGTGGATCTCGCTGCCTTCTTTCCTCACGTGATCAAACTTGAAGGACACTTTATTCTTTGGGTCCACAAATCTTCCGTTACCCAGACTGCCATGCTCTGTAACCAGGACCTGTGCAAGAATGCCAGTTTAACTCATAACTTTTAAGCAATGAAAATATATACACACACATTTTTATACGCACATACATATATAGTAAAAATCTTAAATTTGCACCCACTTCCTGCCAACTTTTTCCAATAGAAATTCTGATGTCAACAGTTAAAATGGAATCTGCCGATGTAAAGTGTATCCTGCAAGTACACCCTCTCCCCAGTGGAGGCAATGCAGGGAGTGGGAATGGGGAGAGATGTAAGTGGATGGAGGGTTAAAGGTGAGGCGAGTGACAGCAGAGCAAGGGGATAAGAGGATACAGGGGTTCAGCAGGTAGTTCATAAGGGAAAAAGGTCGGTATAGCGATGGGGTGGTAGGAAGGCGAATGGGTAGCGAGAAGGTAAAGGGGATGCAATGGGAGTGAGGGCGCTTGTGAGAGCCGCATTCTTCCTGTGACCCCCAACCCGTTGGTTGCTCCCTTCCCCACCACACCACCCAAAAGCAAAAGAATAAGACAGAGAGAGAAGCAATTTGTGGACACACGCACACACACTTGATGTATCACCACATTCACAAAATGTTAAATTTGAACCTTGTGAAGTTCAAAAACATGGATCATGTGTTATAAATGGATAGCCATGTGGTGAAGGATGGAATACTAGAGCCTGGTCTTTAGTTGTTTCTAAGCTTTTATTCGTAGATTCCCCTTACACACACACCGCACCCTCGATAAGCTCTCCTATAAATGGATACAAGAGAGTTCCCAGTTGATACCTACCACCTGAATGCAATTAACACTAATTGATATAAATCATACAGTTAACATCATGTGCCCAAAGCCTTTAGACCAGAAGAGATAGGAGCAGGAATAGGCCATTCAGCCCCTCGAGCCAGCTCCGCCATTTAATGAGATCATGGCTGATCTGATTTTTTACCTCAACTCCACTTTCCCGCCCTTTCCCCATATCCTTTGATGATCAAAAATTTGTCTAACTCAGCCTTGAATGTATTCAATGACTCAGCCTCCACAGCTTTTTGGGGTAAAGAATTCCAAAGATTCACGACCCTCTGGGAGAAGAAATTCCTCCTAATTTCCGTCTTAAATGGGTGACCCCTTATTCTGAGACTATGCCCTCTAGTTTTAGATTCCCCCATGAGGGGTAACATCCTCTCAGCATCTACCCTATCGAGTCCCCTCAGAATCTTGTATGTTTCAATAAGATCTCCTCTCATTCTTCTAAACTCCAATGAGTATAGACCCAACCTGTTCAATCTTTCCTCATAAGACAACCCTTCCATACCTGGAATCTACCTAGTGAACCTTCTCTGAACTGCTTCCAATGCAAGTACGTCTTTCCTTAAATAAGGGCACCAGAACTGTACGCAGTACTCCAGGTGTGGTCTCACCAGCATCCTGTACAGTTGTAGAATGACTTCCCTGCTTTTATACTCCATCCCCCCAGAAATAAAGGCCAATATTCTGTTTGCCTTCCGGATTACTGGAAGGCAAACAGATTACCGGATTACTTTCTTGCTAACTATTTTGGAACATTAGCTACAGAAGTACAAGAATCATTAAAATTTTCATGGCTAAAATTCTCTACCTGACTCGTTCTTATTTCAATGTTTTTATATTCCCTTCAGTTTCTCCTATGTTTTTAAAAAAGTGAGCCAGGTATCTGACACACATGGAAATCTATCAGCATGTTTAAAGGTCTCCAAATCATGCCACAGAGAAATCTATGCACACCTGTACGGTTTCTGTTTACTTAGAATGCAGTGCACACACACTCCCTGTGGGGACACATTCCAGTTATCCAAGATCTGGGCTCAGGTGTACCGCTGAAGTTTAACTAGCTAGAACCATATACCTTACTGGGGTGCTTGTCCAGGTAGGACCACACTATCCATAGGAGCACCGGTTTGCAGAGATATCTGTAGCCAAGTGGAAGAATCCCAACCCTGGTGACAGAGCGACCCCTCCAGATGCCATTCGTGAGTCAGGCTACTTGGTCAATCATCAACAGTACATTGGAGTTCTGTGGACCTCAGGTATCGGATTACTGAATCTACCACACTAGGTCGACTCGGTTCTAAGCTTCCATGGTCAGTAGCATCACCATGCGACCACCTTCAAGTGGTGGAATCAGTGGTTTGTTGCCAGACAACTGACAAAGCACATGTTGGAGTGCTGGTTAGGTGGACAGCAGGTGCCAGGTGCGAGTGCCATGGTAAGCGTATGATGCAAGAATGCATTGCTACTATTTTCCTGGCCATTGCATGGACATACACCATACCTCGTTGAACGGGATACGTTGCCTCCGTATTTTGTCCCTGTTCTCCTGATGGCGCTGACTGACAGTTTCACGGATACCAGCAGCCCTCTGTTATCACGGCTACTCTGCCCACACAAACTGGCTGCTGCTTCATAATATACACCTTCCATCCCACCCCACAAACAGTTACCAAGTTTCCTCTTACCTGTTCTTCGTAGCCCTCTATTTTCACGGGTGTGAACTGGTCTATATTATACTGGGCAAAAGCACTGCGGGAAGAAACATGCAGGTTAGTGTATGCAGTAAGAGCATTAGCTGCTGCACTCTGCTTTTCATCACGTATCTTTTGCATAGATTATACCATTAACCCTGCTGCAAGACTGCCCTTACTGTTAAGTAGAATGCCAAGCAACATTCTCTGAGTGAGTTTTCTGTATTCCCGATCGAGTGTACAACAGCATTCACAGTAACAAGCTGGTTTTCTCTAGAAACGTCAATTCATGCACATTTCCCTAACCCTTCAAGGGCAGAGCAGCTCAGTGGTTACTGAAAATCTCAGTGTTAGAGTAACCAACATCAGTATACAATTTGATTTAAGAAGTACATAGCTCTGAATCCACAGCGACTAATTTTATAATCTCTCAGAACTCATTGATAAAAAAGTTGATTGTTCCTATAAATGAAAAGTACCTTCAAGAAATAAAAACTGGCAAATTTAAAATTTTCAAGAATTATTTCTTCAGTGGTATTCAGGCACAACACAGTTTTACAGGCACCAGGTTTAGGGTGTGGGATCCCAGGTAAGTAAGGTTAGTAACATACAGTGGAGAGACCGTAGAGCTGGCATATCTAAAAGTAGTCTTGGTCGTGACATATCGGTCATGTAATTAGAAGAAAGTTTATTTTCAGTATGTGTGCAAAAATAGAAAGCCAAGAATGCTGGAAATAAATTCAGAACTCTGAAAAGTCTCTACCTGGAACATTAACCGCCCTTTTCTCTTTCCTGATGCTGTTATGATCTGGAATGCACTGCCTGAAAGGGTGGTGGAAGCAGATTCAATTGTAACTTTCAAATTGGATAAATACTTGAAGGGGAAAAATTTAGAGGGGAGTGGGACTGATTGAATAGCTCTTTCAAAGAGCCAGCACAGGCTTGATAGACCGAATGGCCTCCTTCTGTGCTGTAAAATTTTACGATGTGTTATTTCCAGCATTTACATGTTTACTTAAAACCCTTCATTCAATAGGTTATGCGGCCACATGTTTCATTGTAGTTAATGTTCAAACAGCACAGGAGGCCATCTCTCAAATCTGCATGTTCTTCTTTCAAGGTCGTATATCCTTCACAAAGCCGGTCTGGATGTTAAAAAAGGTCTATTGTTTGCAATAGTGTTTAACTGCTGATCTTGGACTGAGCCTGAACAAGTCAGCATGGGTACAAATATGACCATACTATATATAGAAGAATGCTGGCTACTGCATTTTGCTTGCAGTCTGGCATCACAGCCCTTAGAGCTGTAGCATGTCCCACTCCAGGAGATTAAATGTAGGACAGTAAACATTTGGCAGCAAATTACAAGGCAGCAATTCAACAGGGAGGGGGGTGGAGGGCACTGTCATAAACCAGAAATGCAATGTTTCATTTTCCATCATCAGAACCCTGCAAAACTCAACATCCTTAAGCTCACTGATGGACTTTGATTATTTATAGAAGATATACAAGCTGAAGCTTCTGTATTTTTGTAAAAGTGAAGTATGCAGTAGGCATAATGAATGACATTAAGAGGTGAAAAGACTATAACGAGTGGAGCTAAAGATCTGTGGCACTGTATAATGAGTAGTAGTTCTCTGTGCGCATTAATATTTTAATTATATATCAGTGCACACTTCATGACATCTTCTTTCCATTATAAATTCCTATGTCCGTATTTATAGTGAAACCTGCCTATGTAAACTTGTCATATTGTAATTGCACCCTCCAGCCAGTGGTGGTGCTGTAGCGCCTCAATTTTGCATCTCCCAAGTCCTCAGCCTGCACTGCAGTCAAACTCCTATGTTGCAATCAACTCTATTTCTCTGCTGCTTCCCAAACTGCCGCTAGATTTTGCCAAAGTGTTATATGATAAGGACAGTGTAATAAAATGGGGACTGAATGAAGTCTGTTCACCCTGGTCCAATCATCTTCCATCCTCAAACCTCTCGCTTTCACCTGAAGTCTATACTTGATGTCACTCTCCTATGCGCAAGCCACGGGATGTCGAACAGTTTGTTATATTAGAGAGGTGTATATATATATATATATATATATATATGTTTACACACATAAAAACGTTAAAATGCTAAAATGCTTTGCTAACCTTGCAAGAAGACCATCAGCCACCACTGTACTTGCTGAGATTTACAGAACTAGTGGAATCAAGTTGTGACTTTAAGGCAATTATTCTTGTAATTCGAAAACAGCAATTGCTGGATTCAGAGCAGCCAGCTCCTAAGTTTACACAGTTGTTCGCTGAGACACAATACAGCTGCTCTCAAATCAAAGCAATAGAACGATCTCCCAGACATCAAAACATGACGACTGTTCACAGCTCTTTTATACACTTCAAAGCAGAACTTCAAGGGGGATTCCATTACACAACTGCTGACACTTTTCAACAGCCCAGTCTGTATTCTACAACTTGGAAAAGTGAAGTATAGCAGCACCGACTGGGATCGTTACTTTATTCCCAGGTGTACAGCAAATCAAAGCACAGATAATTATGCTGTGTCAGCTCCACCTTGGAAATGGTTTGAAACGACAGATCTCATCAGTGATTAGTCATCATAAACTCAGTTTTTAAATTTTTATTCTGGGTTGAAACAAACCTGGGTGTACCTTTTTAAGAACATACTTAATAAGGCCCAAAAGTACTCCTTTCAAAACCAGCACGTTGGAGAATCTTAAATTACAAATGCAAGAATTGAGCATCAATGGTAATAATATAAAGGTTTCCTATACTGCAAGGATCAATCACAGGAGAGAAACTGGGGCTGAAAAGAATGATGTAGAATCAATATTGAAATGAGTGGAATTAATATGGGGCTAGGCTGTCCAGTGATACACAGTACTGCTGGAAGTAACACCAGGGCAGATAATTACAGACCAGGAAGGCAATTCAGCCCATCTTAATTCACCCATCCAGAATGATCCTAAGGCCAGCCCTCTAATAACACCGTGGCATCCAATTGTTTCTTAAATGATTCAAACATTTTCCCCCTCCACTACTCTTATCTGGGAATCCATTCCATGTATCGATCACTCTGTGTGAAAAGCATCCAGATATCAGTTCTAACTTAGTCTAAACATGACGCCCCTTGTCTTGATACGATATAAAACCAGCACATATCCCTAAAGGGCAAAGGCTGCACTTGTGTGGTTAAGCGAACATGATCAACAAACGTGCTAAGGGACAGTGTCAAGCTAAAATAAAAGGCTTACAAAAATGCAAGAAAAGATGAAAATCCAGCAGACTGGGAGAGCTATAAAAAGCAACATAAGGGATTCAAAAAGTAATGAGAGGCAAAAAGAGAAAATGAAAAAAGAACTTGTAAGGGATATCAAAGCTAACAGCAAAAGTTATGAATACATTAAGACAGTGATAAAGGGAAATATGGGCCCATAAAAGACAGACACAGGCATGACTTTAGTGAATAAGAAAATAGCAGACTTTTTAAATGAGTTCTTTGCATCCGTTTTTAGAGGAAGGGGACAAAATACTAGCGGTACAAGGCAGCCTAAAAATAAGTCAAAGAGAGGAACTTTGTGAATTTAATACAAGTAAAAAAAAATGGTAATGGAGAACATAATGGGACTTGATGGTCTCCACCGAGAAGGACAAGAGCAGCAGGCACATGGGAACACCACCACCTGCACATTCCCCTCCAAGTCACACACCATCCTGACTTGGAAATATGTCGCCGTTCCTTCATCGTCACTGGGTCAAAATCCTGGAACTCCCTTCCTAACAGCACTGTGGGAGAACCTTCACCACACGGACTGCAGCGGTTCAAGAAGGCGACTCACCACCACCTTCTCAAGGGCAATTAGGGATGGGTAATAAATGCCGACCTCGCCAGCGACGCCCACATCCCATGAACGAATTTTTTAAAATTAAAAGAAATAGGTAAGGAAATTGCAGGTGCATTAGTCATAATTTTTCAAACTTTCTAGATTCAGGAATTGTGCCTTTGGATTGGAAAATTGCAAATGGGAGGGAGAGAGAAACCAGATAACTCCAGACCTTTCAGTTTAATACTCTGATAGATTCCAGTAACTTGCCCACAATTGATGTTAGTGAGAAAGTGATGCTTCAGTTGTACAGTGCCTTGGTCAGACCCCATCTGGAGTACCGTTTTGGGCACCGAACCGCAGGAAAGATATATTGGCCTTGGAAGGGGTACAGCGCAGAATCACGAATTACATCAGGGCTTAAAGAGTTAAATTACGAGGACAGGTCGTATAAACTTGGCTTGTATTGCCTCGAGTGTAAATGGTTGAGGGGAGAACTAATTGAGGTGCTTAAAATGATAAAGGGATTTGGTAGGTCAGTTACAGAGAAACTATCTCCTCTGGTCGGAAATCCAGAACAAGAGGGAGTTATCTTAAAATTAGAGCTGGGCCATTTAGGAGTGAAATCAGGAAGCATTTTTCACACAAAGGTTAGCGGAAATCTGGAACTCGCTTCCCCAAAATACTGTGGGGATGCTGGGTCAATTGAAATTTTCAAGACTGAGATAAATGGATTTTTGTTAGTTATGGGTATCAAGGGTTATGGGACAAAGGCTGGTAAAATGGAGTTGGGTTACAGATCAGCTATGATATAACCCTTTCCATACTGGTTACAATCTTGTAAACCCTTACAGGTCATCTCACAGACAGCCCAAGTTTCCCCAGTTTTCTAATTGTAACTTCGACCTCCAACACAAGAGATCATCAACATTATGACTCTTCTCTGTACTACCTCTAATGCTTGAATATCTTTCTCGTGTCTCAGCGACCAGAACTCGACACAGTATTTAAGGCGTGGTCTGACTGGAGCTCTATACATCTATTGATCATGACTGCCTCAATACAAATCTGTCCCAGCGTGAGAGGTTGAAAAGAAAGCAGTTCATGCCAAAATAAAAATTATGGTATTTTTATGTGAATGTTTCCTCCCCCTCCCATAGTTTGTACTGTCATCGAACTCAGTCCAAACAGACACACCTAGGTCGCTAGTTCCTTAAGTATAAATAGAAAATGAAATGTAAATAGTGGGAATTTGAGATGAAGACAGACAATGCTGGAAATACACAGCAAGTTCGTCAACATTTGAAAGAGAAAGGAGGTCCCACTTAAAATGTTAACGTCTCTTTCAGCTGCCCACTGACATGTCCTGCATTGCCCATTTTTGCTTCTTTTTGGTTTCTTGTTGGAACAGATTGATTTAACTTTAGTTTTTCAGTCTTAAGTCCCAAATTTTCACTGATCAAGAGAGTTGAACTGCTCAGCATTGAAACAAACTGCTAACTATCAGACAGTGAATTCTGAGGAAAGATCTCAGGATTTCACAATTATCCTACGTAAAATGTGTCTCCAGCTCATCACTTATCTAGGCTTCCAGATCAGCAACAGAATTAAAGGCACTGTTCTTAAAGAACAGGTTGTGCAGTGATCTGGGTCACTCTCACCCCTAAAGCAAAGTTCATACCCAGCCCAGATTCTGATTGAAAGGCTGCTCAGCAAAAATATTCTGAAGCATTCTTATAGGAACAGTAGTAGGCCATTCAGCCCCTTGAACCTGTTCCGCCATTCAATTAGATCATAGCTGATCTGTACCCTAACTCCATATCCCTTAATATCCTTGGCTAGCAAAAACCTATCGCTCTCAGTTTTAAAATTATTAATTGAGCGAGCATCTACTGCTTTTTATGGGAGAGTGTCCCATATTTCTACAACCCTTTGTGTGAAGAAGTGTTTCCTAACTTCTCTCCTGACTGACCTGGCTCTGATTTTAAGGTTATGTCCCCTTGTCCCAGATTCCCCCACCAGTGGAAAGAGTTTCTTTCTATCTACCCTCTCAACTCCTTTCAAAATCCTAAAAATCTCAGTTCCAAGTGGGAATAAGTCCACAGAATAAAACTACTCACAAATTAGCACCCAGACAAGCTACAAAGTCTCCTCTAACCTGCAGAATAAGTGAGGTAAATGGAAATGTCACATTGCTGCAGTAGGAATACTCGAGATTGAGGCAGTGTAAAGTGGTCTCTACCCAACACATGCCTGATTTGGAAGTGCAGACCCAACATCTAACCCCAATGGTGCTCAAAGCTGAGGGCACTGAGCGACAAGAACACCAATATCATCTCACACCTTGATGAGCGCACTTCACTTGAAAAACAGGTAAAGAATTTTCTGAGCTTAAAGGAGACTTACTGAACAGTTGCTTCCTTGAGAAGACTGTCATTATTCATTAGTGATCGCACATCTGGAAATCAAGAACATTTTTTAAAAAAAAAATCAGAACTGCTGATAATTTAAACCTGCAATTGCAGAAAATGAAGTTAATCTCAAAAATAAAGATTTATCAATGAATGCAACAGTTAAGATTAAATTAATTCACAAGTCATACAGTACAATTAACGCTTGTTAATTCAAAGTTGTTTAATTCAAATTACTAGATTTTTTTTTAGTGCCAAAAATGACTGAACTAACAGGAGCAAACTCATGACACCATCTTAGGAATCCTAAGGCCGTGGCAACTTGCTTAAAAGCTGCAGAAAAAACTGGAACAGATCAAACATTTTCTATCATCGCTAAGCGTCGTCATCCAAACTACCCACAGCGGGTCTGAGCAGAGGATCTACCAACTGAATGCAACGCAAAGACTCTTGGTAACATTACTATTTAAAAAAAAGTCCACCAAGTTAAAATAATCACCAATGCTGGCATGACGACTTAATGGATACTAGATCATCAATAAAGCACAACAAGTTCAAATTACAAAAGGAAGTTCACTGTCGATAAAGAAAATGCATTTATAGACAATTTACTCCTGATAAGTTGGGTTTGTTCAAAATAATTATCCACAAGTTTAAAAAAAAACAATTGTATTAAAATTGCACAGAAGCCCTTTTAAGCTGAATTAAAGTTAGAATTAATCAAGTTAAGTGACTGAGTTAATAGAAGTAGACTGCAATATCTCATCATGTCATCAGGAAATTCCCCAAGCACTTGACAGCCAACAGAATACTTTTGAAGTGCAGTCACTTATGCAAGCAAACACGGCTGCCAATATGCACACAGCAAGGTCCCACAAACGGCAAGTGAATGAATGAACAGGTAAGCTGTTTGTGGTGGTGTTGTTGTTTGAGACGGGAACATTGGCCAGGACACTGGGAGATCTCCCCTGCTCTCACGAGCAGCTCCACGGGATTTTTACATTCGCCTGAGGTGGCAGATCAGGACCTCGGTTTAATGCCTCATCTGAAAGACGGCACCTCCGACAGTGCAGCGCTCCCTCAGCACTGCACCGATGTCCTAGAGTGGGGTTTGAACCCACAACTCCTGACTGACCTAGCCAAGCTAACATTGTATTACTTACAACCCTTCCCTTTCAGATGCTGACTGACATGTTGTGCATTTCCTGCATTCGTTTTTAATTTCAGCTAGAGTTTTGTATATATTAAATATTGTATGCATTAGATTCTACAACTTATTCCACTTGAAGTTAACAATACACACCAACTTTAACATCAATGAGCTTTGGTTGGCAAATTCAATTGCCCTTAAGACAACTTGAGTGAGGGTAACCGCATTGAATCGCACAAAATTCCAGAGGAGCATCTAATTACGAGACTTTCTACTATATTTAAGCTCATTAGTACCAGAGTGTCACAGGAAATAAATGAACCTTTCACATCGATATTAAACTAGGGTATAAACTCAAAGCAGGATGAACTTAAGATGTCGTTTGTGTACAAATTTTAATGACCTTCTATTTTGGGAGCCTGGCATTTGTGAGCTAATTCTTATTGTTTATGCTGTTAATTCAGTTTTTTGTAGACTGGGTATAACAGGGTCCATCAAGCCTGCTGCCAGTCTGCAGGGACAACACCACCTTGTATTTATACAGCGCCTCTAACGTGCAAAAACATGTCAAGGCGCTCACAGGAGCGCAAAAAGACTAAAATTGACATCAAGCAAAAGGAGATATTAGGACAGGTGATTAAAATCTTGGTCAAAGGGGTCGGTTTTAAGGAGGGTCTTAAAGGAGGAGAGAGCGGTGAAGAGGCGGAAAGGTTCAGGGACGGAATTCCAGAGCTTAGGGGCTAGTTAGGAGGGATGCAGCAGAGGCAGCTGAACGGATGGTCTCAATCTTAGTGACAAAGAAGTCCATGAGCTCCTCGCACTTGCTGTTGGGAGGTGAGGGTGGCAGGGGAGAGGAGTTTAAGGGGACAGTTGGTAGTGGAGAAAAGCCGGGGGTTATCTTTGCATCCCAGGATGATCCTGGAATAGTGAGCAGTTTTGGCAAAGGAGAGCAGGGCCTGATAGTGCTTGATGTGGTCCAGCTAGATCTGGCAATGAATGGCTAAACCAGGGGACATAACCAGGGCGGGGGAGTGTAAGGGTTTTGCTGGGGACAAGGGCATCGAAGGCGGAGGTGAAATTGTGATTGAGTATGAAAAGCTAGTTGGGAATTTGAAAATGTCGTTACAAGTGACTTTGGGTGGGGAAGAAAAGAGTTTTTTTTCCCCAGGAGCAGACACAGAAGGAAATGGGAATGGAGGGGGAGGAGAGTGGTGAACGATACAAGGAAGTCATCAGAGATGGCCTTGTCTGTGACTGAGACGAGGGGAATAGAGACAGGGATTTAACAGCGTGAATACAGCTCCCAGGCTCTGAATTAAACGATCAATATAAAAAGCAGCTTTAATCTCACGATAGGAAATAAGAGTAATCATTCATTTTTCAGTTTTTTTTTAATAGCAGGATATTTTAGTAAATAAAGTGCTCATTTATCAATGTTCTGGTCCGGGTCATTATGCTGCCCTAAGTAAAATCCAGTCACTCATGACACATTACAGCAAGACCTGGACAACATCCAGGCTTGGGCTGATAAGTGGCAAGTAACATTCGCGCCAGACAAGTGCCAGGCAATGACCATCTCCAACAAGAGAGAGTCTAACTACCTCCCCATGACATTCAACTGCATTACCATTGCCGAATCCCCCACCATCAACATCCTGGGGGGTCATCATTGACCAGAAACTTAACTGGACCAGCCATATAAATACTGTGGCTACGAGAGCAGGTCAGAGGCTGGGTATTCTGCGGCAAGTGACTCACCTCCTGGCTCCCCAAAGCTTTTCCACCATCTACAAGGCACATGTCAGAAGTGTGATGGAATACTCTCCACTTGCCTGGATGAGTGCAGCTCCAACAACACTTAAGCAGCTCGATACCATCCAGGACAAAGCAGCCCGCTTGATTGGCACCCCATCCACCACCCTAAACATTCACTCCCTTCACCACCGGCACACTATGGCTGCAGTGCGTACCATCCACAGGATGCACTGCAGCAACTCGCCAAGGCTTCTTCAACAGCACCTCCCAAACCCGCAACCTCCACCACCTAGAGGGACAAGGGCAGCAGGTACATGGGAACAACACCACCTGCACGTTCCCCTCCAAGTCACACACCATCCCGACTTGGAAATATATCGCCGTTCCTTCATCGTCGCTGGGTCAAAATCCTGGAACTCCCTTCCTAACAGCACTGTGGGAGAATCTTCACCACACAGACTGCAGCAGTTCAAGAAGGCGGCTCACCACCACCTTCTCAAGGGCAATTAGGGATGGGCAATAAATGCTGGCTTTGCCAGCGACGCCCACATCCCATGAATGAATTAAAAAAAAATTAAACTTGGGATCTTTTGGTAGTTATGATATTGGCTGGTGCACTTCGGATCATCCAAACCATAGCCCATGGGCTGCATACAGTCCCTGAGCCCTGGCAATCCAAGCAGCTCAGGCCTTTTTCTCATTCACTGCTCTATCCTGTTTTATTTTCATTGGCCTGAGAGCAATTATAACACTTTGCAATGCCATGAAAATTACAGGTGTGAAAACATACGTGGTCGCCTCATGATCACAATCTGCAATTAGGAGTTAACAAAGCCCAGGAAAAGGCTGGCTACTTGCATTGACTTACCATTAAATACTTCATTGAACTCTCCTGGTGGTGCATGCATGATGAAGTTGGTGGCTATCTGCACCTAAAATCAAAACAGAAATTCACATGTTTAGCAATGCTTTGCTTTCTCCACAACACACAAGGACACAAGATGGCAGGAAGGATGGCAGATCATCAAGCTCACAAACCCCACTAAGGACCACAATGAACACCTACTGCTCCAGCACCCTTTCTCTAAGCGCATCAACTAAGTTAGCACTAGGACACAATCCTGCAACATGTATTTAACATGTTTTGAATGCTACTTCTCTCTCCCAAAGATGCGGACTCTTGCTGGGGTACAATTCCAAACTCCAGCCGGCCTCCGATAACTCGCCAAGTGATTATCCTCCCTGCAAGAGCCTAGATAGTATGTGGGATCATGAAGGGCATCCGGGCCAAGTCGATCACCCAACTTCCACATACTGATGGCAAGCAGTAGCACAAACAACGACTGGTTGTCCCCTCCCCAGCATAGTTAACTCATCGCTGATCAGGAACAGAACCAGGGACTTTCTGATCTGTATGACTCAGTGCTACACCAGAAGGGGTCTATACTTAGTAGGCCATTTGGCCGGCAGGGGCTTTGGGGGAAAAGAGAGACAGAATTTTTTAAAAAACCATACCATCATATAGCTTCCATTCAGCTCGGGGACATTTTCATTGCATTTCTTACATCCTAGGGTTCTAAAAGTGGCGGTTGCAGAGATAGTGGATGCATTGGTTATGATCTTCCAAAATTCCTTAGATTCTAGAACGGTCCCAGCGGATAGGAAGGTGGCAAATATAACCTCGCTATTCATCAAAGGAGGGTGAGAGAAAACAGAGAACTACGGGCCAGTTAGCCTGACATCAGTCGTCGGGAAAATGCTGGAATCCATTAAGGAAGTGGTAACATGGCACTTAGAACATCATAATATGATTAGGCAGAGTCAACATGGTTTTATGAAAAGGAATTAGTGTTTGACAAATTTATTAAAGTTTTTTGAGGATGTAACTAGCATGTTAGATAAAGGGAAACCAGTGGATGTAGTATATTTGGATTTTTAAAAAGCATTTGATAAGGTGTCTCATAAAAGGTTGTTACGCAAGATAAGGGCTCATGGGGTTGGGGGTAATATCTTCGCATGGATAGAGGGTTGGTTAACAAACAGAAAAGAGAGTGGGAAGAAACGGGTCATTTTCAGGTTGGCAGGCTGTAACTTGTGAGGTGCCACAAGGATTGATGCTTGGTCCTCAACTATTTACAATCTATATTAATGACTCAGATGAAGGGACCAAATGTAATGTACCCTCCAAGTTTGCTGACAATACAAAGCTAGGTGAGAAAGTAAGCTGTGAGGAGGAAACGGAGTCTGCAAAGGGATATAGACAGGTTACGTGAGTGGGCAAGAAGGGGGCAGATGGAGTATAATGTGAAGAAATGTGAGGTTATTCACTTTGATAGGAAGAATAGAAAAACAAAATATTTTTTAAATGGTGAGAAACTATTAAATGTTGTTGAGAGATTTGAGTGTCCTCATATAAGAAATACAGAAAGTTGGAACGCAGGTACAGCAAGCAATTAGGAAGGCAAATGGCACGTTGTACTCCAACCTCCTTGCAATAAAGGCCAAGAGTAGGGAAGTCTTACTGCAAATGTACAGGGTTTTGGTGAGACCACACCTGGAGGACTATGTATAGTTTTGGTCTCCTTATCTAAGGAGGGATATACTTGCCTTGGAGGCGGTGCAACAAAAGTTCACTAGATTGATTCCTGGGATGAGCGGGCTGTCCTATGAGTAGAGATTGAGTAGAATGGGCCTACACTCTATGGAGTTTAGAAGAACGAGAGGTGATCTCATTGAAACATATAAAGTTTTGAGGGGGCTTGACAGGGTAGTTGCTGAGAGGTTGTTTCCCCTGGCTGGAGAGTCTAGAACTAGGGAGCATAGCCTCAGGATAAGGGGTCAGCCATTTAAGACTGAGATGAGGAGAGATTTCTTCACTCAAGAGATTGTGAATCTTTGGAATTCTCTACCCCAGAGAGCTGTGGATGCTCAGTCGAAGAGTATATTCAAAGCTGAGATAGATAGATTTTTGGACTCTAGGGGCATCGAGGGATATGGGGATCGGGCAGGAAAGTGGATCAGCCGTGGTCTTATCGAATAGCAGAGCAGGCTCGAGGGGATGTATGGCTTACTTCTGCTCCTATTTCTTATGTTCCTACATTCCAAGTCTTGGCTTTGAAACAAGATGGATCTGCACCCAGTGCAGGGAACAGGGGCTAATCAAATATGCACAATTCAGAGTGCAGAACCAGAAATGAAGCAATTACATTGGCCCCCATCGTGAGACCAGCCACCTTGTATTACAATTTTGTTTTGAAACACACAAAAGAGGCTTTTTTTCCTAAATAAGACCAAAAGAAATTCCATTCTAGGGCCTTAACCTGGAGTACTAACATGTCAGCAGATAGCGCCCGCTGCTTGCATTACGTTTATTTGCCTTTTTTTTAAAGCTTAGAATTCTGTCCAATGTTCCACACAAAAAAAATCACTTCACTTTCATCCAGCACATTCCCTTTGTTGAACTAGAAAGTTTAAAGCCCTGTATGCTGTAACCTATAAATTAGCTACTGCTGCAACATACAAGACAGGATAAGCTGGCCCATTTTGAAACAGTTGTACTGACCACTCACACATAACTGGTTGACGTGTCCTTCTTCCTCTTTTACATGGGAATGTAGGACAAGATGGCTTCAAACTTTGCTGTGTGAGGGACCCCTTGCAAATACTGAAACACTCTGGGCACCACATTTTAGGAAGGTTATAAAGGCCTTGGAGAAGGTGCAGAGGAAATTTATCACAACGACACCAGGGATGATACATTTCAGTTATGTGGACAGACTAGAGGGGCTGGGATTGTTCTCCTTAGAGCAGAGAAAGTTGAAGAGATTTAATAGAGGTGTTCAAAATTATGAGGGGTTTTGATAGTTTCTCTCTATCTACTCTATTTCCACTAGCCAGAGGGTCGGTAACTAGAGTACACAGATTTAAGATAATTGACAAAAGAACCAGAGGGAGATTAGGAGAATTTTTTTTAGGCAGCGAGTTATGATAATCTGGAATGTGCTGCCTGAAAGGGTGGTGGATATAGATTCAACAGTAACTTTCAAAAAGGAATTTGATATATACTTGAAAAGGAAAAGATTACAGGGCTATGGGGAAAGAGCAAGGGTGTGGGATTGATTGGAAAGTTCTTTCAAAGAGCTGACACAGGCACGATGGGCCAAATAGCCTCCTTCTGTACTGTAAGATTCTATGATTTGCACCTGAGGACTCCCGTTCTAACTTTTGAAAGACAGTGTCGGCCGCTCAAATCAAAATGGTACTTTCATCGCAGAAAACATTTTCCATTAAAATATAGCAACAAAAATAAGAAACCTGCAGTGATACAGTGCCTTTTTAGGTCCTTAGAATATCTAAAAGCACTTCACAACCAATTAATTACTTTGGAAATGTAATCTTGTTTCATAGGCTAACGTGCTAGTAAATTAACAAGTGAAGAAAAATATATAGAACACAGAATCCTAGACACTGCTCACAGCACCAGACAAAAATTTGATGATCGTGCAGCACTCATCTGAAAACTATGGCACAAGGAGGTCTGTTACACTCCATTAGGGGAAGTATGATTCGAAAATGGAGTGTTTCAAAATGGATCTAGGAAGAGAGGTCTGGGTCATTACCTCTCAAAAAATTAGTTAGAGAATGTATTCGCTGTCATACGTAGCAAACAGGACTAAAGGTCCTGGATTAAGTCAGATAATTTGAGCTAATGCATCAAGGGTGTAATACACTGTCTGCGGGCTAGTGAAGGAGAAAATTAATTGTCACGGGTTTCTATAAAATGGAAGAATTGCTACACTGCAAACGTTCAAATACACAGGACATTCAGCGTATGTAAAAATAGACAGACAATAGTGTTTTTGCTCTTCGCCTTCAGTCTGATGAAGGGCACACACCCAAAACAGCAAGGGTTTCTGCTCCTGAGTTGTCACCTTCGGAAGAGGAAGAGAATACTGAGATAATCAGAGAGGGAAAAAATGTGTTAGAGATTTAGTGCCAGCTTGGCTCAGTTGGTAGCACTCGCACCAGAGTCCAAAAGCTGCAGGCTCAAGCCCCATTCCTGGACCTGAGCACATAATCTAGGCTGACGCTCCAGTGCTGTATTGAGGGAGTGCTGCACTGCCGCCTTTCCGACAAGACATTAATCCTACACCCAGTCTGCCTGCTCAGGTGAATGAGAGAGATGTGTGTCTTGGCCAACATTCCTCCCTCCGCCAAAGAGAGATTTTCTGGTCATTCATGTGGGATCATGTAATGCATAAATTGGTGGCTGCGTTTGCCTACACAACACTAACTGCACTTCAAAATAATTCATTGATTGTAGATTGCTTTGGGACACCCCAAGGGTATGATATGAATGTAAGCCAGTTTGTTTTTTAAAGCCACTCAGCCCAACTCTATAATACTGTGTTAACACTTCCACTAACTAAATGAGAATTAATTACACATTTTTTTTTTGAAGTGCCTTACTGATTTGGATCCTAGCATAAAAACTCACCAAGAGACTTGGTGGTCCAACAACTATAGAAGACTACTTGCTAATCTAACAAAAAGAGGTTTTGTCTCCCTTTTCCACCAAGTTTTCTCCCGTTCCTTCTCAAGACATTGACTCCTTGCTGAGGTACAGTTGTATGGGGACCACTGCCTTATCCAGGCGGCCATTCATCATGTGAGCCTAGGCAGCGGGTGTCAACAGGCTATTCGACTGTTGTGCTCGCTGACCTACATTGGCTCCCACTCCGGCAACGCCTCGATTTTAAAATTCTCATCCTCGTGTTCAAATGCCTCCATGGTCTTGCCCATCCCTATCTCTGTAACCTCCTTGAGCCCTAATCCTCCGAGATCTCTGCGCTCCTCCAATCCTGGCCTCTTATGCACCCCCCGATTTTAATTGCTCCACCAATGGCGGCCGTGTCTTCAGCTGTCTAGGCCCTAAGCTCTGGAATTCTCTCCCTAAACCTCTCCGCCTCTCTCCCCCTTTGAGATTGCTCCTTAAAACCTACCTCTTCGACCAAGCTTTTGGTAACCTGTCCTATGTGGATAGGTGTCAATTTTTGTCTGATAATGCTCTTGTGAAGCCTTGGGACATTTTACGACGTTAAAGGTGCTGTAGGGAAAGGCAGGGTGCAGAAGGGGTAGTACAGCTAAAGCAAATCCTGTTCACACCTGGTGTCTATATACACACACAGAATGGCAATTAAGAGTGACTTCTTGGTGACTTCTCTTTTCTCCCCACCCACCCCCTGCGGCTCCCCCCCACACCCCATCCCAGGGCCACCCACAACAATTGCAGGGTCCTACTGCCACTCTGACTGAGATCAGATCATTCAGTATAGACCTGGGGCCTTGCTGATCTGTATGATACAGCAGCTCAACACATCAACAATTAATGACTCAGATATCACTGTTTGAGGGAATTTTTGAGCAGGCTGTTAACACCACCCTGGTCTAAAAAGGCAATAATTTAAACCGCAATGTTTGCTTGCAATGTAAGGGAAGTTACAATCCTTTTGTTGTGGCAGACTCGCTACATGAAGCGACGAAGCAAAACCCAATTCCCTCAGAAATCCTGTGAAAATGTCATACAAGTAACACAAAGCAAAATACTGCTGGAAATCAAATGGCAACATCTGTGGAGGGAACAGACAAGTCGATGTTTCAAGCGTGCGGAACGCTGGTCAAGACTCGAGTAACTTCTAGCAAAACAGCAAGGCTGCTTGAAATGGCGCAGTGACTGCACTGCTGGGTCAGTGAAGAGTTTAGCACTGGATATTTCAGCATGTGCATGTGGTCATCGCTACCCATTTCCAAAAGCTGAGCTAAGCGTCTTGCAGCGTCCAATGCCAACAGCAACTCCCCTTTATAAACAAACATACACCCAAGTTAACGAGGGGGACTTTGAAACCACAATTACATTGGTTGGTGCTGTGTACTGGTACTGTGGTATACCGTGCCCATTTCAAACCCTCTTGTTTTCAGTTTCCAATCTTGGGGTTGGTGTCAGGGAGATGCCAATAGGATCCTAGGCTCTATCCCACAGAATAGAGACAGTAAAAGGGGGAAACCACTCTCACATCTGACCAAATGAACGGCAGCAAACACCCGAGGACAGATCACCTTACACTCCTGAAAAGGATCACCAATTATCAAAAAAAACTTTATAGAACACCTTTCGTGACCTCAGAACATCCCAAAGCGCTTTACAGCCAATGAAGTACTGTTGTAATGTAAGAAACACAGCAGCCAATTTGCACACAAGGTCCCACAAACAGCAACATGACAATGTCCAGATAATCTTTTTTAGTGATGTTGGTTGAGGATAAATATTGGCCAGGACACCAGGGAGAACTCCCCTACTCTTCTTCGAAATAGTGTCATGGGAGCTTTTACGTCTACCTGAGGGGGCAGGCGGGGCTTAGGTTTAACGTCTCATCTGAAAAGCGACACCTCCGACAGGGCAGCACTCCTTCAGTACTGCCCCTCCGACATGTGCAGCACTCCCTCAGTACTGCCCCTCCGACATGTGCAGCACTCCCTCAGTACTGCCCCTCCGACATGTGCAGCACTCCCTCAGTACTGCCCCTCCGACATGTGCAGCACTCCCTCAGTACTGCCCCTCCGACATGTGCAGCACTCCCTCAGTATTGCACTGGGAATGCCAGCCGAGATTATGTGCTTAAGTCTCTAGAGTGGGGCTTGAACCCATAACCTTCTGACTCAAAGGTGAGAGTACTACACCTGAGCCATGGCTAAGACCTCCTGTAAGCTTAACATAATGCAGTCTAGGCCACAGACTTATTCCATGATGCTCTGTGCAATGACCAACAGGATCTATTTATTCCCGATCTACTTAGAACAAAAAGACTTTCCATTAATCGAACATCCTGGAAACAAACTAAGGAAGCTTACCCTGAGGCAGCAGCCAACATTTCATATGGACTACAGCCAAGAGTTACAAGTCTTGGATTCCCAGAGAAAAGGATGTATTTTTCCCATCAATAGGGCAGAAAGCAAGAGGCCCCAGCTCAGAGAATGTCCCCAATTACAGTCCTGGGCTTCTTGCAGCCAATTAATAAGCTTTTAAACCACTTGCCTCACTAAAAACACTTCTCCCCTTTTCCCTGCATGATACGTCAACTTAATAAAATAATTGGAGCCAGATGAAATGGGAATTAAGATGGTTAACATCCTATAATGTTCAATTTTGGCAACTTCAGAGGTCAACTAAACACAACAGACATTGGCTGGGGGTTTCTACCCATTAATGTAAATCGGGAAAAAAATAATCATGGGTTGGTGAGCTCAATAGCAGAAACTTTCAGCCATTATGTGGCGTTCAGGTGCGACAAGCTTAGGACAACGTAAGCTTTTGTCGGGATTAGCGACAAAGTCTCATATTCCACCCCCCTCCCCAAATTTTCACCTTGAATCTCCTGTAGGTGTCAACTTACACTGGGGCACTGACAATCCTCCAATACTTTGTCCAAGTGGCCAACTTTATGTAAAAACCTAAACACGCACCGACAGGCCATTCAATTATTGAACCCCTCATCCACACGCGCACACACGCAGTTTGCACCAGAGATCACTGGACAGTAAATCAGAAGCAGGAACTCTCGTTCATTTTTCTGCTCCCTGGCCCAGCAACAGCGAGACGAACTGTAGCACCCCTATTATTACCTTGGTTCAAATCAGCTGACTCAGTTACCAAACATGGGGCCCCATGTGTTCTGCAGGGCTCAGTATCATACTCTTACATTTACCTACCCAACTAAGGGGCCTCCAATCCCACCTAACTGCACCTCTCCACATTGAACACGGGATATGTACTTTTTAAGCAGCCTTCAGGCACAGGCACGATGAGCCAAATGGCCTCCTTCTGTACTGTATCATTCTATGTCCTTGAGGAACATCTCGCTCCCTTCCCCCATGTTCAAAAAAGACAAATCTAATAAATCCTATAGCCAATAGAGCAGTTCAGAAGCTGGGTATTCTGCAGCAAGTGGCTCATCTCCTGACCCCCCCCCCCAAAGCCTCTCCAACACCTATAAGGTACAAGTCAGGCATGTGATGGAATACTATGAACTTTCCTGATGGGTGCAACAACAAGTCAAGAAGCTTGACACCATCCAGGACAAAGCAGTCCAGCTACCCACGTCTCAAAAATGAATTTTTTGAAAATGTATTCTTTGGTTCCCTCAACTCCAGATGCCTGAAACACTAGCCAGCTTCATCTGCTTTTCTTAGTGATCAGTGCAGCTGGTATAAGCATCTCACATATAGTACACTACCGCATGATTCACTTCCAAAATAGGTGTCTCAAAAAAAAAAAGGACACAACATCAGCATTTGAAGAAAGTCATTTAAAGTGGCCATCCCAAATATTATGTGGAGGATAATGATGAATAAAATGTACTGCACAAACTTAGGATTCATAACTCAATCAAGAAAAATTGGGGACCAATGCATTCTAGCCCACGCCCAACCCACCACCCCCTCCTCACAAATCCAGAAAAACTGTTTCCACTGGGACGAGGGTCAGTAACCAGAGGACACAGATTTAAAATAATTGGCAAAAGAACCAGAGGGGAGATGAGATTTTTTTTTAAGCTGCGAGTTGTTATGATCTGGAATGCACTGTCTGAAAGGGCGGTGGAAGCAGATTCAATAGTAACTTGCAAAAAGGAAATTGGATTAATACTTGAAAAGGAAAAAATTTGCAGGGCTATGGGGAAAGAGCAGGGGAGTGGGACTAATTGGATGGCTCTTTCAAAGAGCCGGCATATGCATGATGGGCTGAATGGCCTTCTTCTGTGCTTACAATTCTATACTAGGAAGTGGTAGGGTGAGTTTAATTGGGGCGGGGGAAGGTGGAACCAGTAGGAAAGGAACCCGATCGAAAGGTTGACTACGTAGATAACCACCAGTTAAATATTTCCACAGGATCCAGATCCCACCCCGTCAAATATTGGACATTTAAAATTTCATCCGTCCCCACAGCAAAACCTCAAAGTTAGCAAGATACTTGTAAGCTTTAATTGAGGAGTGATTCAGCAGCGATTCATCCATGGCTAAAGAAGTTAAGGATAGTATTAGATTAAAAGAAGAGGCTTATAATGTTGCAAAGAAAAGTAGTAAGCCCGAGGATTGGGAGAGTTTTAGAAACCAGCAAAGGAGGAACAAAAAATTGATAAAAAGGGAGAAAATAGAATTTGAAAGTAAATGAGCAAGAAATATAAAAACGGATTGTAAGAGATTGTAAGAGAGTAGCAAAAATAAATGTGGGTCCCTTAGAGGCTGAGGCAAGAGAAATAATAATGGGGAATAAGGAAATGGCAGACGTCAAACAAGTATGTTGTATCTGTCTTCAGAGTAGAAGACACAAAAAGCATACCAGATGTAGTGGGGAACCAAGGGGCTAATGAGAGTAAGGAACTTAAAGTAATTAAAATCAATAGAGAAAAATAGAGCAATCCGTGCCCGCATGCAGCAAGACCTGGACAACATCCAGGCTTGGGCTCATAAGTGGCAAGTAACATTCGTGCCAGACAAGTGCCAAGCAATGACCATCTCCAACAAGAGAGAGTCTAACAACCTCCCCTTGACAGTCAACGGCATTACCATCACCAAATTCCCCACCATCGACATGCTGGTGGTCACCATTGACCAGAAACTTAACTGGACCAGCCACATAAATACAGGAGCAGGTCAGAGGCCAGGTATTCTGCGGCGAGTGACTCACCTCCTGACTCCCCAAAGCCTTTCCACCATCTACAAGGCACAAGTCAGGAGTGTGATGGAATACTCTCCACTTGCCTGGATGAGTGCAGCTCCAACAACACTCAAGAAGCTCGACACTATGCAAGACAAAGCAGCCCGCTTGATTGGTGCACCATCCACCACTCTAAACATTCACTCCCTTCACCACCGGCGCACTGTGGCTGCAGTGTGTACCATCTACAAGATGCACTGCAGCAACTCGCCAAGGCTTCTTCAACAGCACCTCCCAAACCCGCGACCTCTACCACCTAGAAGGACAAAGGCAGCAGGCACATGGGAACAACACCACCTGCACGTTCCCCTTCAAGTCACACACCATCCCGACTTGGAAATATATCGCCGTTCCTTCATCGTTGCTGGGTCAAAATCCTGCAACTCCCTACCTAGGCACTGTGGGAGAACCTTCACCACACGGACTGCAGCAGTTCAAGAAGGCGGCTCACCACCATCTTCTCAAGGGCAATTAGGGATGGGCAATAAATACTGGCCTCACCAGCGACGCCCACATCCCATGAACGAATAAAAAAAAGTACTAGAGAAACTAATGGGACTAAAAGCCGATAAATCCCCTGGACCTGATGGCCTACGTCCTAGGGTTCTGAAAGAGGTGGCTGCAGAAATAGTGGATGCATTGGTTATGATCTTCCAAAACTCCCTAGATTGGAAGGTAGCAAATGTAACCCCGCTATTCAAGAAAGGAGAGAGAGAGAGAGAGAGAGAAAAAAACAGGGAACTACAGGCCAGTTAGCCTGACATCAGTTGTCAGGAAAATACTGGAATCCATTATTAAGGAAGTGGTAACAGGGCACATAGAAAATCATAATATGGATTAGGCAGAGTCAAAATTGTTTTATGAAACGGAAATCACGTTTGACAAATTTATTTTGAGTTTTTTGAGGATGTAACTAGCAGGGTAGATAAAAGGGAACCAGTGGATGTAGTATATTTGGATTTTCAAAAGGCATTCAATAAGGTGCCACATAAAAGGTTGTTATGCAAGATAAGGACTCAAGAGGTTGGGGGTAATATATTTGCATGGATAGAGGGTTGGTTAACAGACAGAAAACAGAGAGTAGGGATAAACAGGTCATTTTCAGGTTAGCAGGCTGTAACTAGTGGGGTGCCGCAAGGATCAGTGCTGGGGCCATAGCTATTTACAATGTATATTAATGACTTAGATGAAGGGATCAAGAGTAATGTATTCAAGTTTGATGAAGATACAAAGCTAGGTGGGAAAGTAAGCTGTGAGGAGCACACAAAGAGTCTGCAAAGCGTTACAGATAGGTTAAATGATTGGGCAAGAAGGTGGCAGATGGAGTATAATCTGGGGAGATGTGGTTATTCACTTTGGTAGGAAGAATAGAAAAATAGAATATTTTTTAATAGTGAGAAACTATTAAATGTTGCTGTTCAGCGAGATTTGGGTGTCCTCGTACAAGAAACACAAAAAGTTAGCATTGCAGGTACAGCAAGCATCGGGTACGGTAGCATAGTGGTTATGTTACTGGACTAGTAATCCAGAGGCCTGGACTAATATTCCAGAGTCATGAGTTCAAATCCTGCCAAGGCAGCTGGGGAATTTAAATTTAATTAATTAAATAAAAATCTGGAACAAAATAAAAACTAGTATCAGTAATGGTGGCCATGGAACTACCGGAGTGCCGTAAAAACCCATCTGGTTCACGAATGTCCTTACCCAGTCTGGCCTGTATGTGACTCCAGACCCACAAGCAATGTGGTTGATTCTTAATCGCCCTCCGAAATGGCCTAGCAAGAAGGCGCCTCACCACCACCTTCTCAAGGGCAATTAGGGATGGGCAATAAATGCTGGCCCTGCCAACGACGCCCACATCCCATGAACGAATAATAAAAAAAAATTAGGAAGGCAAATGGCATGTTGGCCTTTATTGCAAGAGGGTTGGAGTACAAGAGTAATGAAGTCTTACTACAATTTTTCAGAGGTCTGGTGAGACCTCACCTGGAGTACTGCATACAGTTTTGGTCTCCTTATCTAAGGAAGGATATACTTGCCTTAGAGGTGGTGCAACAAAGGTTCACTAGATTGATTCCTGGGATGAGAGGTTGCCCTATGATGAGAGATGGAATAGAATGGGCCTATACTCTCTGGAGTTTAGAAAAATAAGAGGTGATCTAATTGAAACATACAAGATTCTGGGGGGATTTGACAGGGTAGATGCTGAGAGGCTGTTTCCCCTGGCTGGAGAGTCTAGAACTAGGGGACATAGTCTCAGGGTAAGGGGCTGGCCATTTAAGACTGAGATGAGGAGAGATTTCTTCACTCAGGGGGTTGTGAAACTTAGGAATCCTCTACCCCAGTGGGCTATGGATGCTCAGTCGTTGAGTATATTGAAGGCTGAAATTGATAGATTTTTCGACTCTGAGGGAATCGAGGGATATGGGGATCGGGGGGGGGGGGGGGGGGAGTGGAATTGAGGTGGAAGGTCAGCCATGATTTTAGTGAATGGCAGAGCAGGCTTGACGGGCTGTATGGCTTACTCCTGCTCCTATTTCTTACGTTCTTATTTTGATGACAAAATACTCAGGTGCAGCATCAGGTGTCTTCAGTTGTGCAAAACTGCAGCACACTGGTCAGGGATTCTGTATTTCTCAGGCCCAAGACTAACCTCATAACAGCTCTCAGTATGACTAGTTTTTTTTTAAAAAAGCACACGTGCACACACAGGAAATGTCATGAAAATCCATTCATCAGTGCAGTGCATTGGGTACGGTAGGACATCGGACTTCACTCAGAATCCACTACGCTGCTCAGCTGCTGATAGCTGCTTTGAAAAAATGCCAAACTGTCCCAAGTGGACAGATCAGAGCTGGACCGGCAGAGGCCTGGGGGAAAGAGACTAAGCTCTCGTCCCCAGGAAGCTAGGAAATAGTTTTGGGGGGGGGGGGGGGGGGGGGCGAGGGAGAAGAGAAGCTTTCTTCACTGCCACTTAATCAAATGCTTAACTGAATACATACAGACAATTTTGCAAGTGATTTGACCAGAGATCAGGTCCTTGCCAATCCCCAAAATTAAATTCTTTTTTTTAAGCCAACAGAGACCTTATGGGTTGAATTGAGAAATAGGAAAGGATCTAAGACTATTGTGGGAGTTGTGAAAAGGAGCCCTGGCAGCAGCTCTGAAGTGCTAGATTGTATAAATGCAGAAATTAGACAAGCGTGTAACAAAGGCATAGTGGTCTTAATGGGGGACTTTAACGTTCACATAGATTGGGAAAAGCAGACTAGCAACGGTCAGAAAGGTAGCGAATTTCTTGAGTGTGTCCGGGATAGTTTTCTACAGCAGTATGTCCTAGAGGCAACAAGGGGGCAAGCCATACTAGATTTAGTAATGAGTAATGAACCAGATTTAGTTAACGGCTTAACTGTGCGTGAACATCTATCCAATAGTGATCATAACATGATCGAGTTCAATGTAGTGTTTGAAAGGGAAAAAAGTGAATCAGCTGCTAAGATTCTAGACTTGGGTAAGGCCGACTTCAATGGGATGAGACAGAGACTGTCCACAGTAAACTGGGCAAATCTGTTAATGGGTAAAACGACTGATGATCAGTGGGAAATGTTTAAAGAAACATTTAACGTGATACAGAATCAGTTTATACCCCTGAGGGGCAAGAACTCTACTTGCCAAAAAAAACAGCCATGGACAACTAAAGAAGGGACAGTATAAGACATAAGGAAAGGGCATACAAAAAGACAAAAAATGGCACAGATCCTGGCGAATGGGAAAGATACAAAGATCAACAAAGGGTCACAAAACAGATAGTAAGAGCTACAAAAAGAGAGTATGAAAAGAAACTCGCAAGGGATATCAAAACCAATACGAAGAACTTTTATAGTTACATTAGGAAAAAGAGGGTGGTCAGGAGCAGTGTTGGCCCCTTAAAAACTGAAAGTGGGGATATTGTCATTGACAATGGGGAAATGGCGGACATGTTGAACAATTACTTTGCGTCAGTATTTACAGTCGAAAAAGAGGATAGCATGCCGGAAATCCCAAGAAAAATAATATTGAATCAGGGACAGGGACTCGATAAAATTAACAAAGTAAAGCAACAGTAATGAAGAAAATAACAGCACTAAAGAGTGACAACTCCCCAGGACCAGATGGTTTCCATCCCAGGGTTTTAAAGGAAGTAGGTGAGCACATTGCGGATGCCCTAACTATAATCTTTCAAAGTTCTCTAGATTCAGGAACTGTCCCTCCAGATTGGAAAATTGCACGTCACTCTGCTTTTTAAGAAAGGAGAGAGAGGGAAATCGGGGAATTATAGACCAGTTAGCCTAACATCTGTTGTGGGGAAAATGCTGGAGTCTATAATTAAGGATAGGGTGACTGAACACCTTGAGAATTTTCAGTTAATCAGAGAGCGCCAGCATGGATTTGTGAAAGGTAGGTCGTGCCTGACAAACCTGATTGAATTTTTTTGAGGAGGTGACTAAAGTAGTGGACAGTGGAATGTCAATGGATGTTATTTATATGGACTTCCAGAAGGCATTTGATAAGGTCCCACGTAAGAGACTGTTAGCTAAGATAGAAGCCCATGGAATCGAGGGAAAAGTACGGACTTGGTTAGGGAGTTGGCTGAGCGAAAGGCGACAGAGTAGGGATAATGGGTAGGTACTCACATTGGCAGGATGTGACTAGTGGAGTCCCGCAAGGATCTGTCTTGGGGCCTCAATTATTCACAATATTTATTAACGACTTAGATGAAGGCATAGAAAGTCTCATATCTAAGTTTGCCGATGACACAAAGATTGGTGGCATTGTAAGCAGTGTAGATGAAAACATAAAATTACAAAGCGATATTGATAGATTAGGTGAATGGGCAAAACTGTGGCAAATGGAATTCAATGTAGACAAATGTGAGGTCATCCACTTTGGATCAAAAAAGGATAGAACAGGGTACTTTCTAAATGGTAAAAAGTTAAAAACAGTGGATGTTCAAAGGGACTTAGGGGTTCAGGTACACCGATCTTTGAAGTGTCATGAACAGGTGCAGAAAATAATCGAGAAGGCTAATGGAATGCTGGCCTTCATATCTAGAGGACTGGAGTACAAGGGGGCAGAAGTTATGCTGCAGCTACACAAAACCCTGGTTAGACTGCATCTGGAGTACTGTGAGCAGTTCTGGGCACCGCACCTTCGGAAGGACATATTGGCCTTGGAGGGAGTGCAGCGTAGGTTTACTAGAATGATACCCGGACTTCAAGGGTTAAGTTACGAGGAGAAATTACACAAATTGGGGTTGTATTCTCTAGAGTTTAGAAGGTTAAGGGGTGATCTGATCGAAGTTTATAAGATATTAAGGGGAACAGATAGGGTGGATAGAGAGAAACTATTTCCACTGGTTGGGGATTCTAGGAGTAGGGGGCACAGTCTAAAAATTAGAGCCAGACCTTTCAAGAGTGAGATTAGAAAACATTTCTACACACAAAGCGTGGTAGAAGTTTGGAACTTTCTTCCGCAAATGGCAATTGATACTAGCTCAATTGCTAAATTTAAATCTGAGATAGATAGCTTTTTGGCAACCAAATGTATTAAGGGATATGGGCCAAAGGCAGGTATATGGAGTTGGATCACAGATCAGCCATGATCTTATCAAATGGCGGAGCAGGCACGAGGGGCTGAATGGCCTACTCCTGTTCCTATGTTTCCTAAAGTTGACTTGAGCACATAATTTGTACTGATGTCAAACAGCACTCCCTCAGTGCTGTACTATCAGAGATGCCGTTTTCCGGATGAAACCTGTCTGCCTGTTCAAGTGGACGTAAAAGATCCCATAGCATGATTCAGAGAGCAGGACAATTCTGCCAGTGCCAACATTTCTCCTTCAACCAATATCACCATGAACAGAGCATCTGGTCCTTTATCTCATTGCTGTTTGTGGGACTTTGATGTGCACATTGTGGCTGTGAAGCACTCTAGCATGTACCAAGGACGCTAAAGCCACTCTAAGCAAGCTTTTCTTTCTCCTTTTACCCGACAACAACTTGATTTACTAAACGAACAGTATAGGGACAACCTCCATTTCAAAACAAGGCCACTGCTTTGAGTTTGCTCATAGAAGTCACAGTATACAGATCAAAGTAATTCTAGGATGGGAAGCTGATTCACTAACGGTGATCATAATATTATTCAACTGAGTGAATTATGTGGCTCGCTGTCAATTTTTGTCTGATTATGTTCGTGAAGCACCTTGGGACGTTTTTTCTAGGTTAAAGGTGCTATATAAATGCAAGTAGTTGTTGTTGTGTGAGAGATGCTGTTATAGTTTTGCTTTAAATTAAGAACTTGAGGGACCAAGGCCCCCACAGTGCAGGTGGTGAGCTGAGTGCGCCTAAGCATGTGAATTCATGCCACCCAATTTCTGCTCTGCATGACTCAGCTACTCAGTGAATCAACTCACCCAGCTATCAGAAAATGGTGCTTGGTGAAGGAGAACTTTGGGAAGATAACTTGAAGTACAACAGCGATACTTAAAATGATGAACTAGACGACAAAAAGCAAGAGCTCAAAGCAAGTTTCCGCTGACAGCTGCACTTTTGCTTCCCCAAATGGCAGGTTTCATAATGGTCAGGTTCCCTGTGGAAGGTGAGCTCACCCAAAGACCATGTCGTCTGATTAAAGATGGCTCGGAGGCAGATTTTGTTTTAATCACGGGGGCGGCGGTTAGGGGGACAAAGCAGCCTGGGCTTCACGTCAAGTGACAAGACTGGCCCACTGTTAAATCAGCAACACTGCTACATTCCAGTGCCGTTTCATACACCCTGCCCTCGCCTCCCACACAGGAAGTTTCCTGTACAGGCTTATTGTAAACTGCCTGCAGACAACTGAGTATTCACCCAGCTTCGTGTTTATCAGTTACTGATCCTGTTGTGACATGGTTTTTCCGCAGCTTAAACTCCCAAGCCTGCACGTTACTCGTGTGGTTGTAGAGTTCGAGCTTGTTGTGGACCCACTGATACAATCACAATGTTCTTCGAATTGCACTCACTCCTAGACGGCCCAGTGGGTAAAAAGAATAAACTCTCGCCTGAGTCAGAAGGTTGTGGGTTCAAGTTCCACTCCAAAGATTTGAGCACAAAATCGAGGCTGACACTTCCAGTGCATTACTGAGGGAGTGCTGCACCGTTGGAGGTGCCGTCTTTCGGATGAGACAATAAATTGTGACCCCGTCTGCCCTCTCAGGTTGATGTAAAAGATCCTACGGCACTACTTTGAAGAGCAGGGGAGTTCTTCCCAGTGTCCTGGCCAATATTTATCCCTCAACCAACATCACTAAAAAAAAATTATTTGGTCATTATCTCATTGCTGTTTGTGGGATCTTGCTGTTTGCAAATTGGCTGCTGCGTTTCCTACATTACAACAGTGACTACACTTCAAAAGGTACTTCATTGGCTGTAAAGAGCTTTGGCATGGCCTGAGGAGCTATATAAATGCAACTCTTTCTTTCAAGAGCTGATATTTCAAATGGATCGCGATTCTTGCCGAACCGACCAATTTCCGAACAAAATAAGCCCCGTGCCAGAGAGTCTGACATTGGAAGCGAATCTACAGTCTTCTGTGACTGTAATTAAAGATATCACTGTCACCTTTAAGAATCTAATCAAATTGAATTCAAAATCAGAAGCTCACCTTCTAGACTGCATGGCAAAAACTCATGTTTTTAAAATCTATTTTGCTATTTTTTTCCCCTCCGACCCGGTATTCTTACCACAAGTTGACTGCATCCAGGGCTGTGGATATTACTATGCATTCAGACCCTCCCACCTCCCCCCACTTCATGATCACACCATAACAAACGTGCTCGGAGTTTTCCCTCCGTGAGTATCTCGGTTCTCTGCTCAATACCTTACCAGATGGTATGGGAGATGTTTGGAATTTACCAAATGGGAAATCTCAGATTAAAACCCCACAGCCCTCAACACGAGATGGTTCAGCAATCAGGGGACCCACACACTGCACTACGGACTTCTGCTCAAGTCTCTCTAACACAAGTTGACTTGTTGTTGGTATTCCCATCCCATTTAAAAGTGCCTTATGTTTTTAATCCTCCTACCCCACCACCCACCCTCGCCCAAACAAAGAAGGCAACTCCAACAAATGGGATTTATAAGCACAAAGCTAGGCTGTTCCAGTGACAGGGATGCTTCTCCGGAATGCCTTCTATTTGCCACTTTCTCTGTAACACAACAATATACAAGAACCCCATTCCACTGCAGAGTGTAACGTAACAGTATACAAGAATCTCGCTCCACTGAAGTATAACAAAACAGTATGCAAGGACCCTGCTCCACTGCAGAAAGATAACAATATGACACCATTCTAATAAATCTAAAATGTGTAGTTTGTATTAAAAATAGACTTCACAGCAAGACGAATCCCACATGTGTGCGTCAAAGCTAGACCATTGTGGCAGTCAGCTTCTGTACTCCAGTGATTTTTAAAATGGAACAGAGCTATGTGATCAGTTGGTGCATTTTACCAAACTCTCCTGCACTATACAACAATGTTGAAAGTGCCATGCAGCATTTTTACCAGTTAGTATTTTGACTTTGAAGTGCCCAATTCTGCAGTTACTCTGAGCTTTTGCTACTGCATGATAGAAGTCATGTTTCATGATTCTTTCTCCGAGGCCCACAAACTTTAACCTGCATTACCCAATGACTGACATCTGACCAGCCCAGGCACCTTATCAATGGGGACAGTGGATGGTAACTGGCATTCCTCCCTCATTCGTGTCCCATGACGGGTGGGTATTTACTCCCCAGCTCAGCTCGTGATATAGTTGCTTGCGGCCCTCGGGCACCTCATCCGCATGGCCATTTGTCCTGAGAGAGCCTGGACAGCGTGTGTTGACAAGCAGTCTGACACTGCTCATGACTTCACCCAGTGACCAACCACACTATTGTAGCTGGGGGGGGGGGGGTCACTGAATAGCAAACAGGAGTGGGAGCACGAGTCAATACTCTCTTCCCCAAACCCGGGGTCATCAAGGGTGACAGTGGCTGTTCAGCACAGATTCAAGAATCCGAACCTGCTGGCTGTGTGGCATAGCACCTCAGCAAGAAGAGCATTTATCTGCCAATACATCAGTGTTGAGGTCACTACACAGAACAGGTTCTTCCAGACTCCCTTTTTTAGCAGTTATAGAACAGGGTAGGAAGAGAGTGACAGACTTACTGGTAAGTTTAGAAACCTCTTTATGAAGAGTATGATGAGGCAAATCTCAGTGGAATCCACTTCCTGCTTAATATTGAGAACCTTTTACTGGGCATGTGCAGTGCACTTTCCCCAATATGTACACAAGAAAATGCATAAAGCACCTTTTCAAAAACACCATAATTTACCCCCCTCAAAAAACCCACCCTCGTCTCTATCGTCCTTGCAAACTACCATTCCATCACCAACTTCTTTTTCCTCCCCAAAGTCCTTGAATGCGTTGTTGCCTCCCAAATCTATGGTCACCTTTCCTGCAACTCCATGTTTGAATCTCTCCAATCAAATTTCCACACCTGCCACAGCACTGAAACTGCCCTTAAAGTGACAAATGATATTTTCTGTGACTGTGACACAGTTTCCCTCCTTGTCCTCTCTGCTGCCTTCGATATGGTTGACCACACCAACTGCCTCCAGACCTTCTCCTCCGCTGTCAAACTTACTGGGACTGTCGTCCCTTGGTTCTACTCTTATCCTATCATAGGTAGAGCATTTCCAGTAATGACTTCTCTTCCCACACTGGTACCTTTGGTGTCCTCCAAGCACCTTTCATTGCCTGCCCCCCTCCTCTTCCTCATCTACATTCTGCCGCTTGGCAACAGCTTCCAACGACACGGGGTCAGCTTCAACATGGACGCTGACGACGCTCAGCTCTAGCTCTTCACCGCACTCTCGATCCCGCCACTGCATCGGTGTGGTCACATGAAGAACAAAACCACTATCTTCAGCATTCGCCACAAACTCCGTACCCTTGCCACTGATTCTATTCCCCTCACTGTCTCAGGTTGAACCAGACTGGCTACAACCCCAGCTTCCTGTTTGACGCCAAGCTGAAATTCCAACCCCGTAGCCTCTCCATCACAAAGACCGCCTACTTTCACTTCCGTAACATCAGTCTCTATCCCTACCTCAGCCCATCCACTGCTGAAACTCTCATTCAAGCCTTTGTCACTTCCAGGCTTCACTATTCCAACGCTCTGCTCCACCCTCCGCAAACTTCAGCGCATCCAAAACTCTTCTGCCCGTATCTTATCCCACACCCCTCTCCTCGCTGACCTACATTGGTCTCCAGTTCCTCAAATTTAAGATTCTCATCCTCATGTTTAAATCCCTTCATGGCCTTGCAGCTTCCCATCTTTATAACACTTCTTTTAGCCCTACAAACCCCTCTCCCAACTCTGCCCCCCCACCTTCATCCCATCATTGATGGCCCTGCCTTCAGTCCCCTAGGCCCCACGCTCTGGAATTCCCTCTGCCTCTCTACTGTCAACTCCTTCTTCAAGACCCTCCTTAAAGCTCATATCTTCGACCAAGCTTTCGGTCACCCCCCTAGTATCTCCTCCTTTGGCTGGGTGTCCATTGTTATCTGATTATATCTCTCTAAAGCATTGTGGAATTGTTCTATGTTAAAGGCGCTGTATAAATGCTAACTGTGAAATACGAGCAGCCATGAGCGAATAGTAACCACAAGGCTACTTCTGCAGACCTCCACGCAGCAAGCTTAGTGTGGCACTGACTGAGGTATGGGTGCAAACAGCCCTCGTCCATAGAAAAGGGGAAGGGGTGAAAGTGAACAAGAAAACTTGAAAAAGGCTCAATTAAAAAAAGGCAAATATACGTTTTTTTAAAAAAAGCAGCTACAAAAGCACATTTTAACTAAGCTTTGCTCAATAGAACACATCTCAGAATTTACACCACTTTTGGCTGCACTGAACTTCCTGCTATTTGCAGTGAACCATTTGAATATTACCATTTCAGGTAAAAACGCTGCGCCTAGCAGAACCCAACTTCCTCTTGCTCACTGGTGCAATAAGCTACCAGCAAAAGATCTGCATTACTTGACGGCAATTCGCAGCAAGCAATGAACAGTATAAAAAAAACCACATCCAGCAATCGTCACAATGAATCATAGAATGATGAAGCCATTCAGCCCAGCATGCCCGTGCTAGCTCTTTGGAAGAGCAATCCAATTAGTCCCATTCCCCAGCCCTTTCCCCGTAGCCCTGCAAATTTTCAAGTATGTATCCAATTCCCTTTTGGACCTTATTATTGAATCTGCTTCCATCACCTTTTCAGGCAGTGCAATCCAGATCATAACTCGCTGCGTAAAAAAATCTCATCTCACCTCTGATTCTTTTGCCAATTACCTTAAATCTGCGCCTCTGGTTGCCGACCCTTCTGCCACGTGAAACAGTTTCTCCTTATTTTCTCTATCAAAACCCTTCATGATTTTGAACACCTCTATTAAATCTCCCCATAACCTCTGCTCTGAGAGCAATATTCTTAATGTACAAAATGAATTTAAAACCTATTTAAAATTCATCATCTTCCAAGAGGTTACCAGTCATAAGTCCGGACTTTTAAGACGTTTACAAGTCATTTAGAAACTTAAACTCAACTGGGTAGTTTTAATCAAAATATTCCTCTACTTGATCAGAACACTACTTGTGCAGTTTCAAATTACCTCTCCGCTTGCAATCTGCAAAACACAATCTATGCAATCTTCATCTCTTTCCATCCACACAAGAGTTTTATAAATTTTTGCCTGCTCGTAATCGGAAGAGAAGTACGAGTAAATCTGACAGACCAACGCACCTGTCTCTGGAAACATCAAAATATAAAGGGATACAACCTTACTGAAAAATGGTGCAAGTAACTTAAAGCCCTGGTTTATATACCATAGATATTGGAAGCACAACTACATCCTTATACCCTAAATAAAAGCAGGGAATGAGCACTTTTATTTTGTAGTGCAGTTCTTAGCTCCAAAATCTCACATTTAAAATTCACAGTGCATGGATTCATGCAGAGCTGCACACAACATTTCATTCATGCAAAACTTCCATTTTCTCCACTTTATTCGTTTGAGCTAAATAGATGTGCTTCCAATGACAAGAGAAAACATTATCTCGATTCTGGACATGTCTTTGACTACACAAAGACGACAATGTTGGTTGGGTGTTGGGAGCAAGTTGGGGAAGGACGATACAAGAATAGGCGTTAGGGGCGCTCCTCACCAATTTCATCACTTTCCTCTAAAGAGGATGCACAATTGCAGAGGATTAATAAAGCAGCAATTCCTGTCACACACCGAATGTAACAGATGGCAACCGAGCTCCTTCAAACTGCATTTTTAGTAAACATATACATTATGGTAAAACAGACATATGATAGACCATAAAATTACCAAGTAGCGATAGATTCAGATATGGGTCAGATTTGGGTGTCAGTGGCAGTACTCTCGTCTTACTCAGAAGGCTGTGGGTTCATGACTCACTCCAAACACTTGATCACACAGAATCGAGTCTGACGTTTCAGTGCAGTACTGAGGGAGTGCTGCACTGTTGGAGGTGCCGTCATTCGGATGAGAAGTTAAACCGGGGCCCCCGTCTGCCCTCTCAGGTGGATGTAAAAGATCCCATGACACCATTTGAAGAAGAGCTGGAGAGTTCTCCCCGATGTTCTGGCCAATATTTAGCCCTCAACCAACATCACTAAACGAGATTATCTGGTCATTATCTCTGCTGTCTGTGCGCAAATTGGGTGCTGCGTTTCCTACGTTACAACAGTGACTACATTTCAGAAGTATTTCATTGGCTGTAAAGCGCTTTTGGACGTCCTGAGGCCGTGAAAGGCGCTATATAAATGCAAGTTCTTTTCTCTTATGTACCACAAAAACACGGCTCAATCAACTGATCATCTGAACTCAGAGGTTCAACATTTGAATCGAGATGTTCAACATCTTGGGGCACTTCTATCCAGTTCACAGCAAACTTTTTTTTTGCTGGCAGCAGATATTATGACCGATCACCACCAGCATCCACAATTGAATCGCACAATTTGAATTGCGATGATTTGGGATTTAGTGTCACTGGATATGGCAGGATCAGGGAGAACCCTGGACATACTGCAATCTCCTTAGCTGAAAGTACAGGTGCTACCGATGAACCAAAACACACCCTTTACCTGTGCAATGTTTGGCTCCTGACTGCTGTAATGAGAGGGTCACTAAATACAGCCGTGCAGATACCTATTAACTGGTCACGTGATGATACCAGGGGAGGCTTAAAGCAACAATCTACGATTGGGAAATGTGTAAAAGAAACTCACACCCCTCCTCAGTCTCTAACTATCCTGTTTTTTAAAAAAAATGTAACAATTTCTGTGGACTTTTTAAAAGTTTTATTTTCTGAATTGTTTTATAAATAAAAAAGAGCAAAAATTAAAAATACACTGGAGATTTTGGGAGGGTGAGGTGCCCTCTTTATAAAAATGTATTTTTCAATCCATCTGCTTCCTTGGGTGGCTGAACAAGCTTCTGTCAATTGGCTGTGAAACCTACCATTAGGAAGTACTCAGGATAGTCACACCCTGTGGCCTCCCACTCACTATCCCAGACAAGCAACGCACTGTGAAAGCATCACCTCTCTACGGCACAGCGCATCAACAGATTGTTCCATCATTTTCAGATAAAGCTTAAAAACAGAAGTTGAAGGGTCCCCCCTCTCTCGTTGCTCAGTGAGTAACTGAGTCATATGGACTCCGAAGGTCCCAGTTTCAGTCCCTGGTTGGCCAGGATTAGAAATTGAGATAGGCATACACACACCTAGTAAGAACACGGCAGGGGCTGGCTGTAATGCCCTTGCAGTCGAATAGCCTGCTGACCCTTGTTGAAGCTCATGCATGAACTACCACTTGAGCATTGAAGGGTAGCTGGTGACTGCAGAATTACAGCCTGCAATAAGTCAATACCTTCAGGAGAGGAGGGGAGAAAATTAGCAAGAGTATAACATTTAAAAAAGTTGAGAATACTGAAGCATCTGTGTGACACAGGGTTTTCTAGCTACATGTGGTGCAAAATAATAGTTGAAAGATAATGGAAGCTTAAAAGAGTTTTCGTTAGCCTAGAAGCTGGGGTCAGATTCCTCATTTTCTCTGGACTCTTAGCAGCAGCAAGAAGAACTTCTCCATTTGCAGCTTACAACAACTTGCATTTATATATCGCATTTAGCGTCTGAAAATATCCCATGGTGTTTCACGGGAGCACAGATAAAAATTGACTCTGAGCCAAAGGAGGAGATATGAGGAGGGACGACTACAAACTTGGGTCAGAGAGGTAGGTTTTAAGGACGGTCTTAAAAGGGAAGAGAGGTGGAGATGTTTGGGAAGGGAATTCCCAATTAGTTTCCTCAAATGTGATTTATTGCAGATCACAGAATCATAACAGCACAGGAGGCGGCCATTCGGCCCATCGAGCCTGTGCCGGCTCTTTGTAAAAGCAATCCAATTAGTCCCATTCCCCCGTCCTTCCTCCGTAGCCCTGCAAATTTCTCCTCAAAAGTTATCCAGTTCCTTTTTGAAAGCCACGAATGAATCTGCATCCACCACCCTATCAGGCAGCGCATTCCAGCTCATAACTGTTCCCATTGGCAGAAGGGTCAAGAACCAGGGGACATAGATTTAAGGTGATTGGCAAAAGAACCAAGGTGACATGAGGAAAAACTTTTTTACAGTGAGTGGTTAGGATCTGGAATGCACTGCCCGAGGGAGTGGTGGAGGCAGATTCAATTATGGCCTTCAAAAGGGAACTGGGTAAGTACTTGAAAGGAAAAAATTTGCAGGGCTACGGGGATAAGGCGGGGGAGTGGGACTAGCTGGATTGCTCTTGCATAGAGCCGGCACAAACTCGATGGGACAAATGGCCTCCTTCCGTGCTGTACCCTTTCTATGATAACTACTCGCTGCATAAAAAAGTTCTCATGTCGCCTTTGATTCTTTTGCCAATCACCTTAAATCAGTGTCCTCTGTTTCCCGACCCTTCTGCCAGTGGGAACAGTTTCTCTATTTACTTTATCTAAACCCTTCATGATTTTGAACACTTCTATCAAATCTCCTCTCAACCTTCTCTGCTCTGAGAACAACCCCAGCTTCTTCAGTCTATCCACATAACTGAAGTCCCTCATCCTTGGAACCATTCTAGTAAATCTCTTCTGCACCCTCTCTAAGGTCTTCACATCCTTCCTAAAATTATCTTAACACCCACATTTATTGTATATATAACCTGATCTTACTGCAAAGAAATTCTGAATATCCCTCTAAGCCCAAGGCCAGCTTTAATATGTACATCACTATCCGGTTACGTGAACAGTAAAAAGCGTACAATGAAATGTCATCAGCAAATAGTATTTGTGACAAAATAGAAGGGCCCTCAAAAACTCTGCTAAGAGCCATTTGCTGTCAATGTGTGTGCACAGTGATGCGTGTACAATACTTAAGGAGGCTAACAAATGGAGTCCATGGAGATGCCCCAACCGAATTACAGCCGAGAGCATCGACACCTTCCAACTGCTTTAACGAAATGGCAGGCAGTCTCGACTAGGAGACATCAATTATACTGAACAACCTGCATTGATATAGCACCTTTAACATACCAAAATGTCCCAATGCACTTCACAGGAGTGTTATCAGACAAAATTTGCCCTGAGCCATGAAGAGATATTAGGATAGGTGACCAAAGCCTGGTCAAAGAGGTGGATTTTAAGGAGCATCTTAGAGGAGAGAAAGGTAGAGAGGCGGAGGGGTTTAGGGAGGTAATTTTGGAGCTTAAGGCCTAGACAGTTGAAGGCACGGCTGCCAATGGAGGGGCGAAGGAAATCGGGGATGCACAAGAGGTCAAACTTGGAGGAACGCAGAGGATTGTAGGGCTGGATGAGGTTACAGATAGGGAAGGGCGAGGCCATGGAGGGATTGAACAAAAGGAAGAGAATTTTAAAAATCGAGGCGTTGCCAGACCGGGAGCCAATGTAGGTCAACGAGCACAGTGGGTGATGGGTGAACGGGACTTAGAAAGAGTCAGGATACAGGCAGCAGAGTTTTGGATGAGCTCAAGTTTACACAGGGTGAAAGATGGGAGGTCGGCCAGGATAGCATTGCAATATCAATGATCAATTATCAGGTAGAAGTTTTCTTTAAGACACAAAGGATCTGTGACACAAGGTTTTTTCCCCCAATTGAAAACACTTCCTCTTAACAGAATTTCTTCACTAATGACAGTGACAATAAAAAGCTTTAGCACTTGAAGGTGATGACAACTCATTAAGGCATCTTACATCAATAGGTTCTATAACTGTGGCTTTAAGATTTTTCACAGTTTCTACTACAATTGTTAACAATTCAACACTCTACTATGCAGTTTGCTCGAATGCACACGGCTGACGAACAGTTTATTTCAATGTTTTGGAGTTAGCAACAGTTGCTCGGCAAATCCACGTTAGGGGCAACTACACTGAGAGTTCGCAATTCGAAAATTTAAGGAACTAAAATGAACTTTTAAAGCTTCTGCTGCTCAATGTCAAAAGCAGAAGTAATTGGAGCTGCCCTGTTTGCAGCTTTCAAAGTGTCACGATTCTATTTTACAATACAAGGAAGTAACCAAGTGTTAAGTTGGAAGGATTGGAGAACTCAAAAAAAAATTAAAGGCACCACCCAGTGAGGCACAGCCTTAAAAGACCAGGAAGACCTCAGTTAATCTCTAGTTGTACAGAGTTCACTGATTTCAGCCAGAGCAGCGGCAACCTATAGATCTGTACCCCATTGTCAGAAGGTGAAATATTGAGGTGGGGAAAAATTGGGAGCAAAAAAATTACAAGTAGATCTAAATAAAAGGCTTTGTGCAGTCTTCACTTGTATGCATGCTTCCACTGCACTCTACATTTATTCAGTGCACAGAAGTAATTTTTAGATGACACTATATAGCCAAGAAAACTTCCATGTGATAAAATAAGTCAAACTTAGCAGCTACAAATCCGAGCTTTTATAGAAAGAGAAAAATACTGACAGAAGTTTAAACGCCAAAATCGAGTAGAGTGATTTGGTAGCAACACAGAAAATGCACCTGGAGGAAGGCATGGTAAGCAACTGAAGGTTTTTCCCGCCCTCAAGCGCTTGAGGCAGTGAGTGATCGACACAAGAACTAACACAACTCACTCAAAGAGATGTGAATAAACGAGGCGTGGGAATTATAACCCACCACTGCAACTGCCAAAACTAAAAAGTCAAATTTAAATCACTTTTGAAACAAGATTACAACCAGAATTCACCAGATTTTACAGACCAGAAAGGCCTGTAGGAAGACTGAAAATATTACATAGAATTTACAACACAGAAGCAGGCCATTCAGCCCAACTGGTCTATGCCAGTGTTTATGCTCCACACGAGCCTCCTCCCTACAAAGTGAATCATAAGAGCTATAGGACAAATATTTTAGACATTGTATGTACAAAAATTAAAACCATAAATGCTGGAATTTTGACATAAAAACATTTTCTATTCTTGTAGCTTTATCACAAGATAAAGATATCTCCTTGTAGGCTTTCTGACAGCACAAAGGTGATTTAAGGGAAACAATTTTATCAGTGAGCACAAGTTCAATATAGTTAGCATGCACAGAAGCTAGGTGAGAGGCAATTGTGCAAAGCGCTCCAGTGTGTGAACAGTGAGTGGGCACAGACCTCCAGTGAGTGAGCAGTGTGCGAACAGTCAGTGTGCACCGCCCCCTCAGTGACAGAATAGCGTGCTCACATACCCGGTCAGTGTGCACAACCCCTCTATGAGTGTGCACAGAACTCCCAGTGTGAGCAGTCAATGTGCACGGACTCCCCGTAAATGTGCAGCCCCCTCAGTGTGAGGCGAGTGTGCACTGACTCCAGGTGAGTGTGCAATGACTCTGGGTGAGTGTGCATAGATCCCCAGAGTGAGCACGGCGAGTGTGCAAAGATCCCCAGCGTGAGCACGGCGAGTGTGCAAAGATCCCCAGTGTGAGCACGGCGAGTGTGCAAAGATCCCCAGCGTGAGCACGGCGAGTGTGCAAAGACCCCCAGTGTGAGCACGGCGAGTGTGCAAAGATCCCCAGCGTGAGCACGGCGAGTGTGCAAAGACCCCCAGTGTGAGCACGGCGAGTGTGCAAAGATCCCCAGCGTGAGCACGGCGAGTGTGCAAAGATCCCCAGCGTGAGCACGGCGAGTGTGCAAAGATCCCCAGCGTGAGCACGGCGAGTGTGCAGAGTCCCGGCGAAGTTCTGTACGGAACGGGACAGGAAGTTGTGGGAAGGGCCTGAAGTTTTAAGGCGGAGGCCCCGATGCGCGGGCTCCGCGAACCCGGGCAGCAACAGGCAGGAGGGGCTGCGGGAGGCTCGGGTTACCGGAGCGGGTCCGGGTCACTCACCGGCCGGCTCCTCACCCCCCGCCCCCAGGTCCCGGGCGCGAATCTGACCGAAGACCCGGTGACAGGGAGCGGACCCCGGCGGCCCCGGGCACTCTCCTTCCCCCGGTTGCTAGGGTCTCCCCCGCGGTGTCTCGGCCCGGTTACTGGGACACGCCGGGCCCGGGTGCGGGTGGGTGCCGGGGCCCCGGTCGGGCTCTCACCTTCTCGCGGTCCGACAGCTGCTCCTCCGTCTCCGCCATCTTGGATCCAGCAGCCCAGCCGCGCTGCATCATGGGAGCGGCCGCCGCTCACTGCCCGCGGAGCCTCCGTCACAGCGCCGCCCCGCCGCGCCACCCGGTACTACAGGACCCCGCCGGGTACTCCGAGTACTACAGGAGCACTCCGAGTAATCCGAGTACTACAGGACCACTCCGAGTAATCCGAGTACTACAGGACCACTCCGGGTAATCCGAGTACTACAGGACCACTCCGAGTAATCCGAGTACTACAGGACCACTCCGAGTAATCCGAGTACTACAGGACCACTCCGAGTAATCCGAGTACTACAGGACCACTCCGAGTAATCCGAGTACTACAGGACCACTCCGAGTAATCCGAGTACTACAGGACCACTCCGAGTACTACAGGACCACTCCGAGTAATCCGAGTATTACAGGACCACTCTGAGTAATCCGAGTACTACAGGACCACTCCGAGTAATCCGAGTACTACAGGACCACTCCGGGTAATCCGAGTACTACAGGACCACTCCGAGTACTACAGGACCACTCCGAGTAATCCGAGTACTACAGGACCACTCCGAGTAATCCGAGTACGACAGGACCACTCCGAGTAATCCGAGTACTACAGGACCACTCCGGGTAATCCGAGTACTACAGGACCACTCCGAGTACTACAGGACCACTCCGAGTAATCCGAGTACTACAGGACCACTCCGAGTAATCCGAGTACGACAGGACCACTCCGAGTAATCCGAGTACTACAGGACCACTCCGAGTAATCCGAGTACGACAGGACCACTCCGAGTAATCCGAGTACTACAGGACCACTCCGAGTAATCCGAGTACTACAGGAGCACTCCGAGTAATCCGAGTACTACAGGAGCACTCCGAGTAATCCGAGTACTACAGGACCACTCCGAGTAATCAGAGTACTACAGGACCACTCCGAGTAATCCGAGTACTACAGGACCACTCCGAGTAATCCGAGTACTACAGGAGCACTCCGAGTAATCCGAGTACTACAGCACCACTCCGAGTAATCCGAGTACTACAGGACCACTCCGAGTAATCCGAGTACTACAGGACCACTCCGAGTAATCCGAGTACTACCGGACCACTCCGAGTAATCCGAGTACTACAGGACCACTCCGAGTAATCCGAGTACTACAGGAGCACTCCGAGTACTACAGGAGCACTCCGAGTAATCCGAGTACTACAGGAGCACTCCGAGTAATCCGAGTACTACAGGAGCACTCCGAGTACTACAGGAGCACTCCGAGTAATCCGAGTACTACAGGAGCACTCCGAGTAATCCGAGTACTACAGGACCACTCCGAGTAATCCGAGTACTACAGGACCACTCCGTGTAATCCGAGTACTACAGGAGCACTCCGAGTAATCCGAGTACTACAGGAGCACTCCGAGTAATCCGAGTACTACAGGACCACTCCGAGTAATCCGAGTACTACAGGACCACTCCGAGTAATCCGAGTACTACAGGACCACTCCGAGTAATCCGAGTACTACAGGAGCACTCCGAGTAATCCGAGTACTACAGGACCACTCCGAGTAATCCGAGTACTACAGGACCACTCCAAGTGCTACAGGACCACTCCGGGTAATCCGAGTACTACAGGACCACTCTGAGTAATCCGAGTACTACAGGATCACTCCAGGTAATCCGAGTACTGCAGGAACACTCCAGGTAATCCGAGTACTGCAGGATCCCTCGAAGTAATCTGAGTACTACAAGATCTGGATAATCCGGTTACTACTGGATCACTCTGGGTAATCCGAGTGCTACAGGATCACTCCGAGTGCGACAGGATCACTCTGAGTAATCCAAGTACTACAGGATCACTCCGGGTAATCCGAGTACTACAGGATCCCTCGATGTAATCTGAGTACTACAGGATCACTCCGGGTAATCCGAGTACTACAGGATCCCTCGATGTAATCTGAGTACTACAAGATCACTCCGGATAATCCGGTTACTACTGGATCACTCTGGGTAATCCGAGTACTACAGGATCACTCCAGGTAATCTGAGTATTACAGGATCACTCTGGGTAATCCGAGTACGACAGGATCACTCTGGGTAATCCGAGTACCACAGCATCACTCAGAGTAATCCGAGTAACCGAGTGCTAAAGGATCACTCTGGATAATCCGAGTACTACAGGATCACTCTGGGTAACCTGAGTACTACAGGATCACTCCGGCTAATCCGTGTACTACAGGATCACTCCCGGTAATCTGAGTACTACAGGATCACTCTGAGTAATCCTTGTACTACAGGATCACTCCGGGTAATCTGAGTACCACAGGATCAATCCGGGTAATCCGAGTACTACAGGATCACTCCGAGTAATCCGAGTATTCCAGGATCCCTCTGAGTATTTCGAGTACTCCATAATCCCCCTGAATACTCCGAGTACTACAGGATCTAACCGATTACTCCGTGTACTACAGAACCCCACTGATTACTGCAGGATCCCGCAGGGTACTCCCCTTACTACAGGACCCTGCCGGGTACTCCGAATGCTACAGGACCCCGTTGAGTACTCCAAGTACTACAAGATCCCACCGAATACTCCGAATACTAAAGGATCTCACTGAGTACTACTGGACCACACCAAGTACTTTGAGAACTACTGGACCCCATCGAGTACTCCAAGTACTACAGGACCCCACTGAGTACTATAGGATCCAACCGAGTAATCTCAGACCCCACTGAGTACTACAAGATCTCACCAAGTACTCCGAGTACTGCAGGACCCCACCAAGAACTGCAGGACCTCACCAAGTACTACAGGGTTCCACCAAGTACCACAGGATCCCACCAAGTACTACAGGATCCCACTGAGTACTACTGGACTCCACTGAGTACTACAACACTCTACCAAACCGTAGAAGACTGTAGCACCCTACCCAACCACAGAGTACAGAGCCACTATATCCAACTCCATAGTACAACATTACCTTACTAAACTCTATAGTACAGCACTATCCGACCCAACTACACAACTCACCACAACCGAACTGCACAGTTCAAAACAGACCGACCGCACTAGCCAGCTCCAACCGAGCCCAACTAATCCCAACTACACACCGCAACTCAACCTGAACTACACAGTTCAGCACAGCCTAAAACCACCCTACCTCAACTCCCAAACATATAGCATAACCTAACTGAACTATCCAGCACAACCCAACACTATCCCAACTATACAACATAACCCTACCTCATACAATCACACAGCACATCCCAACTTCAGGCACACAGTGTAGTCTTTTATGGCGGTGCACTCCTAATTTAAGCAACAAACCACCCATCCCAAACCAGCACAGTCCAACAACCCCAGCTCAGCTTCTAGGCATATCACACAACCCAACAGAACTCAACTTAATTCGACGCCAAGGCGACACAGCTCATCTCATTTAAAGAGGTGCATCCCTGATTTAGGTAACTCAGTACCAAACCCAGCTCTAGCTCCTGATCCAGCTCCCACCGCATTTGAACTCTCAGCACATGATACACAGCCCAGTCAGCTCAGCTCTGTGTGTGCGTGTCCAGCAAATGCAACAGACATCTTACTTATCTGCAAATCCCTCTGTTGCATCACCCACTCTGCCTCTGCAATCTTTTCCAACCCTTGACATCTTCAACTTCTACCTTTCCTCGAGCACAGTTCTCCCATCTTCAAAACTGCTGCCATCAACCCCGTCCTTAAAAACTCACCTTTGACCCCTGTATCCTCAGCATTTACCATTAGTCCCTAATCTTCCTTTCCTCTCCAGGGTCTTTGAGCACATCACTGTCTCCTGACTCTGCGCACATTTCCCCCAGCACTCCCGGTTTGAATTCTTTTTGTCTGGCTTTCGACAGCCCTGCAACCGTCCTGGTCAAAGTCATCATTAATAGTCAAAGCGATTGCAGCTAAGGTGCCTTAGATCTCCTGTCCTCCTTGACCTGCCTGGTTGATTACTCCATTGACTTTCATCTGTGGTCCACTGGTTCCAATTCTACCTATCTCAATGCAGCCAGAAGACGTCTTCTCATTCTGTTCCCCCATTGTCACCTCGGGCATACGGCAAGGTTCCATCCTTAGCCCCTTCCTATTCCTCATATATATGTTGTCGATTGGTGATATTATCCATAAGCATGGATCAGCCTCCATATGTACACTAATGGCACCCAGCTTTAACTCCCTGCATCCACTCTCAACTCCATGACTGTTGCTGCACTGTTGGATTGTCAGTCTGACATCAAGTTGTGAATGAGGCAGAACATCCTCTAACTATACACTCAACTGCTTACTGAGGACGAAATCGACAGCGCGCAGTATCAGCTGAACCCTGAGCTGAGGTTCAAACTCTGCATCCGGTCCATCACCAAAACCACTTATTTCCACTTTTTTTTTTATTTGTTCATGAGATGTGGGCGTCGCTGGCAAGGCCGGCATTTATTACCCTTCCCTAATTGCCCTTGAGAAGGTGGTGATGAGCCGCCTTCTTAAACTGCTGCAGTCCATGTAGTGAAGGTACTCCCACAGGAACATTGCCCACCTCCATCCTTAGCCCCTGCAGAAACCCTCAAGCACACCTTTGTCACCTCCAGGCTCAACTTTTCCAACACTCTCTTCGCTGGTCTTCTGAGCCGCACTCCACATAAACTGCAGCTCATCCAAAACTTCACTGCCTGGATTCTAACTTGTCCCACACTAAGTCTCACTCGCCCATCACTCATATCCTCACCAACGCCTCCCCATCCCCAATGCATCGAATTCAAAATCATCATCCTCGTTTACAAATCCCTCGATGGCCTCTCTCCACTCTACCTCTGCCCACCTCCTCCAGCCCTGCACTCCAGCTCGTGCTCTTGGCTCTTCCAACTCTGGCCTCTGCGCATCCCTGTCCCTCTGTTCTATCGGTAGCAGAGACTTTAGCTGTCTTCGTCCGACAGGCGAACTCTCTGCCTAAAACCCTACCTCCCTACCATCTTCAAAATCCTCCTCAAATCTTACTCATTCACCTGTCTTGAATCATCCCTCCAACTCTTGTACTACTGCTCTCAGTGTCATTCCCCACGCCCATCCCCATGCTTTATTTACTATGTTAAAGGTGCAATATTGTTCTTCTTGAATACCCCACTGACGCTCACTGTCTAGGCTTCGACATGATGAATGGCCACTCGGGGAGAGGGGCTGGTGCGCTGAAACTGTACCCCAGCGAATGGAGAGGAAGGGAGAAAAGGAACATAGACAAGTGTGGAAGCAGCTGAAAATGAACATTTTATTGTACTATTCTGACACTTTACAGACGAGGAGGATGCAGATTTGCCAGACAGGCTTGTTAACCCCTTCCCACTTCCACACATACACACTGCACGAAGATGTTTTGCTTACACTTGCTTCCTTGGCCTCGTTGTTCCTGTGTGGGGATATAATTAGAAACCACTCTGATCTCAGTAACATGTAATAATATTTTCCCCCCCGGAGGTTCTTTTGCCCCCTCAGGCTAAGGGAGGACAGCAGAGAGAAATAAAACATGCTTCTACAGTAACAGAGAGAGTAGATGAGGGCAATGCAGTTGATGTGGTGTATATGGACTTTCAAAAGGCGTTTGATAAAGTGCCACATGGTAGGTTTATCATCAAGATTGCGGCCCATGGAATAAAGGGGGCAGTAGCAACATGGATACAGAATTGGCTAAGTAACAGGAAACAGTGAGTAGTGGTGAACGGTTGTTTTTCGGACTGGAGGGAGGTGTTCAGTGGTGCTTCCCCGGGGTCGGTGCTGGGACCACTGCTTTTCCTGATATACATTAATGACTTGGACTTGGGTGTACAGGGCACAATTTCAGAATTTGAAGATGACACAAAACTTGGAAGTGTAGTAAACAGTGACGAGGATAGTGATAGACTTCAAGAGGATATAGACAGGCTGGTGGCATGGGTGGACACGTGGCAGATGAAATTTAACGCAGAAAAATGCGAAGTGATACATTTCGGTAGGAAGAACAAGGAGAGGCAATATAAAGTAGAGGGTACTCTAAAAGGGGTGCAGGAACAGAGAGATCTGGGGGTATATGTGCACAAATCATTGAAGGTGGCAGGGTAGGTTGAGAAAGCAGTTAAAAAAGCATACAAGATCCTGGACTTTATAAATAGAGGCATAGAGTACAAAAGTATGGAAGTCATGATGAACCTTTACAAAACACACTGGTCGGCCACAACTGGAGTATTGTGTCCAGTTCTGGGCACCGCAGTTCAGGAAAGATGTGAATGCCTTAGAGAGGGTGCAGAAGAGATTTACTAGAATGATTCCAGGGATGAGGGCCTTCAGTTACATGGATAGACTGGAGAAGCTGGGATTGTTAGAACATAAGAACATAAGAAATTGGAGCAGGAGTAGGCCAATCGGCCCCTCGAGCCTGCTCCGCCATTCAATAAGATCATGGCTGATCTGATCCCAACCACAAATCTAAAGAACACAAGAAGTCGGAGCAGGACCCGGCCACATAGCCCCTGGGCCCTCTCCGCCACCCACAGGGCATTGACCGATCCGAACTCAGCTTCATGTCCAATTTCCTGCCCGCTCCCCATAACCCCTAATTCCCTTTACTTCTAGGAAACTGTCTATTTCTGTTTTAAATTTATCTAATGATGTAGCTTCCACAGCTTCCTGGGGCAGCAAATTCCACAGACCTACCACCCTCTGAGTGAAGAAGTTTCTCCTCATCTCCTTGGAACAGAGATGGTTGCGAGGAGATTTGATAGAGGTGTTCAAAATCATGAAGGGTCCAGACAGAGTAGATAGAGAGAAACTGTTCCCATTGGCAGAAGGGTCAAGAACCAGAGGACATAGACTTAAGGTGATTGGCAAAAGAACCAAAGATGACATGAGGAAAAACTTTTTTACACAGCGAGTGGTTAGGATCTGGAATGCACCGCCCGAGGGGGTGGTAGAGGCAGATTCAATCATAGCTTTCAACAGGGAACTGGATAAGTACTTGAAAGGAAAAAATTTGCAGGGCTACTGGGATAGGGCGGGGGAGTGGAATTAGCTGGATTGCTCTTGCATAGAGCCGGCACAGACTCGATGGGCTGAATGGCCTCCTTCTGCGCTGTAACCTTTCTATGATTCTATACTTTGTATTCAGTGAATGGTTCAAGCATTTTCATTCAGGTTGAACACAGATCCAATAAGGTAATTGGCAAAAGAACCAGAGGAGAATTTTTTTTTTTAACATGGTGAATTGTTATGATCGGGAATGCGCTGCCTGAAAGGGCGGTGGAAGCAGATTCAATAATAACTTTCTAAAGGGAATTGGATAAATATTTGAAGGGGAAAAATTTGCAGGGGAAAGAGCGGGGGGGGGGGGTGCGGGGGTGGTGGTGGGACTAATTGGATAGCTCTTTCAAAGAGCCAGCACAGGCACGAAGGGCCGAATGGCCTCCTTCTGTGCTGTATCATTCTATGATTCTATGTGATTCAGGCCTGACGAAACATCCAGAAATTGAAGCAGAGGCATTTTTCCCTTTACCAGAACCTGTCTGTATGGGAGTGGCACAAATGGCCCTCGGAGAAAGGAGACTTCATTCCATTTAAATAATTTATTTGTACAAGATATTTACTCAGGCTGGTACAGCTCTTTTACAATGAGGGCCTGTTTATGCAAGTCAGATATCCAATGACTCACTCGTGAAATCCAGCTCAGCAAACTAGCCTCAAAAGAGGTGTTTTCAAACAAATTACAATGTCACAATGGCGAACAGCCAGGGAGACCTGAGAAGCACAGTCCATAATATCTGCTTTTATTTTATTGTGAATCTAGGTAAAGGCCAAGGCCCAAATAACAAACAGAATAAGATTCCTTGGCTTGCTCAAGCGTATCACGAGTGCCAAACAGTGCATGAGGAAATGAATGGAAGTTTTAAACTAAAAATTAAGTAAGAAAGTTTTGTCTCTTTTCCATTTACTTACTGCCCAAAGTAAATTTATTTTTAGGTGTCAGCCTTGGCTCAGTGATAAAACGCTTGCCTCTGAGTCAGAGAGTTGTGAGTTCAAGTCCCCACTCCATGGACTTGAAGCACAAAATTCAGCCTGACACTCCCAGTGCAGTACTGAGGGAGTGCTGCACTGTTGGAGGTCCTGTCTTTTGGATGAGACATTAAACCCAGGCCCTGTCTGCCCTCTCAGGTGGACGTAAAATTTCCCATGTTACTATTTCGAGAAAAAGCAGGGGAATTCTCCCTGGCGTCCTGGCCAATATTTATCCCTCAACACTAAAAAAAGATTGTCTGGTCATTATCTCAATGCTCTTTGTGGGATCTTGCTGTGCGCAAATTGGCTATCACATTTCCTACATTACAACAGTGACTACACTTCAAATGTACACCTTTGGCTGTAAAGCGGTTTGGGATGTCCTGAGGTCGTGAAAGGCCATTTGCGTGGGTTAGACTGGCACCAGCTCTGAGGTGAGAGTGGAGGGGACGGGGAGAGGGGTTTAAGGAGATGATTTGTAGAGAAAAGAAGCTGGAGGTTATCTTTGCATTCCAGGATGGTAGACTGGGAGTGCAACTTGGGACTTTCTTGTTCTGTTCCATTCAGTACCATGCTAAGATTTAAATGACTCATTATTTACACTTTAACAGGGAGAGATTAATCTTTCGGGCGGTCAGAGGGGAGTTCTTCTGAACTGCTCCTTTGTCGTATGGATCTGCATTTTGAAACTGCGTGTTATTGGTGAGGAATTTCCAGTCCTTCTCCAAAACATCACAGGGGACTTGAGTACAAGGCCCCCTTAGAGAATACAGTCGCTCCAATTTATCCTACTACATTCTAGGATAGTATCTGTCCCTGCACATTGTAACAGATGGTACATCTGCTTTAATTAAGTCTGAAACTTAAAAGTACAATCAGGCAGTGGAATATTTGTATAGCCAGTCATCCAAAGTACTATTTGTGGGCATGCGTCATGACAATGGAATGTGTGCCAGTGATCTCAAACCAAAGGTTTTCAAAAGCAAATATACTTCCCAGAAATGTAACAACAACTTGCAATTATTTATACAGCGCTTACAACATAGAAAAACATGCCATGGTGCGTCACAGAGACTTGAGGAAAAATGGCTGCTAAGTCAAAGAAGGAGGGGTGACCAAAAACTTGGTCAAAGAGGTGCATTTTAAAAAGAGTCTTATAGGAGGAGGAGGAAGGGGAAGAGTCCTAAATTCTGGAATTCCTTCCCTAAACCTCTCTCTCCTCCTTTAAGACACTCCTTGAAACCTAACTCTTTGATCAAGCTTTTAGTCACCAGTGCTGATGAGCTTCAGGCACAAGAGAAACCCCAATGTACAGGAGGATCGCAGGAAAAAAAGCAAACCACATATGACATTGTCACTGGAACGTGACGCAAGGGTTTCAGAATTTTAATTTATTAACATGTTTCACAGCACAAGGAAATAGCAAAGAAATAAAGAGAGGTGACTTTTGAGCAAACACTGAGTCAACAGGCAAAGGTCAGTAAAATCTATTTCATACTAGTCGGCCTCCTGCGGTGTTCCATGCAATGAGTCAAGAACAAGTGCAGTGGTCAGGGTGAAGTGAGGTTAAAGGGCGCAAGGAATAATTGGACCAGGGCGTGCAGACATAATTCAGTCCCCGTTTTGAAGGCATACATTCTGTCCTTATTTTTATTTAACACTTTGATTTTATATTATTATTTGTAGTTAAACAGTAAAAGATATGGAATTTTGGGAAGCAGAATTGGTTGGAACATCGGACGACAAGCTGAGGAACTGAGAGATGCAACGCTTAGATGATACAGCACCACCACTGGCAGGAAGGTGTAATTACAGCGTGACAAGTTTACATAGGCAGTTTCCATCGTAAGTGTGCACAAAAAAAATTATAAGGGAAAAGGTTATATATTATTCAAAAATTTGCATTTCTAAGGGTCAAATTTGTATTGAGCTGATTGGTCCATGGGAATCACGTTACTGCAAAACCTACTAATGGTCCTGCTATCTTCTTTTCATTAACTTCTTTTTGATGGGTTAACATCTGCTCCTGGGTTACAGCCAACGCCGGTGATGTTTGACCCCGCGCTCTGTAACCAACTCTGAAACCAGCCTACCTACGCCCAGCCTGCCCTCTGCCTCCGCACTAGATCCTGGGGCCCGGGCCTGGGCCTCAGCCTCGCCCCTCACCTGGGTCCTTTCCCCACCCAACCAAACCCCATCCCACCTCTGAGCACCGCACCCAGGTCCATCCCACAGCCAACGTGACGCGAGACAAGGGAGAAAACGGGAAAGAAAAAAATGATATAGTTTTATGGTTCAGGCAGCAACCGATGCTTTTGCTTTATTTCTTCCAAGACTTGTTAGTGGAAGGGAGGTGTGGTTAAAGAATTTCCTTTGTCGTATGCACGATTTCAACATGCATTTTGTTGGATGGTTTAATTTACTGTCAAACAGCATCGCCATCGAGAAAGTGCTTGTTGGGGAATGTACTCTGACTTACTGCCCTCTACTGGGGAATCCAGGCTGTAACAACTACTGCGGGAACTGGTCGAAAAAACAGAAAATGCGGGAAACACTCAGCAGGTCAGGCCGTATTCATGGGGAGAGGAAGGAAGGGTCAACGTTTCAGGTCGATGGCCTCTCGTCAGAACAGGGAGATGTTACAGGTGAATACTTTACAAAGCGGAAAAGAGCCAGGGAAAAGGGGGCGGTAAAAAAAAATCGGTCTGTGTTTAGGTGGAGGACCGGAGATGATTAAATGTCAGAAGTGATAATGGTGTAAGACAAAGAAGGTAATAATGAGAGAAATTAGAGAAATAGAATTACATAGAATGTACAGCACAGAAAAAGGCCATTCGGCCCATCAGATCTATGCCAGTATTTATGCTCCAAATGAGCCTCCTCCCTCACTACTTCATCTCACCCTATCAGCATATCCTTGTGTGTTTATCCAGCTTCCCCTTAAATGCATCGATGCTATTCACCTCAACTACTCCTTGTGGTAGTGAGTTCCACATTCTAACCACTCTCTGGTTAAAGAAGTTTCTCCTGAATTCCCTATTGGGTTTATTAGTGACTATTTTATATTTATGACCTCTAGTTTTGGACTCCCCCGCAAGTGGAAACATCTTCTCTACGTCGACTCATATCAAACCCTTTCATAATCTTAAATTCCTCTATCAGGTCACCCCTCAGTCTTTTCTTTTCTAGAGAAAAGAGCCCCAGCCTGCTCAATCTTTGCTGGTAGGTATAACCTCTCAGTTCTGATATCATTCCAGTAAATCTTTTTTGTACTTTCTCCAATGTCTCTATATCCTTTTTGTAATATGGAGACCAGAACTGTGCGCAGTACTCCAATTGTGATCTAACCAAGGTTCTATACAAGTTTAACATAACTTCTCTGCTTTTCAATTCTATTCCTTTAGAAATGAACCCCAATGCTTGCTTTGCTTTTTTTATGGCCTTATTAACCTGCGTTGCTACTTTTAGTGATTTGTCTATCTGTACCTGCAGATTGCTCGGCTCCTTTACCCCATTTAGACTCTTATTATCCAAGCAGTATGTGGCTCCCTTATTCTTCTTACCAAAATGTAATACCTCACAATAAAAGAAGTATGACACAAAACTTGAAAGTGCAGTGAACAGTGAGGAAGATAAAGATAGACTTCAAGAGGATACAGACAGGCTGGTGGAATGGGCGGACATGTGGCAGATGAAATTTAACGCAGAAAAATGTGAAGTGATACATTTTGGTAGGAAGAACGAAGAGAGGCAATATAAACGAGAGGGCACAATTCTAAAAGGGGTAAAGTAACAGAGAGATCTAGGGGTATATGTGCACAAATCGTTGAAAGTGGCAGGGCAGGTTGAGAAAGTGGTTAAAAAAGCATACGGGATCCTGGGCTTTATAAATAGAGGCATAGAGTACAAAAGCATGGAAGTCATGATGAGCTTTTATAAAACACTGGTTCGGTCACAACTGGAGTATTGTGTCCAGTTCTGGGCACCGCACTTTAGGAAGGATATGAAGGTCTTAGAGAGGGTGCCTAAAAGATTTACTAGAACGATCCAGGAATGAGGGACTTTAGTTACGTGGATAGACTGGAGAAGCTGGGGTTGTTCTCCTTGGAACAGCGAAGGTTAAGAGGAGATTTGATAGAATCATTGGATGGATACAGCACAGAAGGAGGCCATTCGGCCCATCGAGTCCGCACGGGCTCTATGCAAGAACAATCCAGCTGGTCCCACTCCCCCGTCCTCTCCCCGTAACCCCGCAATTTTTTTTTCATTCAAGTACTTATCCAGTTCCCTTTGGAGGGCCATGAATGAATCTGCCTCCAACACCCTCTCGGGCAGCGCATCCCTCCTGTCTGTATTTTTTAATCTCTATGCTTCACTTAACTGGCCAAATGCCACGGTGACTCTCCCCTGCAACTTTTGCACCTCCCTGTGGGGAAATGTCAAATTTTCAGCTCAGCACCTCCAGTCTCGACAAGGCACAGGTCGGGAAGCAAGCGGAGTGAGGGGTGAACCTGTGGCAGAGGCTTGCGACATTAGTGCTCCATCAGATAGTGCCACCGTGCCTGTCCTGCCTTTTTTCTCTGCTTATCTGCATGAAATGGTTCAACACAAACCTTTGTAAATACCAAAGGAAAATGTCAGTTTCACAGAGACAACTGTGCGTGGCCCTTGATGATGGAGGATATCGCTCACGATTCGGGCTGCAGTTCTATCATGGCCTCACAATCAAGTTTCATTTGTACAGCTGACATTTGGATGGCTACAATTGAAATGTAACAGAATGCACTGGACTCCCAGCTTGGAGACGGGTATTTAAATCTCAGCTTTAGGTTTCCTAGCAGGCTAAGCCCAGAAATATGATCTGAGGGATGAAAGGGAGGAGGGGTGGAGGACAGAGGGAAATCTGGAGCGTGGCTGCGTGATGCAGCGGCTCCTAGTGGCTGAGTGGTGCAGTGCATCCGCAGGTGGTGCGGTGTAATGTTAGGGGGGGCAGAGTGGTGCGGTGTAATGTTAGGGGGGGCAGGGTGGTGCGGTGTAACTTTAGGGGGGGCAGGGTGGTGCGGTGTAACGTTAGGGGGGGCAGGGTGGTGCGGTGTAACTTTAGAGGGCAGGGTGGTGCGGTGTAACTTTAGGGGGGGCAGGGTGGTGCGGTGTAACGTTAGGGGGGGCAGAGTGGTGCGGTGTAACGTTAGGGGGGGCAGAGTGGTGCGGTGTAACTTTAGGGGGCAGAGTGGTGCGGTGTAACTTTAGGGGCAGGGTGGTGCAGTGTATCTTTAGGGGGCAGAGTGGTGCGGTGTATCTTTAGGGGGCAGAGTGGTGCGGTGTAACTTTAGGGGCAGGGTGGTGCAGTGTATCTTTAGGGGCAGGGTGGTGCGGTGTAACGTTAGGGGGGGCAGAGTGGTGCGGTGTAACTTTAGGGGGCAGAGTGGTGCGGTGTAACTTTAGGGGGCAGAGTGGTGCGGTGTAACTTTAGGGGCAGAGTGGTGCAGTGTATCTTTAGGGGGCAGAGTGGTGCGGTGTATCTTTAGGGGGCAGAGTGGTGCGGTGTAACTTTAGGGGCAGGGTGGTGCGGTGTAACGTTAGGGGGGGCAGGGTGGTGCGGTGTATCTTTAGGGGGCAGGGTGGTGCGGTGTATCTTTAGGGGGCAGGGTGGTGCGGTGTATCTTTAGGGGGCAGAGTGGTGCGGTGTAACTTTAGGGGCAGGATGGTGCGGTGTAACGTTATGGGGGGCAGGGTGGTGCGGTGTATCTTTAGGGGGCGGAGTGGTACGGTGTATCTTTAGGGGGCAGGGTGGTGCGGTGTATCTTTAGGGGGCGGAGTGGTGCGGTGTATCTTTAGGGGGCGGAGTGGTGCGGTGTATCTTTAGGGGGCAGAGTGGTGCGGTGTATCGTTAGGGGGCGGAGTGGTGCGGTGTATCTTTAGGGGGCAGAGTGGTGCGGTGTATCTTTAGGGGGCGGAGTGGTACGGTGTATCTTTAGGGGGCGGAGTGGTGCGGTGTATCTTTAGGGGGCGGAGTGGTACGGTGTATCTTTAGGGGGCGGAGTGGTGCGGTGTATCTTTAAGGGGCAGAGTGGTGCGGCGTGCCCCCTTGTAACTAGTACCTGGGCAGTACAGCGTGTCCGCTACTGATCTACCCAATCCTCCCTCATCCTTTCACAATTAAACCTAAATATCAATGGGGAAGGTGGGTTAAATGAGCAGGGAAAAACAGATCAGACCAGCTGTAACACTGGGGTCAGGCAGGCCCTGCATCCCCTTAATCACAGAAATTACAGCACTGAAGGAAGCCATTCAGCCCACCAGGCCTATGCTAGTGTTAGCTCTTCAACCATGGTTTATCATTTCAAAGATTTCCAATGCATAAAGAATATTAACTTTTATAAATTGTAAACAATTTTACAACACCAAGTTATAGTCCAGCAATTTTATTTTAAATTCACAAGCTTTCGGAGGCTTCCTCCTTCGTCAGGTGAACGATGTGAAAATGAAAACCTCGAAATGAAATCGCATTTATAATTCACAGAACAATGCTTGGTGAGGACAGACAGTTTTTTCAACTGCCCGTTGCCAAGGCAATCAGTGTGTAGACAGACAGGTGTTACCTGCCAGGTCTCAGAATATACAAATCACCAAAAAAAAACAAACAAAAAAAACAGAGATAGAGAGGTAGAAACATGTTTCTACCTCTCTATCTCTGTTTTTTTTGTTTGTTGTTTTTTTTTGGTGATTTGTATATTCTGTGAGACCTGGCAGGTAACACCTGTCTGTCTGCACACTGATTGCCTTGGCAACGGGCAGTTGAAAAAACTGTCTGTACTCACCTCTCGATCTCTGTTTTTTTTGTTTGTTGTTTTTTTTTTGGTGATTTGTATATTCTGTGATGATGTGGAGATGCCGGTGATGGACTGGGGTTGACAATTGTAAACAATTTTACAACACCAAGTTATAGTCCAGCAATTTTATTTTAAATTCACAAGCTTTCGGAGGCTACCTCCTTCCTCAGGTGAACGATGTGAACATTCTGTGAGATGTGATATTCTGTGAGACCTGGCAGGTACATAAGAACATAAGAAATTGGAGCAGGAGTAGGCCAATCGGCCCCTCGAGCCTGCTCCGCCATTCAATAAGATCATGGCTGATCTGATCCCAACCACAAATCTAAAGAACACAAGAAGTCGGAGCAGGACCCGGCCACATAGCCCCTGGGCCCTCTCCGCCACCCACAGGGCATTGACCGATCCGAACTCAGCTTCATGTCCAATTTCCTGCCCGCTCCCCATAACCCCTAATTCCCTTTACTTCTAGGAAACTGTCTATTTCTGTTTTAAATTTATCTAATGATGTAGCTTCCACAGCTTCCTGGGGCAGCAAATTCCACAGACCTACCACCCTCTGAGTGAAGAAGTTTCTCCTCATCTCAGTTTTGAAAGAGCAGCCCCTTATTCTAAGATTATGCCCCCTAGTTCTAGTTTCACCCATCTTTGGGAACATCCTTACTGCATCCACCCGATCAAGACCCTTCACAATCTTATATGTTTCAATAAGATCGCCTCTCATTCTTCTGAACTCCAATGAGTAGAGTCCCAATCTTCTCAACCTCTCCTCATATGTCCGCCCCCTCATCCCCGGGATTAACCGAGTGAACCTTCTTTGTACTGCCTCGAGAGCAAGTATGTCTTTTCTTAAGTATGGAGACCAAAACTGTATGCAGTATTCCAGGTGCGGTCTCACCAATACCTTATATAACTGCAGCAATACCTCCTTGTTTTTATATTCTATCCCCCTAGCAATAAAAGCCAACATTCCGTTGGCTTTCTTGATCACCTGCTGCACCTGCATACCAACTTTTTGATTTTGATTTTCTTGCACTAGGACCCCCAGATCCCTTTGTACTGCAGTAACACCTGTCTGTCTGCACACTGATTGCCTTGGCAACGGGCAGTTGAAAAAACTGTCTGTCCTCACCAAGCATTGTTCTGTGAATTATAAATGCGATTTCATTTCGAGGTTTTCATTTTCACATCGTTCACCTGACGAAGGAGGAAGCCTCCGAAAGCTTGTGAATTTAAAATAAAATTGCTGGACTGTAACTTGGTGTTGTAAAATTGTTTACAATTGTCAACCCCAGTCCATCACCGGCATCTCCACATCATAACTTTTATAAATGCAGATAGCAGCAGTGTGTCCACTGTGCCCTCTGGTGGCTGGGTGATGCAGTGTAAGCACAGGGTGGTTCGGTTCCAGGTTTCAGTGTCAGGCAAGATAAGCACTGAGTGGAGGCTTCGAGACAGGATGAGGAAATAAGTATCATTGGAGTTTGAGCCAGCCGGACGACCCTTGTGCCAGTGCTGGTAGCTGAGCTGTAATGGCAGAGCCTGAGAGCAGGTCCTAGCTCTGACTCAGAGACAATTTTTTTTTAAAAATGAGTGGACAGAAGGAAATTGTATAACTTCATCTTTGTAACAATACATTGCACAGGTCAGTGACTGAGTTCGGGGGTTACTGCAAATCAAATCATTACGAGTTGGTGGCATCCCGCCCTCTGAGTTCAGAGTGTGGAGGCTAAGTCGGGAGGCACAGTAAGTGGCGTAGATAGGAGCGAAAAGTTAGAAGGGGACACAGACGGATTAAGTGAGTGGGCAAAGCTGTAGCAAATGGAGTTCAGCGTGGGGAAATGTGAGGTCGTCTACTTTGGATCCAAGAAAGAAAAATTGGAATATTTTCTTAATGGGTGAGAGACTAGGAGCTGTAGATGAGCAAAGGGATTTAGGTGTCCATGTACACTAATCACTAAAAGCTAGTGTACAAGTACAAAAAGTAATTAAAAAGGCTAATGGAATGTTACCCTTTATCTCAAGGGGGCTGGAATTCAAAAGTGAGGAAGTACAGAGCCTTGGTCAGACCCCATCTGGAGTACCGCGTTCAGATTTGGGCAACGCACCTCAAGATATATTGGCCTTGGAGGGGGTGCAGCGCAGATTCACCAGAATGATACCAGGGCTTAAAGAGTTAAATTATGAGGCTACATTGCATAAACTTGGATTGTATTCCCTTCAGTTTAGAAGGTTGAGGGGTGATCTAAGTGAGGTGTTTAAAATGATAAAAGCATTCGATAGGGTTGATAGAGGGAAACTATATCTTCTGGTGGGGGGAATCCAGAACAAGGGGGCACAATCTTAAAATTACAGCCAGGCCGTTCAGGGGAGAAATCAGGAAGCACTTCTTCACACAAAAGGTTGTGGCAATCTGGAACTCTCCCCCACCCCAACCCCCAAAAAAGGCTCGTCTCCCCCCGTCAATCCCGCTCCATCCAGAGTCCATGTCCGATTATTCTATCACGGACTCCACCTCCCACACCATCCCTTATTTTAGGGAACATTCATTTTGTTCTCCGACCTCCCCTAAACAAAAAATCAACCAGCACTGTTAAAATTGCTCCAACTCTCAACCTCACCCCTCCAGAAAGAGCAGAAAGAAAGTGTGGTGGAAGGGAGATATGCTGATCTTTACAATCTGAAAAGCTGATGTCTCCAGCATGAATTTCAACTGAGGTTTCACAGTGAGGGAGACTTTAATGCCTCTTTGATGCAGATCCTGGAATGAAGGAAACACGCCTCGATTCCCATGCTGGATCCACCCCAGCAGGGACAATCCTGGTTGAGGAAAAATAATGGCCAAGCAGCCAATGGGTTTGTTACTTTCCCATCAGTTCTGTAATTGTTTTGATTTTTCTATTGAATAAAAATCCCACCATGGCTGTTTGAGAATTTGAATTAGTTTTTTTCAAATCTGGTAATAAATAAAAAGCAGGTATCAGTAAACGTGACCATGAAGCTGTTGGATTGTCAGAAAAACCCAACAGGTTCACTGATGTCCTTTAAGGAAGGAAGCCAGCCGTCCTTACCCGGTCTGGGCCTATATGTGACCCCACTTCCACACCAATGCGATTAAGCACCCCCTGAAGTGGCCCAGCGAGCCAATCAGTTGTATCAAACTGCTGCAAAGAACTTTTTTAAAAAAGGCAGCACAGTGGGATCACCTTCACCACACAGACTGCTGCGGTTCAAGAAGGCGGCCCACCATCACCTTCTCAGGGGGCAAATAAGAATGGGCAGTGAATGCTGGCCTTGCCAGCGACGCCCACATCCCAAGAATGAATAGAAAAGAAGTCAATGCTTCATGAGAGAACAGGAAAAAAGGGGATAAGATTTTGAGTTGAGGGGAATCAATTTTTAAATTCACGAACATAATTTTGCATAATTTTGAATATATGCCCCAACATGTCATAAGGGCACAGTGAGTCATGGCTTACTGTGACGGTACAGAATCTCCTTCACTCCAACATCTTGACCCATTAGACAAAGGAAAAAGGCTTTCATCACTGTATCTTTGCTGCACCCGAGATCCTCCTCTGTTCCTGGATTTAGGTGTCAGTTGTGGTTCAGTGGGTGGCACTCTCGCCTCCGAGTCAAAAAGTTGTGGGTTCAAGCCCCACTCCAGAGACTTGAGCACAAAATATAGGCAAATCCAGTACTGAGGGAGTGCTGCCCTGTTAGAGGTGCCGTCTTTCGGATGAGCAGTTAAACTCAGGCTCCATCTGCCCTCTCAGACGGACGTAAAAGATCCCATGGCACTATTTCGAAGAAGAGCAGCGGAGTTCCTCCCGGTGTCCTGGCCAATCCCTCAACCAACATAGCTTAAACAGATTATCTGGTCATTATCACATTGTTGTTTGTGGGATCTTGCTGTGCGCAAATTGGCTGCTGCTTTTCCTACATTAAAACAGTGACGACACTTCAAAAGTACTTCATTGGTTATAAAGCGCTTTGGGATGTCCCGAGGTCGTAAAAGGTGCTATAGAAATACAAGTTCTTTCTTTGCTGTTTAGTTATTGATAAATTGTAATCCCTATTTTGCAATGGGAGGTAATATTTATCATCAACTAAACAGCAAATCCAGGAACACATTCAGCACAGTTACTTACTTTAATTTGTCTTTTGATTTAAAAAAACACAGATTTTCCACCTTCAAGGTTTTTTTTTTAAAGTATTCTTTCTCGCAACATAGGATCCGATGTAGGTTGGCAATTGTTGGAATTTTTTGAGCATTTTTCCACAAAAAAAGATTTGGAATAAAAAGTAACATTTAAGGATTGTGTTCTAAAAAAAAGTATATTCACACAAGTTAAAAAAAAAGGCACTGAGACGATAAGAGGTTTAAATTCTAAGAGCTCGGCTTTGATGCGGCTTTCCCAAAGGCTGTAAACGATAAGCCATTCATTCGTCTGTCTCACAATCGATAAACGTCTCACACCCATTGTGTTGGGAAGTCTCTGATTCCAAGCGTCTGGAAGTAAACACAAGGAGGTAAAAAGAGAAACATGGGTAGTCAGTCAGGTTTTAAAAAGAAAGCTGCTGGGGGAAGCTTTGGCCAGGTTCAGAAAGGGAATGTACGAGGGAGGTTAGGAATTATTTTAAGTCAGGCAAGACAACCCACCAATGTTGGAAGCATAATGCGTTCATTATGCGAAGACAAGTTGCACCAATTGAATGAAGTGAGTCCAATCATAACTGTTGCTCTGTATATTCACTTGCTATACAATTCATATCTGGTCTCGTCTCACCTGATGTTTTATCAAACCAGCTTCAAGGTTGGGGAGACTCATTGGGTAGATGTGCGAAAGATATAAATTCCTGGTTCAGATCACAAGGGGATACTATTTTACACCCCGGACCATCGTATAATTAGGTATTGGGTAACATGGGAAAACTCCTGAATGTAAGACGCTGAAACCACTTACATGAGTGACTGTACCACTTTACCTGACAGAATAGCCAAGTCAAGACTTGAAACTTGTAACAAAGATCCTTTGGCTGATTTGATCTCATCCTTCTAGAACACTAACCTACCACCTTCTAATTATAGCTTTGATATCCCTTGGAACAGGCAAATGGGGCATGGTTTTAATATCTCATCCAAATAATGGCAGCTCCAACAATGCAGCACTCCCCCAGTATTGCACTGAAGTGTCAGCCTAGATTATGTGCTCACATCCTGGAATCCACAAGCCAGAGATGAGAGTGCTACCACTAACTCAAGTTGACATACCAAAACCATGGTTTTCTTAGCTCAGAGAAGTCAAGAATTTTTTTTTTTATTCGTTCATGGAATGTGGCGCTGTCAAGGCCAGCATTTATTGCCCATCCCTAATTGCCCTTGAGAAGGTGGTGGTGAGCCGCCTTCTTCAACTGCTGCAGTCTGTGTGGTTCCAGGATTTTGACCCAGCAACGATGAAGGAACGGCGATATATTTCCAAGTTGGGACGATGAGTGACTTGGAAGGGAACATGCAGGTGGTGTTGGTTCCATGTGCCTGCTGCCCTTGTCCTTCTAGGTGGTAGATGTCGCGGGTTTGGGAGGTGCTGTCGAAGAAGCCTTGGCGAGTTGCTGCAGTGCATCCTGTGGATGGTACACACTGCAGCCACTGTGCGCCGGTGTTGAAGGGAGTGAATGTTTAGGGTGGTGGATGGGGCACCAATCAAGCGGGCTGCTTTGTCTTGGATGGTGTCGAGCATCTTGTGTTGTTGGAGCTGCACTCATCCAGGCAAGTGGAGAGTATTCCATCACACTCCTGACTTGTGCCTTGTAGATGGTGGAAAGGCTTTGGGGAGTCAGGAGGTGAGTCACTCGCCGCAGAATACCCAGCCTCTGACCTGCTCTTGTAGCCACAGTATTTATGTGGCTGGTCCAGTTAAGTTTCTGGTCAATGGTGACCCCCAGGATGTTGATGGTGGGGGAATTCAACGATGGTAATGCCGTTGAATGTAAAGGGGAGGTGGTTAGACTCTCTCTTGTTGGAAATGGTCATAGCCTGGCATTTGTCTGGCACGAATGTTACTTGCCACTTATCAGCCAAGCTTGGATGTTGTCCAGGTCTTGCTGCATGCAGGTACAGACTGCTTCATTATCTGAGGGGTTGCGAATGGAACTGAACACTGTGCAATCGTCAGGAAACAACCCCATTCTGACCTTATGATGGAGGGAAGGTCATTGATGAAGCAGCTGAAGATGGTTGGGCCAAGGACACTGCCCTGAGGAACTCCTGCAGCAATGTCCTAGGGCTGAGATGATTGGCCTCCAACAACCACTACCATCTTCCTTTGTGCTAGGTATGACTCCAGCCACTGGAGCGTTTTCCCCGATTCCCAGAATGTCAACAAGTGGGAGTGAAATTTATTAAGCATTGTTGACAGGAGTTAGATTTATAATCAAAAGACCCAATTACCAAATAGAGCTGCACTTTAATCAGGTAACATTTTAAAACCATAATGAGGGAACCTTGCCTGGCTTGATACTAGGTGCAATGGAGAGTGGCACTCTAACTTAATAGACTGGCAAAGTTAAAAATATATATATATTTATCTTTGAGTGAAAGAAAACATAAGCTGACATAAAACAAAAAAATAAAATAGAAAATGCTGGAAGTACACAGGGTTATGATGTTTTGGGGGCGTGCCCTTCAGCAGAACAGAAGCAATTGGAGGCTGAATGGGGCGGATGTGGAATTGAAGCGTGTCTCTGGATGAATGAACTAAGGTGGGTCCAATGGCCTGAGTGATCTGTAACTATCTTATGAAACAACACAGACGGATCTCAGTTTATGTGTGGGTTTTCAGAAATGTTCTGATGAAAACGTATCCAGCCGAAACGTCACACCCTTGTAATGTTTTTCTACGTTAAAGGCGTTATATAAAGCAAGTTGGCATTGCAACCCGCTACTTCTCATTCACTGGGGGGGACCTCCCTCCTCCAGTGTATTTCCAACATTTTCATCTCAAATTTCTAGAACTTTCTGTTTTTCTTCTTTTTGAAAAAAACATTTTGCAATAACACAAATACATAAAAGAACAGTGAGCAACTTGTGCAAGATGGGGGTTGGTGGAAGGTTAGATTATAGTGCAAATCTATAGTGCATGTATCCTGGTGGAGGACTCCTCCTGCATCCCACAATCCCTCAGGCTGGCCGGACAAACATGGCGGAAGGGGGTTCGGCGGGATTCGTTGAGCGGCTGAAGCGGTGCGTCAGTTGGTCGTGGACCTACCTGTGGGCGCTGTGGTTCGTCCTGGTGCTCGGCCTCCTCTACATCCTGCGGGCGCCGCTCAAACTGCACGACAACCTCAGCGCAGGTAAGCGGCGAAACACCGAATTAAACCCCGCGCCCGCCCCCTCACAACCGGCGGGCCGGACGGACGGTTCACGCTGAACCGGCCTCGCTTGTCACACAGTCAGAGCCGCCTCTTCCTCTTGCCCCCGAGTTTTCTGCCTCCAAGAGGGGCGGGCACCGGATTGAAAGCCCCCGCCCCCCCGACTCCTGCACCCGCACCCGCACCGAGCGGCCGCCGGCTCAGACAGGCCGCCATCTTACCCGGCCCCCGCCCCCCCGTGACGTCAGTGGGGTCCACCGACAACTGGCAGACACTGGCACGCGGACAGTGCGGTGCAGCCCGGACACTGGCACGCGGACAGTGCGGTGCAGCCCGGACACTGGCACGCGGACAGTGCGGTGCAGCCCGGACACTGGCACGCGGACAGTGCGGTGCAGCCCGGACACTGGCACGCGGACAGTGCGGTGCAGCCCGGACACTGGCACGCAGTGCAATGCAGCCCGGACACTGGCACGCAGTGCAATGCAGCCCGGACACTGGCACGCAGTGCAATGCAGCCCGGACACTGGCACGCAGTGCAATGCAGCCCGGACACTGGCACGCAGTGCAATGCAGCCCGGACACTGGCACGCAGTGCAATGCAGCCCGGACACTGGCACGCAGTGCAATGCAGCCCGGACACTGGCACGCAGTGCAATGCAGCCCGGACACTGGCACGCAGTGCAATGCAGCCCGGACACTGGCACGCAGTGCAATGCAGCCCGGACACTGGCACGCGGACAGTGCAATGCAGCCCGGACACTGGCACGCGGACAGTGCAATGCAGCCCGGACACTGGCACGCGGACAGTGCAATGCAGCCCGGACACTGGCACGCGGACAGTGCAATGCAGCCCGGACACTGGCACGCAGTGCAATGCAGCCCGGACACTGGCACGCGGACAGTGCAATGCAGCCCGGACACTGGCACGCAGTGCAATGCAGCCCGGACACTGGCACGCAGTGCAATGCAGCCCGGACGCTGGCACGCGGACAGTGCAATGCAGCCCGGACGCTGGCACGCGGACAGTGCGGTGCAGCCCAGACATTGGCACGCAGTGCAGTGCAGCCCGGACACTGGCACGCAGTGCAATGCAGCCCGGACGCTGGCACACGGACAGTGCAATGCAGCCCGGACGCTGGCACGCGGACAGTTCAGTGCAGCCCGGACACTGGCACACAGTGCAGTGCAGCCCGGAAGCTGGCACGCGGACGGCGCGGTGCAGCCCGGACGCTGGCACGCGGACGGCGCGGTGCAGCCCGGACGCTGGCACGCGGACGGCGCGGCCCGGACGCTGGCACGCGGACGGCGCGGCCCGGACGCTGGCACGCGGACGGCGCGGGCCGGACGCTGGCACGCGGACGGCGCGGGCCGGACGCTGGCACGCGGACGGCGCGGGCCGGACGCTGGCACGCGGACGGCGCGGGCCGGACGCTGGCACGCGGACGGCGCGGGCCGGACGCTGGCACGCGGACGGCGCGGGCCGGACGCTGGCACGCGGACGGCGCGGGCCGGACGCTGGCACGCGGACGGCGCGGGCCGGACGCTGGCGTGCGGGCCGGACGCTGGCGTGCGGGCCGGACGCTGGCGCGCGGGCCGGACGCTGGCACGCGGACGGCGCGGGCCGGACGCTGGCACGCGGACGGCGCGGGGCGGGCTGGACGCTGGCACGCGGATGGTGCCGTACAAGCCGAACGCTGACACGCGGGTGGTGCCGTACAAGCCGTGCGGTGCGGGCCGGACGCTGGCATGCGGGCGGTGCGGGCCGGGCGCCTGCCGTCAGCCACAAGAGTATAGGCAGATAATGGTGCAAATACTGAAATACAGTCAGGCGCGCACATTCTGGAGTAGGGACAGATACAGACAGACAGATGTTGGTATATCGATACAGTCAGATACTGATATATAGTCAAATACTGGTACACATACTGGAATACAGTCAGACTGTGGTACGTAGATACTGGAATACAGTTATATACTAGTACACTGATACTCGGATACAGTCAGTTGCTGGTCCACATATATTGGAACACAGATACTGAAGCACTGGCACGTATGCTGGCACTGGCATACAGTTAGATACTGGCAAAGAAACACAGTTAGTTACTGGTATATGGATACTGGCATACAGACACTGAAATACAGTCAAACACGGGCACAGGAACAAAGTCATACTGGCTTAGAAAACAGCCAGGTACAGAAAAACAGATACACAGTTGGATCTTGAAACACAGTCAGACATTGACACTGAAACACAGAGACAGACATTGTGAGGAACAGTCAGATACTAGAACACAGATACTGGCACAGTTTAAAAACTGGCAGAGAACATAGATACTGGCACATAGTCATATATTGACATATCAGCACACGGATGTTGACACAGAAGCAGTCAGACAATGGCAACAGAAAAATAATCATCTGTATAAGTCATGACTTTGTATACTTGAACTTCAAGATTCATGTTCTCACCCCTGTGGCTGGGTCTCTGTGTGCAAAGTCTGAACTGCAAAAGGCTTTGAGAGAGAATTTATTTTGATGAGTATATTAAAAACCTTGTCTGCTGTTCTGCTCTTCAAATTCTGTTTTATAGCTATTGTGTGTTTCCAAGTTCTTAATGGTTGTGGTCTTGTGAGCAGGAATAATACTAATATGAGATTGGATTTTCACAGCACCATTTCTCAATCATTTAAAAATAAATCCCTTTTCCACGAATCATCTCCCTTCTTTCTCTGTTTGAAGGTATTGACTCCTTGCGGGGTTGTGGTTCCATGGGTTACTCGTCACCTTTCTCCATTTGTGAGCCCGGATTGAGAGTTGTTGACAAGCTATTCGAATGAAGGGGGCATCACAGTTGAGCCCAGTCTTGTCCTCACCCAAGGTCTGATCTTCCAGCAAGGTTGTGACCAGAAGCAGGCCACTTTTTCCTTTCCTTAGCCAAGGGACATTGAGGCTGATTATTGCACCCGTACGACTTTGCCAGTTGAGCTGAGTACAGGCAAGGGATTGAACTTGGGATCTTCCTGGTCTAAATTGTTCAGCTGCTCCTTGCCTTAACCAGCTGAGCCATTAGGAGAGTCTAAGGGATCACTTTGATAGGGCAGTTGTCGCCCTAAGACCATAACTGAAAGAAGTGAAGATACTGAAGTCTACAAAATTGAATATCTCCGAACAATAATGGACTCAAAACAAAAGACTACAGTTCACTTTTTTTCAAATTTCTGTCATATTATTCACCTGAGTCAAAAGGTCGTGGGTTCAAGTCCCACTTCAGAGAGTTGAGCACAAAATCCAGACTGACACTCCCAGTGCAGTACCGAGGGAGTGCTGTCTTTCAGATGAGATGTCAAACCGAGGCCCCGTCTGCCTGTCAGGTGGACGTAAAAGATCCCACGGCACTCTTTTGAAGAAGAGCAGGGGAGTTCTCCCTGGTGTCCTGGCCGATACTGTCCTTCAACCGTAATCACTAAAAACAGATTATCTGGCCATTATCACATTACTGTTTGTGGGAGCTTGCTGTGTGAAAATTGGCTGCTGGGTGTCCTACATTACAACAGTGACTACACGTCAAATGTACTTTATTGGCTGTAAAGCGGCTTGGGACATCCTGAGGTCCTGAAAGGTGCTAAATAAATGCAAGCTTTTTTAAATTATTGCTCTCACAGCTTATTCTCTACGGTTTCCAAGACTCTTTCTCCCTAATGAGGTGTTTGCATTCTCTCTCTTCGTCCCATTATTAATTTATTTTCATGTACTTCCTCTTCTTTGATCCATGCCTGTCTCATTATTCAAAGTCTTCCACGTTTCTGCTTCATTTAGTTTGCTGTGCAGTGTGTCTTCTCTGCTCAAGCCTCACTGATAGCCCTCTGTATCCTAATAGTCATCTCTCTTTGTGGAACCAGTTCGTGTTCATCAGAAATTCCAAATTAACATTTTCATGTTACACATATATGCCATGCAAATGATACAGATAGAACTCAGTGCAAGCTGTGAATCTGAAT